>NW_009953788.1:112158-112831 GCF_000747805.2 Chaetura pelagica
TGCTAGAGACCCCGCTTTCCGGGGCCCCCCCCCGGTCCATGGTGGCTCCGATACCTCCCGGACCGGGCGGTGGTTTCACCTGCTGCCTGTTCCTCTGCCTGTTTCCCTGCCTGCCCCTCTGCCTGTTTCCCTGCCTGTTCCTCTGCTTATTTCCCTGCCTGTTTCCCTGCCTGCCCCTCTGCCTGTTTCCCTGCCTGTTCCTCTGCTTATTTCCCTGCCTGTTTCCCTGCCTGCCCCTCTGCCTGTTTCCCTGCCTGTTCCTCTGCTTGTTTCCCTGCCTGTTTCCCTGCCTGCCCCTCTGCCCTCTCCTCTGCCTCGTTGGAGACTCAATGAAACTCCGCTCCATCCCCTCCTGGCTCCCCCCCCCGCCAGGTGCTGGAGCATCCCCCTCCAGTGTAACCCTTTGCTGCCCGCAGCCCGGGCAAACCAGCCCTAGGGAGGGGGCGAGGGGGGTCCCCAAGGGCTGGTAAGGGCCCCTGGGGGGTTCAGGGAGCTCTGACAAGGAGTGTGGCTCCGTTGCTGTCGTGCCCAGGAGGGTCCATCCCTCCCCAGAGAGGAGCATCCCGGGCTGGTGCTGGTGAACTGGCAAGAAGGGAGTGAACTGGGATGGGGAAAGGTAAAAGGCTTCTCCTTCCAGTGCCCCACCTTCCCTTCCCTTCCCTTCCCTTCCCTT
>NW_009953788.1:112947-120439 GCF_000747805.2 Chaetura pelagica
AGAAATCGCCTCTCTCACAACACAGCTCTCCCTTCCTCTTCCCTTCCCTTCCCTTTCCTTCCCTCCCCCGGGAGGCTGCAGGACCCGGTTGTGGGTCCTGTGCCCTTAGGGAGGTGATGGGCAAGGTGAGGGGGACACTCTCTGGGCCTGGGTTTCTTGGGGGGGCTGTAGTTTTTGTTCCTCTGGTGCTGCAAGGCTGCTCCCTGCCCCACCGGGTGCCTCTGCAGCCTTTCCCTCCCCACTCCTAAAATAACTAAGCAGAGAGAGAACTGTGACCTTTCCAGGCTCTTCTGATTTTGGGGTCTGTGTGTGACCCCTTTTACCTGCCCATAAAACTGCAGAGCATCTCCCTCCTCCCCAGAGGGGCTGGCAGCTCCTTTGCAAGAGACATGGGCCAGGGAGGGAGTTTAATTGATTGGTGATTTTGGTTTTCTGGACGTGTGTGTATAAGCCTGGGCAGCAACATTCTCCCTTTCCCTCTGCATGGGCAGGAGCAGGAGGTGGCAAACTGCAGCCAGGCCTGGGCACTGCTCCTTTCCAGCTTGGGAATCCATCAAAGGAGCAAAGGCAGCTCCTCTTCCCCATGACCAGGTGGCTTGATTTCTGGGTTGTTCCAGAAGTAAAGGGCTGGCAGGCTGTGTTCAGCTTCAAAAGGAAACAGAGGCCATTGCTTTGCTGCTCCTGGTGGGTTTTGTCCCACTGAAGGCAGCACTTGCCCCTTTTCCCATCTTCAGGAGAAGCTGGAGTACCAAGAAGAAACTTGCCAGGGACAGGACTAGAGTTAAACCCTGTGTTTCTCAACTCCTAAGTGACAATTCCTCTCCTTCACATCACTCTGCCTTCCTCTCTGTATCATTCCCATATCCCCCCTTTCCCTGCCCTGTTTGGGGAAGCCAGACCTTGCAGTGATGCTGAAGATGAACAAACTACCTGGGAAAGAGCAGGTTGTGAGTGGCAGGATGATCCCCCTGAACACCCTGCCAGCTCTCCCATCTGCACAGCAAACTGCTCCAGCTTTTGACTGTGCCTGCAGGGCTGGGATCAGGGCAGGGAGGCTCTTCTTGCAGCTTTTGGGGAGGTGGGCAACCAATCTGGGTGGTGGCTGCTGCCTGCAGCCACAGTGCCTGCCTGCAGTGCTGCCTGGTGCCTCCTGGGCTGGTTCAGGTTGGAAATACCCTCTTGGTAAAGTCACCTGGGGGCTGAATCACTTTTTACTTGCTATTGAGCAACCTGCTCAGTGTTGGTGGCACTTGCTCCCGTGGCACTTTGGGGCACAAGGGGACAAAACACCTCCTTAAAGCCAAGGAGGGGTGAGGACCCCAGCTCCCCAGGACAACTTGTGCCCAAGGGAGCAAAGGAGTGACAAATCCCTCAACCAACAGCAAAAAAAAAGCTTCCTGGTAGCCAGGGCTATGAAGCTGCAGAATATTCATCCAAGAGCAGTGCTGGAAGGACCCTGGGGCCTCCTAAAACCTGCAGGAACATGGTGCTGGAGGATATATGGCAGCACTAATGCTGCCCTGGCCCCAGAGGTGTGCTGGGTACCTTTAATAGGCTGCACATCTCTTAACTGCTGTGATTTCCATCAAAGATCTTCATAAAACTCCCAACTGCCTGTGCCATCACCTGCTTTTCCATCATCCCAAGCACCTCCTCTCCTGCACAGCCTGCTCAGAGCTGGCTGTGCCACATGGGTTGGGGTCCATCCCCCCAGCCCAGCCTGGATTGCATCCCTCCCCACATTCCCACACTGGTTCTGGGTGCTGAAATGGTTTGGGGGAATCTGTGGGTCTGGTTTGGCTCCTGGAGGCTGAGCTGAGGTCAGTGCAGCTCAGGCTGATGAGGAAGAACAAGGGATAAAAATGATTTAATGTGACTTTCTGGGTTTCCTGGTGTTTGGAGGGAGCCTGGTGGCATAAAGGAGGGGTGATTTAGGAGCTGTTCTAGCTTGTCTCGTGCTGTGATGGCTCCCTCTGGAGATACTGAGATAGCCCAAGGTTGGGCTGGCACTTCCACTGTGGGGATGTGTCCCCAAGTCCAGCCCAGGGATGTGTCCCAGCTTGCATGGTACAAGTGGGTTCCTGCACCTCCCACGCAGAAATGAGACCTCAGCAGTGGAAACAGAACCATCCAGGTGGGTCCTGGGTCAGCAATTAGGGTCGGGTTTCCTTTTAACCACGGATGCATGTCACCCTGGAGCTGTGGAAGGGGCTGGGATTGGGCTGGGAGCTGCTGGAAGGGCTGGGAGCTGCTGGAAGGGCTGGGAGCTGCTTCCTGCACACAGTGAGGCTGGGGGGAGTTGGTGCTGGGGTCCTGGCTCTGGCTTTTGCTCAGCTCAGCTGCTCCCAAGCTGCAGCTCCTGCTGGTGGGTTCCAAAGGGGGTCCTTCTGCTGGGCTTTGCCAATCATGGGAGCTCTGATGACCAGAGTTGCTCCTTTCTCCTTGTCCTCCAGCAGCCACAGTGCCTGCCTGCAGTGCTGCCTGGTGCCTCCTGGGCTGGTTCAGGTTGGAAATACCCTCTTGGTAAAGTCACCTGGGGGCTGAATCACTTTTTACTTGCTATTGAGCAACCTGCTCAGTGTTGGTGGCACTTGCTCCCGTGGCACTTTGGGGCACAAGGGGACAAAACACCTCCTTAAAGCCAAGGAGGGGTGAGGACCCCAGCTCCCCAGGACAACTTGTGCCCAAGGGAGCAAAGGAGTGACAAATCCCTCAACCAACAGCAAAAAAAAAGCTTCCTGGTAGCCAGGGCTATGAAGCTGCAGAATATTCATCCAAGAGCAGTGCTGGAAGGACCCTGGGGCCTCCTAAAACCTGCAGGAACATGGTGCTGGAGGATATATGGCAGCACTAATGCTGCCCTGGCCCCAGAGGTGTGCTGGGTACCTTTAATAGGCTGCACATCTCTTAACTGCTGTGATTTCCATCAAAGATCTTCATAAAACTCCCAACTGCCTGTGCCATCACCTGCTTTTCCATCATCCCAAGCACCTCCTCTCCTGCACAGCCTGCTCAGAGCTGGCTGTGCCACATGGGTTGGGGTCCATCCCCCCAGCCCAGCCTGGATTGCATCCCTCCCCACATTCCCACACTGGTTCTGGGTGCTGAAATGGTTTGGGGGAATCTGTGGGTCTGGTTTGGCTCCTGGAGGCTGAGCTGAGGTCAGTGCAGCTCAGGCTGATGAGGAAGAACAAGGGATAAAAATGATTTAATGTGACTTTCTGGGTTTCCTGGTGTTTGGAGGGAGCCTGGTGGCATAAAGGAGGGGTGATTTAGGAGCTGTTCTAGCTTGTCTTGTGCTGTGATGTCTCCCTCTGGAGATACTGAGATAGCCCAAGGTTGGGCTGGCACTTCCACGGTGGGAATGTGTCCCCAGGTCCAGCCCAGGGACGTGTCCCAGCTTGCATGGTACAAGTGGGTTCCTGCACCTCCCACGCAGAAATGAGACCTCAGCAGTGGAAACAGAACCATCCAGGTGGGTCCCGGGTCAGCAATTAGGGTCGGGTTTCCTTTTAACCACGGGTGCATGTCACCCTGGAGCTGTGGAAGGGGCTGGGATTGGGCTGGGAGCTGCTGGAAGGGCTGGGAGCTGCTGGAAGGGCTGGGAGCTGCTGGAAGGGCTGGGAGCTGCTGGAAGGGCTGGGAGCTGCTTCCTGCACACAGTGAGGCTGGGGGGAGTTGGTGCTGGGGTCCTGGCTCTGGCTTTTGCTCAGCTCAGCTGCTCCCAAGCTGCAGCTCCTGCTGGTGGGTTCCAAAGGGGGTCCTTCTGCTGGGCTTTGCCAATCATGGGAGCTCTGATGACCAGAGTTGCTCCTTTCTCCTTGTCCTCCAGCGGGTTCTGCAGGTGACAAGGGGTGACCCAGCTCTCCCAGCAGCATCCCAGTGCAGCACCAGCCCAGCCCCTCCAAGCTGGGGCTGCTGCAAACATCTCCTCTCAGATGGTGCAGATTTCCAGGATCAAACGTCACCCACGTGTTTCTGGTGCTTTGGGAAACCTCTTTTTTTGTTGTTGTTGTTGTTGTTCCCCCAGGTCCGGGGGCTCTGGCTCTGCGGGAGGAATTTTTAGAGGTGATTTATCTGCCAGCTGAGGCTGCGGGCTCCCAATCCCCTCTGCTGCTCAGCCCTGAGCCTCTCTGCCTTTGCTTTTCCCTTCCTTTCCTGGGTTTCTATTGCCCTCTAGTGGGACCATGTGCTGGGAAGATGGGCTGAGCCTGGGGGTGCCTGGGGGGGCTCAGCTCTGCTGAGGATGCTGAGTGAGGAGGGAGAAGTTCTGGCAGGCACCTCCCGTTGACCCAGGCAGTTGGGTATTGATGGATCTTATTTTTGGAAGGGTTATTTACGAGGCTTTATCAGCCTCAGCAGAATTCAGGCTGGAAGGAGATTAGAAAGACACAATAAAAAAAAAAAAAAATAAGGCCAGGAAGGGTGACTGTGTTTTTGGAGCAGCAAGGTTGAGGTGACCTGAGGTGTGTGAGGGGGGAGGAGGGGCTGGATGGAGCAAGGAAGAGGGTTTGGATTCAGCTGTGGGAGCTTCCTCCAGTTCCACACCACGAACATCAAGCCACGGGGTCCTGGTGGCCTTGGTAGGATTCTGGGCAGGTGGCTTGGAGATTCCACCAGAGGGAAAGGGTTTGGTCCTCTCGTGGGGGAGCTGCAAGGCTGCCTGGGGAGCCCCACAGCCCCAGAAACCCAGGGGGCTGCTCTGGCAAAGCATCTCAAGCTGTCAAGTGCCAAAACACCCCCCAGCCCTGAGGGTGAAGATGCTCTGGGAGAGACAGCAGAGATGGGGAGGTCAGGGAGGCTGCACAGGGAACCTCAGCCTTCCAACCCCTGACAGCTGCAAGGGGAGGGAGAGAATGAATTCAGGTGTGGCTGGAGGGGGATGCTGTGTGTCCCCTGCTGGGGCCCTTTCCCACTCCAGGTGCTCAGGGGAAGAGGCTGCCATCCTCACTTCTTCTTTTGCAGCCCAGCAGCCCAAGGTTATTTGGCCACAGGGGTGAGATTCCTGCCCAGCTCCTCTGTGCCACAGCTCAGTGCTCTGTCTCTTGCAACCCCTCCAGGAGCTGCTGGATGTGCTTTGCCTTCCTCAGCTGGGCTGATCCACAGGGATGTGCTTCCAGCACCCAGGGAGCCAGGTGGGTGGGTGTCTTGGCACCATTAAATGGGGTTAATTCATACTTTGCTCTCACAGTCTTTCCTTAGCAGGCAGGAAAAGGTTTCCCTAGGCTGATAAATACACTTATTCCAGGATGATTTGAGTGTAGGGGCCCAGGAGCAAAGCTGGGGGGACACAGCAGGTCCCAGGGTGCCAGTTCCTGGCTACATATGCCAGAGAAATAGATTTTCTCCCCCCCCCCCAGTATGCATCCATCAGGTACATAACACAGCTCTGATTGGTCTTTTAAAGAAATGTGTATGAAAAGGGTGTTCATGCTCTGGGTTCCAGGGTTGGGAAAAGTTCTCCCAACCCCCTCACCCAAATTCAGCTGCCAGGCAGGAGGGACAGTCCCTCCTGCTGGGGTTGAACTGGGTCCCTCCAAGGAACAGCTTGGGTTTGCCTTTCTTGGATCCTAAATGATGAAATGACATTACTTGGGGGAAAAAAAATGTCTTGCTTCTTGCACTGCCCCAGCCCCTCTGCCCTGTTCCCAGCACAAGGATGTTTCCCCCCTTCCCTTTTCCAGTCATGAAGAACAATCATTTCCAAAAGGTGACACCTCCTGCAGCACCTTCACCACGTGCTGAGACCTCCTGGTCTGGCAAGAATTCAAACAGGCTGCAGGAGCCTGCTTGGGTTTGTTGGTTTGGAGTTTTTTTAGGTGGGAAAACAAATGAAAAGGTTTCCTCTCTTCTTCCTTCTTCTCCTGAGGGGCTGGGGAGGAGCTGGGGAGGGTGGTTTGGTGGGGCAGGGGCTGCCCAGGGAGCAAACCCTGGGTGGGGTGGGGGGTTTAGAAGGGCAAGGAGGGAGAGGACAAGGGGGGATGGATGAAAACTGGGAGAGGGAGATTAAGGTGAGACATGAGGAGGAAATTCTTTGCTGTGAGGGTGGTGAGAGCCTGGCCCAGGTTGCCCAGGGAAGCTGTGGCTGCCCCATCCCTGGCAGTGTTGAAGGGCAGGTTGGATGGGGCTTGGAGCAGCCTGGGCTGGTGGGAGGTGTCCCTGCCCATGCAGGGGGGCTGGAACTAATTGATCTTTAAGGTCCTTTCCAACCCAAACCCTCCCATGATTTGTGCAGAGAGGGGCTTTGGAGCCACGATCAGCCCTTCCCTGTGCTTTGGGTGTCAAGCACAGGGTTTTTCTCAAGGCAAAGCTTTAATTATTCCTGCAAATGCTCCCAGAGCAGCTGATCCAGCCTCAAACCCACCACCCCCAGGAGGAAAACCAGCCATTTACCCTGCCCATTCAGGCAGGACACTCTGCTGGCTGGGCTGAGCCTCTGCTGGAGGTGACAGCTCAGACCTCCCCCAGCATCTTCCCCCCTCCGAGCAGGGTTGGAGATGAGCAGCTCCTTTCTGCTGAGCTCAGCAAACAGCAGAGCCACCCCAGGGCAGCTGGGAAATGATAAATTGGAGATGAAAAGGGTTCACAACCCGGTAACATTTTCCCGGGTCACGTCCTGTATTTACATCCCAGTCCTGTCACTGGGGAAAGGCAAAATAAAGGTGATAGGATCTATTGGCATAAAAAAACCCCTCAGCAAACTGCATGGCTTGCAACTGCCAGGGGTTCCTGCCCCAGCTCTGAGTGGGCCAGAGCTGAAAGGCATTAAAATGATCAGTAAAGCCCCAGTGATGCCCCTTGAGCTGTTTTTGCAGCCTTTGAAAGGATGAGGAGGGGGGAGCCCAGAAATCTCTGCCTGCAAAATACCCTCTGGGCTATTTTAGTCTGGACAGAGAAGAGGCCAAAGCCTTTCCAGTTTGTTGCCTGAGCTGCCAGGAGAGGAAAAACCTCTTAGCAGCACATCTGAGGGGCTGAAAGCTCTGCTTTTGGTCCCAAAAGAGTGACTGTCTGGGCTGCTCCTGGCAGCTGGGTTTGAAGCTGGAGTCAAGAGGGTTGTGCTGGGATCTCACCTCGTGTTTTCAGTGCTGTAAACAGCTCAGATTTGCAGGAAGAGGTTTGGGAAAACCACCCGGGTGTGTCTGAAAGCAGAGGAAGGAGATGCCCCTTCCCCCTCCAGGCTCCTTGAATGAGCAGCTTTGCTGGGATAACCTGAATTTCTCAGGCACGTTGTGGAAGGAGGGGGTTGATCTTCTCAGGTGCCTCTTCCCAACCACTGATTCTCATTTCTCTCACCTCTGAAAACTCACTTCTTCCCCTCCTTGTGCCCATGGCAGGAGGTTGTGCCTCTGGGCTCCCCAGGCTGGCTGTGCAGGGGAGAGAAGCCCTGTCTGGGACCTGAGCCATAACACTAATAATACTAGGGATTAATATTTCTTAATGAGCTGGGCTGCACAAGTGGTGGGTGGTGGGTTGGGTTTTTCCCCTGGAAAAT
>NW_009953788.1:120470-142633 GCF_000747805.2 Chaetura pelagica
CCCATCCCTGGCAGTGTTGAAGGGCAGGTTGGATGGGGCTTGGAGCAGCCTGGGCTGCTGGGAGGTGTCCCTGCCCATGCAGGGGGGCTGGAACTAATTGATCTTTAAGGTCCTTTCCAACCCAAACCCTCCCATGATTTGTGCAGAGAGGGGCTTTGGAGCCACGACCAGCCCTTCCCTGTGCTTTGGGTGTCAAGCACAGGGTTTTTCTCAAGGCAAAGCTTTAATTATTCCTGCAAATGCTCCCAGAGCAGCTGATCCAGCCTCAAACCCACCACCCCCAGGAGGAAAACCAGCCATTTACCCTGCCCATTCAGGCAGGACACTCTGCTGGCTGGGCTGAGCCTCTGCTGGAGGTGACAGCTCAGACCTTTCCCAGCATCTTCCCCCCTCCGAGCAGGGTTGGAGATGAGCAGCTCCTTTCTGCTGAGCTCAGCAAACAGCAGAGCCACCCCAGGGCAGCTGGGAAATGATAAATTGGAGATGAAAAGGGTTCACAACCCGGTAACATTTTCCCGGGTCACGTCCTGTATTTACATCCCAGTCCTGTCACTGGGGAAAGGCAAAATAAAGGTGATAGGATCTATTGGCATAAAAAAACCCCTCAGCAAACTGCATGGCTTGCAACTGCCAGGGGTTCCTGCCCCAGCTCTGAGTGGGCCAGAGCTGAAAGGCATTAAAATGATCAGTAAAGCCCCAGTGATGCCCCTTGAGCTGTTTTTGCAGCCTTTGAAAGGATGAGGAGGGGGGAGCCCAGAAATCTCTGCCTGCAAAATACCCTCTGGGCTATTTTAGTCTGGACAGAGAAGAGGCCAAAGCCTTTCCAGTTTGTTGCCTGAGCTGCAAGGAGAGGAAAAACCTCTTAGCAGCACATCTAAGGGGCTGAAAGCTCTGCTTTTGGTCCCAAAAGAGTGACTGTCTGGGCTGCTCCTGGCAGCTGGGTTTGAAGCTGGAGTCAAGAGGGTTGTGCTGGGATCTCACCTCGTGTTTTCAGTGCTGTAAACAGCTCAGATTTGCAGGAAGAGGTTTGGGAAAACCACCCGGGTGTGTCTGAAAGCAGAGGAAGGAGATGCCCCTTCCCCCTCCAGGCTCCTTGAATGAGCAGCTTTGCTGGGATAACCTGAATTTCTCAGGCACGTTGTGGAAGGAGGGGGTTGATCTTCTCAGGTGCCTCTTCCCAACCACTGATTCTCATTTCTCTCACCTCTGAAAACTCACTTCTTCCCCTCCTTGTGCCCATGGCAGGAGGTTGTGCCTCTGGGCTCCCCAGGCTGGCTGTGCAGGGGAGAGAAGCCCTGTCTGGGACCTGAGCCATAACACTAATAATACTAGGGATTAATATTTCTTAATGAGCTGGGCTGCACAAGTGGTGGGTGGTGGGTTGGGTTTTTCCCCTGGAAAATGTTGCCTTCTTATAAGCAAAAGGGATAAGGAAGTAGGGAGAGAGGAACTTTTTTTTTTGTTTTTTTTTAACTGAAAAATTGGGAAAAGGGGGAAAACTTCTATTTTTTTCCCCTCTTCTTTCCCCCCACCTCCCGGTTTGGTTTGGTTTGGTTTGGTTTTGCCCCTGAAGCTGCTCCCTTTGAGCCCAGCAGAGCCCCATTTTCCCTGCCACCCTTTTTTCCCCAGAGCTTCTCACCTGCAGGTTGGGCCACAACAACCCCCTTTCCTCCCCCCAGGATTTTTCCAGCCCCATCTCACACCACTTCTCCCCTCCCTTGCTCAGACCCTCCTTGCTCTTGGGGGGCTACAAAGGCAGGAGGGGGACCCTGGGCTCCCAGCCCAGCCTCTGGCTCCAGGGCTGTGGCTTCAATTTGTGTTGAAGAAGGAAAAACAATTAAGGCAAGGAGAACTTTTCCTGATTTCTCCACCTGCCCAAGCCTGGCAGGTTTCCTGGGACAGGTAATTTCTCTTAGGAGACAGACAGAGGCAGCTCCTCTAGAGGACTCCCCTGCCTAAACCTGAGCTGATCATTGTTTTCAGCTGCATCTGCTGATCTAAGAAGAAATCCCTGCTTTTAAATCCCACTTTTTGCCCCTTGCTGCTTTGGGGGGCACATCCCACCTGGATTTGCTCTGCCAGCATCAGTGGGGTGCAGGGTGGCTGTGCCCACTCTGCTGCCCTTTGAAATTGTTCCCAGGGACTTGGTGAGACTTCAGATCACTTTGTTAACCCAATTACATGGAAATGCCTTTTTGTGCTGGGCAGGAAAGGTCCTGGAGGGTGGCTGGGGGCTCTGCTGGCCTTGCCTAATGGCACCCCCTGCACTCCAAAATGAACATCTCATACTGAAATAGAACCACAGAATGTTTGGAGTTTGGAAGGGACCTTAAAGATCATCAGGATTCAATCCCCCTGCATGGGCAGGGACACCTCCCACCAGCCCAGGGAGATGTTAGGATGAAGTTCTTCACTCTAAGGGTGGTGAGGAGCTGGGATGGGTTGCCCAGGGAGGCTGTTGATGCCCCATCCCTGGAGGTTTTTAAGAGCAGGTTGGATGAGGTTTTGTGCAACCTGGGCTGGTGGTTCCCTGCTCATGGCAGGGGGGGTTGGGGCTTGATGATCTTTAAGGTCCCTTCCAACCTTCATGATTCTGTGATTCTTCTCAGCCCCCTCTCTCCCCTCTGGCCCTGAGCTTGGTGCCCCATCCATCTCAGGGGGGTGAGGGGGCTGAGCTGAGCTTTTCCTGCCCAGCTCCCTTTGCCAACACTGACCCAGCAATGTTTGTTGTTTTCTTTTTTTTTTTGGGGGGGGAGGGGTCTTGGGGGGCTCAGCCCAGCAGAGAAACCACTTTGGGGTCAAACAGGAGGTCCTGCAGGCTGATCCTCATGGAAGATGCAGGCTGGGAGCAGCCAGCTGGGGTTAGATACACACGCTCAACCCCAACAAAGCCCAGGGTTGTGTTTGGTTTTGTTCCCAGAAGAAGGTCTGGAGCTCTGAGTGAAAATACTTCAGCAATTACAGGTGCCCCCCCCCCAGAAGAGAAACCACTTTGGGGTCAAACAGGAGGTCCTGCAGGCTGATCCTCATGGAAGATGCAGGCTGGGAGCAGCCAGCTGGGGTTAGATACACACGCTCAACCCCAACAAAGCCCAGGGTTGTGTTTGGTTTTGTTCCCAGAAGAAGGTCTGGAGCTCTGAGTGAAAATACTTCAGCAATTACAGGTGCCCCCCCCCCCATCTCGGCTCCCCCCCTGCCCCTCCAGCTGCCTTATCCCCACCAAAAGGCAACACATCCAGCCCCAAAGCTACAAATCTGCCCTCAGCCACCTGCACTTCCAGCCCAGCTTTGTCCCTCCTGGGCTGTGCAGGGCAGCAGGTCCCAGCTCCTGGGAGGGGATGCAGGGGGATGGACAGGGCTGTGATTGATGAGTCCCTTCCCTGCCCTCCGGAGCTGCAGCTTTGCTTGTTCAAGGGCTTTTTTTTGGGGGGGGGAGGGGGAATTTCTGCCTTTCTTTAGGCTCTGCTTTTCGGTTGGCTGGGTTTGGAGCCTTCCTGCTCTGCTGGAGAGTCAGCAGGGGTGAAAGAGCAGCTTTTCATGGGCCAAATAAATTTAAAATGTTATTTTGGGGGGTTTTGCCCCCAAATGGACTGATTTGCTCTCTCCAAAGCCCTTTCCCAACACCCCCCCCCCTGCCCCACGCGTGGTGCCAGCGGGTGGTGACCAGCTCAGCCTCCCCAGGGCATCACCCAGATGGGTTTGCTCTTGGAAAACCACCCTTGGGATAACGATGTGGCTTTCCTAATTCCCCCAATGGCTGGATCCCAGACAGAGCTGAGCAGCTGGTGGATCAGGGCCAGTTTGGAGCAGTCAAGGCTCTGGGTCCATTGATGCTCTAATTCACGGGATGAAGCCCCGTGGCCTCTGTCCCATTGCCTGGAGCTTCAGCAGCAAAGGGAGCAATTCATGGCAGGAAAGAGAGCTGATTTGATCACAGTGTCTCCCAGTCAATGCAAGATTGTCCTGGTTGGGGTTTTTTTTCTTCCCAACCAAAGCCAAAGATGAGCCTCAATGGGATGGGGGGGGGGGGGGACACTTGCTTAAGGGTGACATCCCAGATTAGCAAGAGCCTTGGGAGAAGTGCCCAAAACTGGAGCAATCTAAAGCTTGTGAGGTCTATGGGTGCCTTTGTGGGGTGGCTTGTTGTCCTTTTCAGGTTGGAGAAACCACATTTCAGTCCTCCTTCCTGCTGGGGGGAGGATTCCTGGGTGCCCTTGATCCAGAGAGGAGTGGTCAGGGTGCAGGTTCCCCCCTCAACGGGCACCAAAAGCTGCAGTTGGAGATGTTGCCTGTTGGGCCAGCACAGCCCCACTGCCCAGGGGGAGGGAGTCCTGGGTTTCCTCCCCCTGCCAGTGCCTGTTTATGCATTTTATCCAATTACTGCTTAATGCAAAATGCATAAGGAGCCCTTGGAGCAGGGACAGGAACACAGGGCTTGGCTTTGCCATCCTCGTCGGCAGAGCTGACCCTTCAGGATAATTTCCAGTTCAGTTGAATGACTTAATGAGAAGATTGCTCTCTCTTTTTTTTTTTTTTTTTTCCTTATTCTTTCCTCTGCATTTAGTCCCAACCAGTTGCTGGTTAATTTTTGCTCTGATTAAGGAACAAAACCCATGTCTGGAGGCTGAATTTGCTTCACTCGCGCGTCCCCGGCTCAGCCGGGGTTTTGCTGCCAGATGAAAAGCTTTTGAGCTGGGGAGTTGGGGTTGCTTTGATGAGGTCTTGAGCCAGCCCACCTCAAACACCAGGAATCCCAAGGAGGCTCCTTGGAATCCTCAAGGCACCTCTGGCTTCGTGGCTTCCCAGCTCCCCAGGCAGGGGAGGCTGCTGGCAGTGCCTTGACCTGAGACAGGAAAGAAAACAGCTTGTACAACTGAGCCCTGCTGTGGCTTTTGAGGTTTTTTAGCAAGTTAAAGCAACAAATTGTCCACTTAAGTGAAACCTACACTGCAGTCCAGCTCCCAGGGGAGCCCCAGATCCCGAGCCAAACTCCAAGAGAGCGGCGGGAGAAAAATCAATCCCTATGATGGGAAATCAGGCAAACTCCAAAGCTCTTTTTCCCCTCCTTCCCTTGGCAAAATCCCTTCTCTTGGCTTCACCTCCTCATTTGGAAAGCAGACGAAGAGGTAGGGATGCATTTCCCTGCCCCCAGGTTTTACCCCAGAGGAGAGGCTGAACCAGGATCCCAAATCTTCATGATGTGATCAGAGCCGCGCCCTGCGAGACCATCGACCACAGAGTTCCTGCAAGCCTGGCAAAGCATTTTTCCAGCCTAATTGGATTTGTTTTCCCTCTTTCTGCAGCCTGTGTGCTCCTTAGTTTGTTATTTATAGAGAACAGCTGTCTGAGTGTCAGCCAGCTCTGAGGTGGCAGATCAGGGCTCGGTTGGTTTCTTTGCTCTGCGTGGCCGGGGTGAAACACCAAGGACTCCTCAAGAAACAGTGGTGACCTTGCCAGGTCCTTTCTGGGAAAATAGCAACAGGTTTCATGGGTGATGAGTTACCCACAGGAGCCTCCTTGCTCTCAACGGGGGCAAAAGAGCAAAGGGAAAACCACAATTGCATGAAAAATCCTGGCTGATAAAATAAAAGAGCCTTCCAGGAAGGCAGGAGCTTCCTCTGCTCCAGACCTGTTGAAAGGGCAGGGAAAAGCCATTTTTCCAGGTAAGAAGCAAACCTCCAGGATGAGAGAGTGTCAGGATGCTGACTAAGGCAGCTCTTACAGCTGCAATTAACCTGGGTAATTAATCTCAGGGCCTGAACATGGTAGAGGTCAAGGTTTTCAAAGCTGCTTGGGAGACACGGTGATGGAATTGCTTTGGAAATGTTAATTCTCCTCATCCCACCACCCCCTTCCTCCTTCTACTCATCTTTTATGGTTTGGGGGAAGCTGGTTTTTTTTTTCCCCTCATCTTTTGGATTTTCTGGGAGCTGAGGCTGCAGGGGTTTGTGGCAGCAGCACAGACAAATCCTCCCCCCCTTCTCCTTGGCCATGCCTTGTGGGGCCAGCTGGGCACAAATCCCTGGCTGCAAAATGGCTTGGGTGGGTGGGAAAAGGGAAGGGAACTGAGCCAGGGTGGTGGATTAACTGGGTAAGATCATGCAGGGAACTTAAGGCAGCTGGAAATCAGATGCATCCTCCCCTGTGCTCCATTAACCCCAGAGCATTCCTCTCCCTCCCTGGGAACCTTTCTGGAAGCTTTGCCTTGTGTGTAACAGCAAGGAGGTAAGAGCTGAGCTCCTGAACACCTTTGATCCTGCTGCTTTTGCATCACTAAAAATCCCATAGGTAAAAAAAAAAAACAACCCACCAAGCCCAAGGTATTTCTTTTTTAGGGGCTGGAATCTTGGTGGCTTTTATTTGTGATGACCTGATGCTGCCCCTGGGCAGGATGCAGGGACCTGGGCTGCCAACCCATGGGTGGTTTGATTTGTATCATGAAGCAGTGTTGGCTAAAAGGAGCTTTTGGTCTGTGCAGGGAGGGTTGGTTACTGATAGCAAAGTGATTTATGGAGGGCAGGCAGCTCCAGGAGTGCTTTTACACGATGGCCTAATGGTTATTAATTTGTCTGGAATTTACTGTAATGCTATTAATCCTGATAGGCTTGTTGGGTATTTAATGCAAATATTTTAAGTGCTTCTGTGGGATATTATTTTATTTTACCCCTGGAATGGTGTGTTCAGCTGCAGGGCCCTGGTGCAAGGAGAAGCTCCTGTTTTGGGGGGGAATTTCAATGAATTCCACCCCCTTGCAGCAGGTGTAACCCAGCCAGGCTCTTCCCAATCCCTTCAGGCAGGGCTCCCAAGGCTGGGCCACCATTCTTATCCCTTCTGCCTTGAGGCTTCAAACTCCTCTTCACTTTTCCAGCTCTCAACATCTTTCATCTCCTCCTCTTTGCAGGAATTATCTGTGTCCCCTGTCACTGCTCCCGTGGGTCACTCCTTCCCTTTCTCCCTCCCTTTGATGCCTCCTTTTTATTTTTGGCTGGCAAGTCGAGCTGAGACCATGTGTTTCTGGTTAGGTGGCCTGACAGATTGAAGTCTCCAGCCTTCTTGGTGGGAAAAAAAAAGGGGCTCCCCAAGCCTGGAAACGTGTGAAGGCTGCAACTCGATTCCGGCTGCTTCCCCCTCTGCCCCCTCCTCTGGGTCCCAGAGCACAAGTGATGCCAAAGCAGGGGGGGGGGAAAGGCACAAAACCCCCAAACCTCCCAAGGAAACTGGAAATGAGATGTAGGACTTGATCCAAAGGTCGATTAAAATAAAGCAGAGGCTGGAGCTGTGAGAGCAGCAGGTTCCTTTGGAGGGATCAGCTCCCAGATCTGTGGCTGGAGCTGGTTCTGGGGGGAGTGGGGGGTCTGTGCTGCACAAAAAATGGGACAAAAAAGGCTCTGATACTAAGATTCAAGCTGGGAAATGCACGTGTTTCCCATGTGAGGGCAACAAACCCCCAGCTCCAGCCCCCTCCAGAGGGGTTTGAGGCAGAGCTGCCTGAGGCTTCAGCTCCCCTTGGAGACACAGCCCAGCACCCCTGGGTGCCCAGAGCTCCTTCCCCACCCTGGGCTGGTTCATCCCCTCCCGGGCAAGTGGCTGGAGCTGGTAGGAGACAAAGAGCCCTTTGAAGTGTCTGGAGCTGTGAGTCAAGTGCTGTGGCCGGGGGGGAGCTGTGCTCCTCAATCAGTGGCTTTATCCTCTCTTTTCTGCCTTGTCTGGGGCTCCTCAGCTGGAAGCCAAGCCAGATGCCTGGCATTTTGGCTGCCCAAGGGCTGCCACCCCTCCTTTCTGGGCATGGTGGCCCTCAGCAGCAGCTCCCCCAGGCCCCTTTGTGTGGTGTGGGGCTTGGTTGGCATCTTGGCTTGACCACAGGGGTCTCGTGTGGCTTGTCCTCCTCTGGCTGGATGCAGGGATTTCATCCTCCCTTGGCTGGGGGAAGGCAAGGAGGTCACTTCTTGTGACCTTCTTGCTGAGCCAAATAGCAGGGCTTGGCTCCCACTGTGGCTGAGCACATGCAACCATTTCCTTCCCAGCTGAAAAAGACTTTCTGGGAATGAGTGGGGGAAGAGAGAGAGAGAGAGAGTTGCTTTCCATCTTCTCCTTCCCCAGAACTTTAGGGAATAGGTGGGTCTGGAAATACACCCCAAGGCCAGTGCCCCTACGTGGGTGCAGCCAGTTGATGCTGCTGATGGATCCCACCCCCTGCTGCTGCTGGAGCTTCCTGGCCCTCCCCAGGGAAGCAGGAATCTGGGAGAAGGTGGTTTGCAAGGTGGGATGGCTTGGTGTTTCCAGGCATCTCACCAGCCCAGGACAACAGACATGAGGTTCCTCTTGATATGATTTCACAAGGCAGGTCTCCAGGGAGAGCCCTGCCTTGTTGCTGAATGATTCCTGGTGGGATTCAGTGTTTACCAGGAAAAGGGGGAGTGGAGAGCACACCCATCCCTGCTGGTTCCCAGCTGCCTGGTACTGACCTCCTTGGTCTCATGGCCTATCTGGAGAGTGATGGGAATAGGGGAGCACTGGGAGGCTGGTGCTGAGCTGCTCTGTGGGGTGGTTGGGGATGTGGGGAGGATCCCCAGGGAGATGGCAGGGACAGGAGGGATTTTGGCTTCGGAGCAGAAGTTGGAATGAGGGTCCTGCTGTGAAGTAGCACGTGTTGTGGGAGCTCTAGGGCAAGCTGGGCTGGCATTTGGCCACCGTGCCCGGGTGGCTGTGGCTGCTCCTGGGCCAGATGTCCTGGAATTCCAGTCTGTTTGGTTCCCAGTGTCTGCTCCTGCCATCAGCCTTCCCTCCCAGCCTTGCTCTCCGTGGGCGGCAGATTCTCCTCCTGCTTCCATCCATGGGGGCCAAGAACAACACGTGTCAGTGGCAAAATGCCCAGAACTTCTCTGAACACCCCCCTGGAGCTCCCCCACTGGTGATGGGGTCTGGGAGGATGGGAGCTCCAAGGCCTCCTGGAGGTCTGGACACAGAGGGAGAAGCAAAGAGCAGGGCTGGGGAAGGGAAGCAGGAGGTAGGGCTGCTGGGAAGATGCAGGGTAGTGGGGAATAATCCAGGGGATTGGTAGGATTCCCATCCCTGGGTGTCCAGCATCTCTCCAGCTCAAGCAGATTGTCCCCAGGGAGCCAGGACACAGTGAGGTTAAACACCAAGTTGGTGCCTCTGGAGCTCCAAGGGAAAGTCGGAGTCACAAGCAGGATCTGCAGGGCCAGGGTGGGAGAAATTAGGAGAAATGGTCTTAGAAAAACAAATAGTGTGGGTCACATGAGTTACTGGGGTTTTTTCTGGAGGGACTGAGTGTTTACATGAGGGTTTGGAGGATTGGCTGGGCTTCTTGCTCATGGAAAGGGTCCTGGAGGAGAGGCTGAGGTTGAGCTCAGTTCATTAGGAGTTAGGTTGTCGTTTGGGAGGCCCAGGGCTGTGATGTTCCTCTTGGATACATGGGGAGAGAGCAGAGTCAGGACAAGAGGGGCTGTGGGGCTGCTTGGCTGATGACTTTGTGCTGTTAATTGGGTGTCTCTGGGTACTCTCTGCATCCTGAGACCCTGTGAGAGCTGCTGGTGGTTGGATCCAGCCTGGAGCTGTGCCCAGAGACTGGCCAGGCATCCTGAGGGGTGTCTGGAGGTCCTGGCACTGGATGGTCCTTGCCCAGAGCTGGGGCTGTTAGTGGTGGTGGAATTAAATGGAGGGGAAAAAAGCCTTTGGGAGCCTCTCTCACCCCACAGGTTCCCCTTCAAGAGCTGCAGTCTTGGACTTGCTTTGCAAAGACAAAACCAAAAGGTGCCAAGTGCTTGTAATGCAACTCCAACCATGGCCCTGCTGGGGGGGGAAAACACTGCTGGGGGAACACTCACTAAAGTGCTTTCAGAAAAACCCCTCCTGCTTTTGGGATCCAGGTCCCAAAACCCCTTGAACATCCTTACATGTTCCCAGGACAGGTGTGGAAGGTCCCACCTGGATGCAGGTCCGGTTGGTCTTTGTTTTTGTTATTAAAGTATCACTCACTTGACTGTTCTCACTCTCCTTTTATCCCCTTCTATCCCTGTTGGAATAAACCTCGTGCATTCCAGGAGCAGCCCCTGGATCTGGGGAGCAGCTGGATTCCCACCCCCTCCACCCCCCACCTTCCCTGCACAGGGACCATCATCAGACACAGCAAAACAAACAAACCAGCAGAATGATGGAGGGAACCAAAGCCCAGAGGGCAGAGGGGGAAGGGATGGGGCACAGGCTCTGCTGCCAGAGTATGGATTTCCTTCTCACATCTCCAAGGGGTGGTTGCTTGGTCAGTGGTAGCAAATGAGCCCAAAGGGACTCTTGGTTTTCCAGAGGTTGCCATCACTGCCTGGGATCCAGGGTTGCTCCTGGTTCTTGCATTTCTCCAGAAGGCTGAAGTCCCAGGGCATGTCCCACACCCGTGGGCAGGTCTGGTTTGATGACCTCCCACCCCCAGCAGCATCTTGCCTTGTTGCTGCTGTTTTCTTGTCTGTCCCTGGAAGCCAAGGTCTGGGCTGCTTCCTTCCATCTCCTGGGGGCAGACAGATTTATTGCTGATCCTGTCCTCTGGTCTTGCCTCCTAACATCTGTGTTAACTCTTCCCTGGGCCATCAGGAGCAGCTTGGCTGGTCCTGTGGAGCTGCAGCCCCGGGCAGGTGGTTCTGAGCTGGGCTCAGAGGTGAGTGGATGGAGCTGAGTGTTTTGTCACACCGGGTGGGAAGTCCATCTTGTGGGGCAGGAGGGATGTGCTCCTCCTCTGAGGGTGCCCAGCACACGTGCCTTGTACTTTACACAGCAGATTTGCCCACATTGTTGTCCCATCCACCCTGTCCCTTCTGAATTTGCTTCTCAACTCCCCAGGCTGGGGCTTCTGCCAAGAAGAAAGGAGATACTGCCCAGAGAAGCTGTGGCTGCCCCATCCCTGGCAGTGTTGAAGGGCAGGTTGGATGGGGCTTGGAGCAGCCTGGGCTGGTGGGAGGTGTCCCTGCCCATGCAGGGGGGTTGGAACTGGATTAACTTGCAGGTCCCTCCAACCCAAACCTGATTCTATGATACTCATGTTGCCACTATGAGAGCATGGATGGGAGGAGAAGATCAGCTCAGGTTTGGTCCCCAGAAGCCAACGTGGCTGCTGAGTCCAAACAACATCAGCATCACCCCAGAGAGTGTTTGCTTGGGCAGTTTCTAGCTGATGCTCCTCCAATTGCAGGCAGGGAGCTGTTCCCATGGCTTTGGGAAGCCAGTCTCCCTCCTAGCAAAGCCCAGCTTTCCAACTGGAAAAAAACCTGGGCTGCTCCCCAGTGCTGCAGTTTTACTGGTTTTTAGAGACTTCAGCTCTTTGCTGGAAACACTGGGGGCACCTTCAAAGATCCCCACGAGTCCTGCCTGGGCTCACACACTCATTTCTCACCAGGTTTCTCCTCCTGCTGTGGAGGAGGGAGGGGAACTTTCCCTTTACCCTGCTCGTTAGGTGACTGGTGTGATAATTGGGCCTAAATTGATTTGAACAATTTCCTGGAAGTCTCCAGGGAATAAATTTCCCTGATCAATGGATGGATGGCTGGAAATCCTGCTGCCCTCAGCAGGGCTGGGAGGAGCTTCCTATTGACTCTGCCAAGCTTCTCTCTTGTCCCAATTAATCCTCAGCTGACCCAGGACCCTTGTTTTCCTGGTGGGAACACTCCAGGTCATGGATCCTCATGATTTAATGAGGAGTCTGGGTTTTTTTTTGGGGGGAGAGGGGCTGGGGGTGGCCACAAATGGATCACACACTGGCTGGGCAACAGGAGCTGGTCCATCCTGCCTCTCCCATTGAAGGCAAAATGCAGATAATCTCCCTTATGCAAAGCAAAAAGTGCAAGGAAAGATTTTTTGGGTACCTTTGTGGCTCCTCCACACCCCAGAATGTCTCCCTGAGCTTCCTCCCAGACCCCCTCTCCTTTTGGCTTGGCTTGCTGCTTTTCTTTTTGCCCAGTCCCACGTGCAGGTTTGGGGAGTTTTCTCCCCCCTCAGCTGTGCTCCTGGGGGGCTGAAGGGCTGCAAACCAGCCCTGAGATTCCCCAAGGATGTTTCCTGCCACCTCCAAGGTCCCAGTTTCAATCATTTAGAAACCAGAGATGCTTTTGGATGCAAAATCCCCTGGGGGCTCCCAAGTGCCTCCCCCACTGTCCCCAGCTCCTGCAAAACGAAGCCTTTCCTGAACTCACTAGATCAGGGAGAGGATCTGGGGAAATATCCCTCCTGGAAAGCAAATGAATCCTTTTCCATGTGCTGCTTTCAAACCCTGCCCCACTCGATCCAAACCTGCTCCCTCCCCAGCTCAGCCCCACAGCTGGAGATTTATTGGCTCTCTCCTGTTCTGTGTCTTCCAGGGGTTCTTCTGCAATGATTTCTTGCCTTCACTTTCTCACCAGCTCTGCTGATGGTGTTTACTAAGTGTATTTTAATGTCTTCCCCTTTCACCTCCTGACTAGACAGGTATTGATCTGATATAGATCCTAGGAAAGGCTGCAGAGGGGTCAGGGAGCTGCCCTGGGCTAGGGAAGGGGCTGGAGGCAGCTGGGGATGAGCCTCAGAGTGGAGAAGACAACCAGTTGCTACACCCCATCCATGCTTGGGAATGGTTCCAGGAGCCTGAAATCACAGATCAGGGCAGTGCTGCTGCTGGGGGGCAGGAATTTGGGAGAGGAACTGGGTGCTTGGCTTCTCCCCGTGGTGTCCAGCAGGACGTGGCAGGGACATTGATCCACAGAATCGTTTTTGGATCCCATGGAAGCCCAGAGGTTGTGACAAGCAAGTCCTTTGGGATGCTGGGCTAATCCAACAGCAGGTCCTGCTGTTCATGGGATGCTCAGCCCCTCACTCCCCAGGCATCAACCCTTGGGAAAACACACCCATGGAGCTGGTTTCTCCAAGTTTTTCCTGGGATCAAGGCCAACATGTTCCTGTGTCTCCAGGAGCTCCTGGAGTTGTTTTCATGATTCCTGGGCTTTTCTAGGTGATGTTTGGGCTGCTGTGTGTGTGATGGAGGCTCCACATCCAGGGAGGCACTGGGACACAACCAGGAAGCACAGCCTGGGGAGGGGGGGGGGCTGTGCTGAGCCCAGCCCTGAAACTGGGAGCCAGGGGAGGTAAGAGGTAAAAGCTGAGATGGCCCAGCTGTTGCCTGCCATGCAGGGCTGATGTCATGGGGAAAAGGCATTTCTGGAGGGTCATGGGAGGGATTTTGTATCTGGACTCCTCAAGGGACAGGTGGAGGGGATGGGGACAGGCTCTTGGCAGCAGAATTTCACCTCCAGGTCCCCTCCAGCCCTCCCCAGTGCCTGCCCAGCCAGCACAGCTGGGCTGCAGCCCCCAACACCCACAAGTTGTCAGAGGCAGGGAAACCTCCTGGCTCCTTTTCCAAGCTGTCTCAGCCCTTTCAGAGGTTCCCGTGGGCTCAGCACCCACCCTGGCTGCAGGAGCTGGTGGGGAGTGTGGAGAGCAAAGGGCTGCATGTCCAAAACCTGCATGATAATCCCCCTAAAATAAACAGGATGCAGAAACTCAGCAGAGTCAGGGGGGGCAGAGTGATGCTCCAGCAGAGGCAGGACAGGCTGTCACCCCCTGGGTGCCCACGAGGCCATTTCCCAAGGGTGAGATGGGGAGGGGGCCAGGGCAGCACCTTCTGCAGACCCCTCAGGGAGCAGGGGGAGGGAGCACCACCAAAGAGCATCCATGCAGGCAAGAACCCCAGAAGCAAGCCCAGAGCTCCCATGGGATTGCCTGCACCAAGACCCCAGTGGGCAGCACCATTTGTCCCCAGCTCCACTTTTTCCCTCTTGTTTCTTTTTTGGGGGGGCAGACAAAGCAAAGCCCTGAGGTGGTGGGTGCAGGGGCAGGGATGGTGGCCTGGCTTCAAGATCATCAACACTGTTCTCCCTCTCATTGATTATTTTTTTTTTTGGTAAACAGGATGCTGGGTTTCCATTTCACCCCCAAATCTCCCCAGAATGTGGCTGGGGTTTTTTTTTATGGCAGCTTTTCTTTATTTGTCTCTTCCTTTCTTTGGGAACTGGAGAGTTTTGCAGCTGACAGAGAACAGGGGAAGTGTCAGCTGCTAAAAACTGGAATTAGAGGTTTATGCAGGGACTTTTGCTGAAAACCTAAAACCTCCTCTCAAGGGAAAGTGAGAGGGGGGAGCAGAGATGGAAAATGGGATAATATTTCCTCTCCTTCCCACTTGTGCTGGACTTTGTGTGAGGGGAGGTGATGATTTACCCGGGGTGATCCCCAGGCTTGGGGGCTGATTTATGGAGCAGTAAAACTGAACAGGCTTGTCTTCATCATGGCTTTGGTGTTGGTTTAGTTGTTGATTTCCCCCCTCCAGAAGAGCCCATGGATGTTATCTGCCTTCCAGCAAACATCCCAGCCTAGCAGAAAAGTCCTCCTGGTTTCTTAGAGCTTTGTCTTCCTGCAAAATGTCATCCTGGAGCCCCATTCCCACCACCCAACATCCAGCACAGACCCAGCCAGGGTCATGTTGCCAAAACCCACCTCCTGTCTGCAGGTCCCTGGGGTTCCCCTGCCGGGGATGGGGTGTCCTGACACCCTCCTTGCAAATCCCAGGGGCTGGGGGAACGGATCCACATCCGTTCTCCTGCTCCAACCCCCCCTCACCTGCCTCCCCCCCAGGACTCCCTCCAGCCCAGCCAGGTGTGGCCAGAGTTTAATTGCTTTTAAATGAACGTGGGAGGTTGGAAAGGGAGGGAGGAGAAGCTGGAAGGTTGAAAGGAATATTTTCTGGGAAGAAAAAGAGAAAAAAAAACCCACCAAAAATGACCTTCTTGGTTTCTTTGGGAAACTCTTGTTGCATCCGGGGGGGAGGGGGAGGTCTGGAAGTTCACATCAGTGAGGGGTAATGAAGCTGTTTTCCTTTCCCCCCCCAGCCCAGGGAAGTGTGGCATTGATGGGGTGATGGGTTTAACCTGCTGCTCGCTCAGGTGAACCTGCTCCCATCCCAAATATCCCGAGGGAGCTGGTGGTTTTGGGCAGCAGGACTTGAGGAAACAACCCCCTGGAGCTGCAGGCAGGTAGGGAGCAAAGCCATGGGGTGAGGGTTCCTGGGGTCCTGTGATGGCAAAGAGGGAAGGAAAGGCCAAAAAAACCCCTCTGTAAAATCCTCCCCCAGCTCTGTGAGCACAGAGGTGTCCTGGGGATGAGATCCCACCCTGGGATTTTCCTGGGATAAGTCCCTGCTGCCTGGGGTGGGGATGTGTGTTCCTGTTCTATCACTTTCAGGCTCCTGGAGATGCTGCTTTGGGAAAAGCTGGGAATGCCAAGGAGCATCCCCAGGGGGGCAGCAGGCAGCGATTTTTGGGGGTGCCAGGAAGGTGGGGCTGAGAGGTGATTGTCCCCCTGTGCTCAGCACTGGGGAGGCCACAGCTGGAGTGTTGGGGCCAGTTTGGGGCACCTCCATCCCAGAGAGATCTCGGGGTGCTGGAGCCAGGACAGAGGAGGGCAAGGAAGCTGGGGAAGGGCCTGGAGAATCAATCTGAACCCTTGAAGGAGCTGGGAATGTTTAGTTTGAGGAAGAAGAGGCTGAGGGGAGAGCTCATCAGTCTCTACAAGTACCTGAAAGGTCAGAGAGGTTGGTGCTGGTCTCTTCTCACAGGTCATTAGGGACAGAACAAGAGGGAAGGGCTTCAAGCTGCACCAGGGCAGGGTCAGACTGGGCATTGTGGAAAAGTTTTTCCCAGGAAGAGTGGTCAGAGCCTGGAACAGGCTGCCCAGGGAGGTGGTGGAGTCACCATCCCTGGGTGTGTTGAAGGGTCTTTTGGGTGTGGTGCTGGTGGATGTGGTTGAGGGGAGAACTTTGTAGAGCAGGGATGCTGGTTGGACTGGGTGATCCCGAGGGGCTTCTCCAACCTGAAGGGTTTCATGATTCTCTGAGGGATTTGTTTGACCAGAGCCAAGAGCCTGGCCCCAGCTCCATCTCACTTCCCAGCTGCTCTGGGGTGGCCCCAAAGCTTGGGATAAATCCCAAACCTGCTTCTCCTTGAGGGCTGACCCTGCTGCCAGGCTGGGGCTGAGCCCTGCCCAGCACCCCCCCTTTTTCCCACATGGCAACAGGACCCTATGGGGACTTGGTACCATTACCTCCTGTGCCCATCGAGCAGCCTGAGAGGTTTTCATTAACCCCATTGTGACAAACATCTCAGGATTGTCCCTGAATGGAAGAGGCAGCTCTTGGGGAAGAGCCACCACTTCCCCATCCTCCCTAGAAATGCAGGAGCATCGTGATCCCAAATCCATCTTGCAGCTCTTCCCAGCTGGCTGGGGAGGGGTTGGGGACAGGGATTTCTGTCACTTGAGCCATTTCTTAAGGGCAAAGAGGGGTGGCAGGAGACAGCAGGACAGCAGGGCCAGGCTCTGGCCCAGCCTGGGAAGGGTTTCTAACCAGGAGCATCACTGGCTTTGGGTGCACATGTGTGAAACAGCCCCCCCAGCTGCTCCTGCTCAGGCCTTTCAGGGCTGGGATGAGTCAGAGGGGGGAGAAATCTCCATTTAGAGGGGAAAAAAAAGAAGGGAGGGGAAAAAAAAAAAAGAAAAAGAGGTCGTTTTTCAAGCCCCTCTTTTTGTGGCCGCGGGAGAAACACAAAACCATGTGAAAGTCGTTGAGGTTTCAGCTTTGTTATGAGCACGAAACTCAGACCAGATTTCTGCAGGGGTTGTTGCTGGGTTTTCTCCCCCCACCCCCGCAGCCTGGAAACCAGAGTTAGACCCTCTTTTTTATTATTATTATTTTCCCCATGCCTATTTATTCCCCCCCCTCCTCTCACGCCTTCTATTTTTGGTGCCTCTCGTGGAGCCAAAGACCCAACTGAGTCACCTGATGGATGAAATATTTTCTTGATAAGACACTTTTTTCCCTTTTGTTTTGCTCCCAGGGCTGGTCTGTCCCAGCCAGCTGCTGGTCCTCCCAGAAATATTTTCTCCAACACAACATGAGGCAGCTGCTTCCCACTAGGGAATTCTTCAGAGGTGGATTATTTGTCGTTCCTCAGCTTGATAATAATAATCCATTAATGCATTTTTTGGTCATCCAATAAAGGAACAAAATGCTCCCATGTGTTTTTATAGTAAAGCTGATTTTTCTGCACACATGCAGAGGGGGGTTTGGGCTCTCCCTGTGCCCTGGCCCAGCTCAACAACTCCCACAGTGCCAAGTATTAAGTCTTATAATATGACAGGGAGGGCCAGAAGGGTATTAAAACCACTGACTAACAAGCATATAAAAGAAGATGTGAAAGGGAATGGGAAAAGTGAATGTTTCCGACATGCTGGTGGCCCTGGGGATCCCCTCCTTTCTCCTTCACCCCCCCCCCCCCAACTTGTGCTTCCTGGGAATATTGCAAAAATGTTTGGTTTGAATTCAGATGCTGTCCCAGGAGTGGGGGGGGGGGTTTGTGGTTCTCGGGGCACGTTCCATGTTTTGCAGCCGTCGGGCTGAGGGCAGATGTGCTCCCCCCAGAGCCAGATGTGCTGCAGGGAGCTCTCCTCAGCTCTGGGGAACATCTCCTGGGAACATCCCGAGCATCTCTGGGGAACAAACGTGTTCTCTGAGGGAGCTGTCAGGTCTCTGCTGGGAAGGGGCTGCTCTGCTGGGGTTCTGGAATCACGAGATCGTTGAGGTTGGAAAAGAACTCAGAGATCCAACCCAGCACCACATCTGAAGTGCCACATCTCCACACTTTTTTGAACACCTCCAGGGATGGTGCCAGTGCTTGACCACTCTTCCAGTGAAGAAATTGTTGCCAATGTCCAATCTCAACCTTCCCTGCCACAACTTGAAGTTGTTTCCTCTTGTTCCATCGTTTGTTCCTTGGGAGAAGAGACCAAATGCTCCCGGCTCCAACCTCCCCTTGGGCAGTTGCAGAGCCAGAAAGTCCCCTCAGCCTCCTTGTCTCCAGGCTGGACACCCCCAGCTCCCTCAGCTGCTCTTCATAAGACTTGTGTTCCAGCCCCCCAGCCCTGTTGCCCTTCCCTGGATGTTCTCCAGCCCTTCAACATCCTTCTTATCATGAGGTGCCAGCCCAGCGCCAGCTCTTAGCAGCAGAAATGGGACATTTTCCCCATTGTTGATGTTATTTCCAGGGCCCTGGAGCCAGGCAGGGGCTGAAGATGAGGCTTCACCCCACAGCTTGGTGTAAGGGTGCACCTAGAGCTGCTGGCAGCCCTGGGCTGCAGCCCCACGGTGCAGCCACAGCAGCCGGGACGGAGCGCGGAAGAGCCACAGACCCCAGGTCAGCAGCTTTGCCAGGATGGAGGAACCAGTGGTCAGGACCCTGGAGGAGGGATTTTTGGAAGCCCCATCTTGAGTTCTTGCTATGCCAGAAGTTTTTCTGCTTGACCTCATGTCAGTGTCCCCAGGGCAGGAGCCCAGCTCACGAGTCGGGGTGACGCGAAGACGCGCGGTGAAGTCTCGGGGTGGTAAAGCCCCGAGTGCTGGCAGCTGGAGCTGCCTCTGTGATGCACAACTTCAAACCAGAGGTCAAATTCACCAACATCACAACTGCTGGGCTGGAGGCAGCGTGTGAACTCAGCCCAGAGCCAGCACAGATGCCAAAATTCAGGCGACTCGCTGCGCTCCAAGGAAATTAAAACTCCCTTTCTCCTGCCCTTGCTTATCCAGAGCCTCAGCTGGAGGAATCAGCACTTGGAGCAGCCTTGGACCTTTGATTTGTTTCTTGCTGCTTCCTGTCCTGATGAGAAAGGAAAAGTTATTTTGGGAGCCTCCTGAATGAAACCCAAGAGGTGACCCAACCTCAGCAGGGTGGGCAGGAGCAGCAGGGGCAGCCAGAGACAATATTTCTCTTACCCGCAGGAGAGATGTTCTGGAGGCTCTTTTGCCTTTGATTCCCCCTCCCTGCTGGCTCTGGGTGCCACGAAGAGCAATTGTCCTTTGCCAAAAAAGCCTCCTTATTTTAGGGGACTTTCAGGAGCTTCAAAGAAGGGGAAGGTTCCTCTCAGGAACAAAGTGGTGGTTTCAGTGCGTTGTCAGGACTCGGATGAAAAGCCCTGTCTGATGGACACTGCTGGGTGCTGGACTCTGTCCTGAGCCCCTGGCTTCATTCAAAGCCCACATCCCTGGAGGAAAATGCTCCCTGGGCACTAATCCCACTCTGTGGGATTCCCTCCCCAACTGGGCTGAGACTGGGAGCATCACAACTCACCTGGCATGGAGTGATGGAGGAGCCTGCAGGGATCTGCTGTGTCTCCCAGTCCTCTGCCATCAGAGGGGCTGCTGGGCAGAGCACAGGAACTCTCAGCTTTCCAGCTCCCTCTTCCCAGACAGGCATTGCTCCTCCTGAGGAAAAAGCAGTGTGACCACAGCTGAGTTTGGCCAGGGCTGGGGATGTCAGAGCTCCCAGTGCTCCCTTGGATCAATGTTTTTCCTTCCCTCCCCTGCTCTGAGCCTCCAACCCTGTTAAGAAATGACCTTTCCCAAAAGCCAAGGAATGTTGTTGTGGCCAGGGGATGCTTTTCATCCCATCCTGGCACCAAACCAGCCCTGGGCTGCTGCTACAAAGTCTGAGCAGCATTTTTTGGGCTGGTTTCTTGCAGACAGGAGGTCCTTCCCAGGTGCTGCAGGACTGCCAGGGGCAGGCAGAGCTCAGGGCTGGAGGGCTCTGTTTGGCAGGGAGAGAGCCATGGAGGAATGGACCTGGATTTCACCACCACAGCAAACTCTCTGGGATGCAACCTGGGTTCCCAGGGCTCCCCCATGGTCAGGATCACCCAGATTTGGGCTGCTTGGCAAAGCCACTGAGCCCATTGTGGGATGTAACATCCCAAAAGAGCTCCCAGTTCATCCCCCAAGTACAAAAGGGCAGCACGACTTGGAAAAGCTGTGCAAGGATCAAGTGAAGGGGAAAGGCTTTGGTTTTACTGAGTCTGGAGCTGCCTGGGTCTGTGCTGCCCCACACAGTGACAGGAGGGAGTGGGTTGAGTTGCAAAGAGGCAGAAGGTACCAGAGGAACCCCCTGGTTCTGGGTGCTGAAGGGCTGAGCCTTGTCTACCTGCTGGCTCTGATCTTATCTCACCAGGCAGCCTGCTTGGGGCAGAGGTTATCTCTGCTCCCCAGGCCCCTGGGGAGGAGATGAAAGGGCCGTGGGATGGGCTGTGGGGACCCCCAGCCCCCTGTCTCCAGCACCTTTGTCCGTGGGGTAAGTGTAGCCGGTGGGACGGGTGTGATTTGGTAACACAACCTCCCTGCTTTTCATCCAGACAAAGGGGGGGATTCCAGCTGCCCAGGCTGGGATGACAGAGGGGAGGTGTGGAAAGGTTGCTGACCCACCTGGCCTCCCCTTCCTTCCCTTGGCATCCCCCCCTTTGGGTCCAGAGCTTCTCTGCTCCCACCATAGACGGGCAGGACCCGTGACCCCCGCGTGCAGTGGGGAAGGGGATGGAACAGGGTTTGTGTGGATGCTCTGCAGCTTCCCCCAGCCCAGACTCCCTGGGCTCAGCCATCACTACTCCCCCACCTCCAGAATTTGGTCTCTACCCCCACATTCCCAAGCTGGACACCCTGTATTTTTCTCCCCCATCTTGACCCAGCGCTGGGGATTCACCCCTGAGCTGAGCCCGGGGTGCTGGGCTGCCAGGGAATGAGGGGGTTGGGGGGGAGACAGGGATGGGAAGGAGGTCTTGGCAGAAGCCCACAGACCCTTGTCAAGGATTTCTGGCACCCTTCAGGAAGCTGCAATCTGCTACTGTAGCTGGTGGGATGGGTGTGATTTGGTAACACAACCTCCCTGCTTTTCATCCAGACAAAGGGGGGGATTCCAGCTGCCCAGGCTGGGATGACAGAGGGGAGGTGTGGAAAGGTTGCTGACCCACCTGGCCTCCCCTTCCTTCCCTTGGCATCCCCCCCTTTGGGTCCAGAGCTTCTCTGCTCCCACCATAGACGGGCAGGACCCGTGACCCCCGCGTGCAGTGGGGAAGGGGATGGAACAGGGTTTGTGTGGATGCTCTGCAGCTTCCCCCAGCCCAGACTCCCTGGGCTCAGCCATCACTACTCCCCCACCTCCAGAATTTGGTCTCTACCCCCACATTCCCAAGCTGGACACCCTGTATTTTTCTCCTCCATCTTGACCCAGCGCTGGGGATTCACCCCCGAGCTGAGCCCGGGGTGCTGGGCTGCCAGGGAATGAGGGGGTTGGGGGGGAGACAGGGATGGGAAGGAGGTCTTGGCAGAAGCCCACAGACCCTTGTCAAGGATTTCTGGCACCCTTCAGGAAGCTGCAATCTGCTAATTGTCTGCATGCAGCCCCTGCTGAGCATCAGCTCCCAGCTCGTGCCTTGCCCAGACACACAGATGAGCGTGGGAACGGGGTGGGGGGTCCCCCTATTTCCCCATGTCCTGTTCTCCAGGGACAAAGGGGCTCCTGAGCAAAGCAAACCCTGCATGGAGAGACCATGGGCATCTGCCCCATTGCCTTCCCTGGCAGCCAGGCTGGTCTCAGCAAAGCCCTGGTGATGGCCCTGCCTTCCCCTCCTCCCCACTGGGATTTAACCTCTTGCAACTTGTTTTGGCCAAAAAGGCCCAGAGCTGATGACCCTGCAACAGATTTCCGTACCACAGGGTGCCCCCCAGATCTCCACTTCCCTCTCTCCTGGTTTAAACAGCTCCAAGACCTTCTGTCCCTCCCTTAAAGGTGGAGATTTGCCCCTTTGGTTTCTCCATCCTGCCCTTTTCCAGTCCAAGGAGGGGGGACCCCCAGGACCCATCTCAGGTTTTGCAGCAATCTGAGCTGCAAGAACCTCCCCTTAGGCTTGAGCAGAAGGGAAGGGTCATGTAACCAGGGGGGTGGTGGGGGATCCCCCCCCTGGAGCTGGTGATGGAGCCCAGCTGGCCCCCCTTGCTGCCCAGCCTGGGCAGGAGGCTGGTGGGGGAATGGGAAGGAAAAGGGGAGAGGGAAGGGGTGACACGGTCAGGGCCTGCTTGCTGGAGGGGATTAAAGGCTCAGTTTTGAGTCAAGAGAAGGAAATTAGAATCAAATCAGCTTCCAGTGCCTGCTGGCAACCAGGGCAGGATTTATGGCTGGGGTGAGGTGGGTCAGAGTGTCCCACAGCTTCCCCTGAGGGTCCTGGTGGGTGACAGAGGGGAGGGGAGGGGGTGTCCCTTCTTG
>NW_009953788.1:143318-153671 GCF_000747805.2 Chaetura pelagica
TGAAATGCTGGATGGAGGCAGGGGGGGGACACACACACGTCTTTAGGGTTTTGTGCTTTTTAAGCCAAAGAACAAACCCATCTGGTTGCCCAGGGCAGTTCCCAGGGCACTTTTAGCCCGGGTTCCACCACAAGGGTTTCAATCCTTTTCACTTCAAGTGTAAAATTGAGGCTCTTGTTGGAAGGAAATGGGTGGGTGGGTTGGCAGCTCATGGCTGGGGGGGGGGAGGCAGCCCTGCCCCATGGGGGGGTGGTCCCAGAGACATCTGGCTGTGAGGAACACCCCCCCAGGACAGTGTCTGCAGGTGCCAAATGTATTTCTCCCCCAGCCCTGGGGAGCAGGAGGGTGATGATTGCCCAGCTCACCCACCTTGGGTGCCCTTAACCTGGGTTCTCTTCAGAGAAGGGAGCTGGGCAGGAGGCAGCACATGAACCCCCCCAGCCCCAGAGACACTCCTGGGCACAGCACAGGACCCTGACACCCCATTGACACCCCCCCTCACTTTTTATTCCTCTTCCAGCAGCACTTGTGGGAGCAGCAAAGGTGAAGGGGGGAGAGGAAAGGAACATCTGGAAGGACCCCAGAGCCTGGGGGGGGATGGGGTGGTGACAATGGGTTGTCCTCTCTCTCTCAAGGGCGGATCTGTGGGTGCTGGGGTCCCATACCCACCTCAGCTGGGCATTTCCAGGGTGACTTTCTTCCCCTTCTCATCCATTTCCCAACGATCTCATTCCCTTGATTAACCCCCACCCAGCCCAGGCTTCCCCCACCGTGCTGGGGATCCTTGTGTCCCCCCCAGCACCTGCTCCATCCTCTGAACACTTCAAGTTTGCACCAAATTGGAGCCCCCCAAGAAAAAAAAAAGAGGTCATTTCAGTGCCTCTGACCTGGGGTGACTGGGATGGGAGAGGGGCAGGAGGGACCCACGTGTGTCCCGGCGCGTGGCTGGGATGCTGCTTCCCTGGGGCTGCTTTGGAAAAACCCAGCTGGGGTTTGGGCTGGGGCTGCTGGTGGAATTTATCCACCCTCAGATTCTGCCACTGGTTTACGCCTCTGGTTTTCCTGACCTTGTGTGCAGAGTTGCCTTGGGTATTTTCCAGGGTCGGAGCAGAAATGTGTCTCTCCAGAAATAAAAGCCCCTGATTATTCCAGGCTGAAAAACAGGAGCAATCCAAGAGATGGAACAAAACCCTTCCAGCTATGGAGCCACACAAGGGAAATGGGGGGGTGGGAGAATATGTGTGGGATGGATTTAAGCTTAAAGACAGGCTGGACCTGCAGGGAAGGAGGTTTTTCCTCCCTGCTCAGGACCTGAGCAAACCCCTGGCAGCAGTGACTTCGTTTTCAGTCTTCAAGCTTGATGGATATTAGTGAGAATTGGGGTGTTTTTTTCAGGAGGTTGGCGTGGTGGTCACCCAGCCCTGGTGGTACAGGGGACACAGAGTGATGTGGAAAGCTGGGAAGATGTGGCTGCACCAAGGTTTGCTTTGGTTTTGAAGGCCAAGCTGCAAAAATCACCAGGTCCTTCCTCAGCGTCTGTCCGAGGAGGGGATGTGTCCAGGGCTGGGAAGGGAGAAGATGCAGGAGTGTTTGGCCACTGTTTGCTGCCTTCCCACGGTTTGCTTGGCACCTGGCCCAGCCTCCCTAGTTAGAAAACCAGAAATCTGTATTTCTAAGGATCTAATCTGGCAGTTTTTGCAAACCTGGCTTCGCTCAGAACGGGCTCGTTCAGCATCTCATGAAAATTTGATTCCCTTTTATTTTGTTGTTGTTGTTCCTAAAACAAAGAGACATTTCCAGCACCCAGCAGCTGGAGAGGAAAACCAAAGGAACAGAAAGCAACCATTAAATATTTATTTTCAAAATGAGTAAGAAGCTCAACCTGGGAGCAGGGATCTCAGGATTTCTATTCCTTCTGCTTTTCAGATGGGGAAAATGAGTCACCAACCAATGGCCAAGGGGAACTGATGAACTGGAAGGAATTGCATGGGGTGTTTTTTTCACCTTTCAAGGGAATGAAAACCTCTTTACCATCCTTCTCAGCCTGGTTTTTGCTCCCAAGTGGTGCAGGTTTCCCAAGACAAGGTGTAAGTGTTCACAGAGGGAGCAAAGGACCCTGGAAGCCTCTTCTGAAGCAGCAGAGTCCTGGCTGGATCCCATCCCTGGTGTGCCTGGGAAGGAAAAGCTCGCACATCTGCCCCATCCTCCCTTGGAAACAGGAGAAAGTCGATTCTTCCAGACCCCTTGGAGGCTTTTTCCTGCTCTCAGTGATTTTGTCTTCAGCTGCCTTTGGAAGGAAACCAACCCCACCACTTTCTCCCAGGCTCTCCAAATCGTTCCCCCTTTCCCCTTTCATACTCCAAGAAAGGAAATCACTAAAAGAGCAGGGAAATGAGCCTTTGGCAAAGTTTCCTACTCAACTGCTCAGCACCAGGGTGCTGTGCAGAGCCTGAAGCCCTTCATGGGAGCAGGATGGACTTTCAGGGAGCTGCTCTGATGTCTCCATGGGGGGATTTGGCTACTCCTGCTGCTCCCAGCTGGCAGTTTGAGGTCTATTTGCCAGCACAAACCCACAGCTCCAGACCCAGGTGGCTTCTTTTCAGCTTCAGAGGAAGCCAACCCCTGCCCTGGTGGCACTTTGCATCTGAGAGTGATGCTTGGAGGGAAACCTTGAGTCTTTACCCCCATGTACCCTGCAGCTCACCCAGTTAGGGGGGTCCTTTTGGGGTTCCCTTTGCACCCTCATTCTTGTGCTGCTGTTGGAGATGAGTTTTCTCAGTATATTCGGGGGCAACATCTCATCCCCCCTGTGCCAGACCTTGCACAGACCCTCTGTGCTGGCTCTTGCTGAGATGATTTAGCAGCAGTGACAGGAATTGCACGTGCTTGGGGTGGGGGGGACACACTGCCTTGTCCTGGCCTCTGTGTCCCCTCTCACATTGTTCCCCTTGTTATCTCCCCCCAGATGCAACCATTTGGGGCTGCTTGACCTCTCCTTACTCCACCCAAGGAGGTCCCACCCATTAAAGCAGCACCTCTCATGGGTTGCACCCAGCCCTGGTGAAGCAGCTTCACCTGGGGGAGACCTGGGGGGAGAAGAAGAAGAGGAAGAGGAAGAAAAGGAGGAGGAAGGTCAGAGTTCTCCCTTCCCTCTCCTCCCCTGCCTGTCCCTGCTGGTGGTGGCAGAGCTGTTCCTCCTTCCCAGGTGAGTGAGGTGTGGTATCTCTCAGGTGCATGAATTAGGGGTGGCTTTGAGTGAGGTGGCTGCAGGGGTTGGCTCTGCCACTGCTCAGGCACACTTGTCCCATGACAACCTGTGCCAGGACACCTGTGTCCCACTCCTCTGTGTCCCACTCCTCTGTGTCCCCTACCCCACCCTGAGATGCAGGGACCTTTCTTCTCACCCCTGCCTTGCCAGGCACCTGGATGTGTGGCTTCTGCCCCTTCCTCACCCCCTGGCTTGTCCCCTTGCCTTTTGGGCAAGGTTTATCCTGAGCCTGGTTTATCCTGGGCCAGGTTGATGCTGAGTTTGGTTTGTCCTGCCCCAAGCACAGCCCTGGTTTCTGCTGGAGCCTCCAGAGCTACTCAGGGTTTGGACCAAGCAGGTTTTCCCAGAGCCTGGGCAGCAGGGAAGTGTTCCTGGGTTAAACCAGCACCTCCCAATCCTGGTTCAGCTGCTGGTCTGGGCTGTGGGGCTGGAAAAGAAGACCCAGGAGCAGGTGAACAGAGAATCCCTGCCCTGCTGCTCTCCTGGAGGCTGTTACCTCCCCCCCCCACCCCACAGGGCTCTGAGCAGCCCCTGTGCCCACATGGCAACCTCAGGGAAGGGCTATTCCCCTCCCTGGCTCGTGGCCACCTCCCCAAGGCTCCTGGCTTTGCTCCTGACCTGCTTTCCATTATCTGGGAATGTGGCTCTCACCAGCATATGGGAGGCAGATTTTGCCTGGGGGTGCAGAGGGGGGAGATGGGGCTGCCCCTGTGTCTGGGGCAGGGCAGGGACCACGGGGCTGGTTGTGGGGCAGGTTGTGTCTCCATGGGGTTTGGGAGTGAAGCACCTCCAAGTGCTCCCTCCCTGCAGCCAGCTGCCCCCCCTAAATCCAGGCCAAATCACCAGGGGAACCTGCTTTCTTGACTCTCTTCTGGGGGCAGACAGGGATGGGGAAGAAATCCAGGTGGGATTCGAGTTTGTGAGCTGCTGGTTCCCTTGCAAAGCTCTGCTGTTCCCAGCTTTATCCCTCCATGAAGGGAAGGTTCCAGCTCCCCAAAGTTGAACCAAAACCATCTTGGTGCATCCTGGGGTTTGTTGGGCTTTTTTTTAAATGTATTTTTTCCTTTTTCTTGCTGACTGGTGAGGTTGTCTGAGGCCTCCTGCTGGGGCTGAGGAGGGCTGTAGCAAATTGGTGGCTCTTTGCTGGAGGTGCCAGTGGCCAGAGGGGGTGTGTGGGTCCAGCAGGGGTCTGTCCCCATGCTCCAGGCTGTCCCCCTTCCACCTCCCACCCCCCAGCCCTTCTAGAGCTCCTTACAGCAGATTCCAGATGAAGCAGGAGGCCACTCTCTCCCTCCCCAGGCTCCCATAAAGAAGGGGAAGGAAGTTTTCCAGGGCCCTTTCAGCCTCCTTTCCAGCTCTTATTGTTCTTTATTCCCCTCCTTCTCCTGCACTGACCATAAATCAGGTTGTTCTCCCCAAGGACCATCTAGTGCAGCTGATCCCACACATCAAGATCACCTCCCAAAGCTCCTTCCTTCCCTCTCCTCCCAGTCTGGGATGCAGGGAGGATGATGGGGAGGGAGATGCTCATTCCCACCTTTCCAGGTCCCTTCCTGGGTGCTGCAGGTAGGAACCCTCCAGCTCACCCTCCACAGCCCAGCTCTGCTCCTCTTTTCCATCCCAGCTTCCTTCCCAAGGGAGGCTGAGGATCAGGAGGAAGCAGATTAACCCTAATGGATTGATTGTAGTTATTTTCCCTTCTTTATTCTCCGTGCAGGAGCCTGGAAAAAAAAAATAGGGAACACTCCTGTGTGTGCACACTCCTGGTCCTCATTATGTTTCCTGCTTGGAGGGACCCAGGCCAGCCTGAAATAAAAGCAGCTACATTTGAGCATCCTATTTCAGTCTCTTACAAGCTGTGATGTGTAAATACTTCTGTGTGCAAACCCACAGGCCAAATCCTGTGTCAAGCACCTTCAGCACCAGGTCCCTCATGTGTCCCTGAGGACACAAACCCTCCTTGGAGCCACCAGAAGCTCCCTGGGACAAGGGCCAACCTCTTCTTTGAGGGAAGCTTCACCTGTCACTGTTCCTGGGGGCTTTTCCCCCTCAAATTTGGTTCCCCTTGTGAGTGTTTAGCATCAGAAATCCACCCTTTGTCTGAGCCCTCCAAGCCCTTCCTGGACTCCTTCCAAGAACTTGTCCTCACCAGAGTGAATCTCCCCACAGCTGGAGGTTCTGTTTGGGGTTTGGGAGGTTGATCCTGCACCTTGGGGTGCTGAGGGCAGCAGCAGGGTGCAGAAATAGGGACCTTGCAAACAGCAAATGCTTCAAAATCAGAGGATTTGAGCTTTTTAATGTTCTTCTACAGCAGTTGATGTAGCTCAGAGGGCAGGAGGAAGAAGCTGCTCCCTCTTCCTGGGGTTTTTCCCCAGCACAGAAGGTCTCTCCTGGAGTGCTATCCCAGGAAGCACATCAGGAGCATGGTGGGGGATGATCCCAGGAGCTGGGATGCTTCCCAGCACCACATCCCCTGTGTAACCCCTGTCCCAAGCTGGGGTGGCTCCTGCCAAGATCCTGCCACTGCCTTCCTGGCCGAGATCCCAGTCTCCCAGGAAAGTCCTTCCCCACCCAGATAAGCTCAGGCTTCCCATTCCTGCCATGTATAAGGCTGAAATAAGAGGATGGGAAGGGAAAGGGAAAAGGAAGGGAAAGGGAAAAGGAAGGGAAAGGGTAAAAGGAAGGGAAGGGAAAGGGAAAAGGAAGGGAAGAGAGGAGAAAGGGGAAAGGAAGGGAAGGGAAAGGAGAAAGGAAAGGAGAAAGGCAAGGCAGGCCCTTGAAGGCTTCAGACCATCCTTCCAAGCAGGGAGTCACAAACCAACCACACGCCGACCTAGCGATGCTCTTTATTGGCATCCAACAGCTACACAGGACAGTGACCCCTCGCCCCCCACCTCATGCTGCTCACACCCCCCCACAAACCCCCCCTACTTCCTTCTACAACGGTTATTTCTTCACTGTGGAACTTCCTAAGGAATCAACACTGCTATGAGGGGGGGGGGAGTGGAGAAACACACGTTCTTCACACAACAGAAGAGTTAGAAAAGGACACAAAACGTACCGACGAGCACTAACTTTGGCTTGGTTTTCCCTCCTTTTTTTGTTTGTTTTCTGTCTTTTTACTCAGAATTTTCCCTCATTTCCTGCAACCAGGGGTCCGAGACATCCCCTGGCTTCTCTTTGGATGCTGAGGTTGTCTCAGTTCTCCTCAGCCCTGAGGAAATCCCTTTACTCTGGCAATTGAAACCTGAGACCGTAGCAATATTGTCCTGAAGAAAAAAACAATTCCCAGCTGGAAAGGTCCAGCCAGGTTGGCTTGTCAGGCTGAACTGGGCAGTTTGTTTTGCTTTTCAGCTGGGCACTTGATTCCAGTTGCCCTTAGTTTGTATTTGAGTCACTTCACCCAAAGAAAAAGAAGGAAGGACTGATGGGAACAACATGACAATAACCAACATTTACAGTTATCCAAAAGAATCCCTGTGGATGGTTTGGTTTGGCAGGAGCTGGAGGCCCAGCCAGAGGTTTGCAAGCTGGAGTTGCAAATTTGGGGCAGTTTCCTTGGGTTTTTAGTGATGGGATTGGTTCAGGAGTTGGATGTTGGACTTGGAGCCCTGTAAAGTGTTTCTAACCAAGGGGTTTGGCCTGGGCAACCAGTGGCCAAAGTTGCTCCTCCAAAGGGATCTTTGCTCTTTCATTGCACAAGAGCAGGAGGCATCAAATATCCCATCCTGGAGATCCAGATTCCACCTCTGCAGCACAGGAGGCAAAATTCCCAAAAGCTCTTTTGAAGGCTCTGGGCACTCCAATCCTATTGACACAGGTTCCAGTCCCTTGGGAAGTGCTGAGCTCTTCCTCCCAGCAGCTCCACTGGGAACAGCCAAATCCCTCTGTGTTCCCAGGTTCCTCCTGGACCTGCTGCAGTGATTTTTGGGGTGTGCATCTGCATCCCCATTGAGTCTTTAAGGCCAGAAATGAGGTGGGACCGAAGGCTTGGACCCCCAGAAATTGAGAGGAAGAGCAGAGGATCCAGGGTGGGCACCATCACCCCCTCAGATGTAGGAACATGGAGCAGTTAGTAAAATGACACAATACTATTTACAAATCTGGCTTCTCTCCGGAAAGAGGGGAGGAAAATCACCTTCTGCCTGCAGGAAAAAGTTTCTGGCTGAATCCAGAGGCGAAGGGGGAGTCCAGAGCTGCAGAGGGATGTGGTCCTGGTGCTGAGCACCACCTGGCCTTGTGGTCCTGCCTCTGCAAACAGCTCGTGGTGCTCCAGGCAAGTGAGATGTCAAAGCTGTAGCTGAGTTGGGGAACGTCCCTCCAGGACTGTGGTGGCAGCTCCCGAGGGGAACAGGGTGCTCAGCCACCCAGTGCTGCTCTCCAGCATCACCCTTGGGTGAGCTGGGTGCTGGGTGAGGAGCTGATATGGCAAAGAAATGTACTTATAGCTCTGGAGACACGGAGGTTCTGGGTGATGTCTCCTCCCCAGGGTTGCAGGAGGTGCTGGGGCCACCCAAGGTTGTCCATGGGGAGGCAGCTGGTGCACCCAGGGTGAGCAGCACTCACTCTGCACCCAGGTGGAGGTGAAGAGCCCACAGGGGAGTTGGCAGGGGTGTTTCTGAGCCCCTCTTCACAGTGCTGGAGGAGAAGGAGCCCTTAACAAGCAGGTTGTGGGGACCTCCAGCCCTAGCCAGGTCTGAGGGTGAGCAGGGACAGTGCCATAGTGGCAGGGTGGCTTTGCTCCTGGGTTGGTGCAGTGTGGGGACACTGGGACAAGGACAAGCAGAGCCCTTTTGCCATGTCCCCACTGCGGGCAGGCACTTCTTCAGCCCTTGAGACCTCCAGAGTTGCCCCCAGAGCTCCAGCCCTGGGGAGGTGGTGGCACCCAGATCCTTGGTCCCCAGCATTTGGGTGCTCCCAGCCCCTCCTCACCAGCTGCTGGCAGCTTTTGGGAGCATGCAGGGGGGGAGGATGCACCTGAAAAATTTCACAGTGTGGGTTGGGCTGCTGAAAGCCAAGTCCTTGTGAGTTGGGGAACGTCCCTCCAGGACTGTGGTGGCAGCTCCCGAGGGGAACAGGGTGCTCAGCCACCCAGTGCTGCTCTCCAGCATCACCCTTGGGTGAGGAGCTGATATGGCAAAGAAATGTACTTATAGCTCTGGAGACACGGAGGTTCTGGGTGATGTCTCCTCCCCAGGGTTGCAGGAGGTGCTGGGGCCACCCAAGGTTGTCCATGGGGAGGCAGCTGGTGCACCCAGGGTGAGCAGCACTCACTCTGCACCCAGGTGGAGGTGAAGAGCCCACAGGGGAGTTGGCAGGGGTGTTTCTGAGCCCCTCTTCACAGTGCTGGAGGAGAAGGAGCCCTTAACAAGCAGGTTGTGGGGACCTCCAGCCCTAGCCAGGTCTGAGGGTGAGCAGGGACAGTGCCATAGTGGCAGGGTGGCTTTGCTCCTGGGTTGGTGCAGTGTGGGGACACTGGGACAAGGACAAGCAGAGCCCTTTTGCCATGTCCCCACTGCGGGCAGGCACTTCTTCAGCCCTTGAGACCTCCAGAGTTGCCCCCAGAGCTCCAGCCCTGGGGAGGTGGTGGCACCCAGACCCTTGGTCCCCAGCATTTGGGTGCTCCCAGCCCCTCCTCACCAGCTGCTGGCAGCTTTTGGGAGCATGCAGGGAGGGAGGATGCACCTGAAAAATTTCACAGTGTGGGTTTGGCTGCTGGAAGCCAAGTCCTTGCCCCCAGCTCACCCAGCCCCTTGGCACAGCCCAGCTGTAGGACCAGCCCCCTCCTCAGCTCCCAGTACAGCAGCTCCAGTTCTCTCTCTCTCCCCAGCCCAGTCCTGCCCTTCACCTGCAGTTTTGGGGGAAGCAGCTGGATTTTTTTAGGGTGCTGGAGGGGAGCAGGAGACAGTGGCAGGGAGGGCCAAGGAGGAAGGGTGGGAGCAAGAGCCTGGAGGGGGAAGGAGAAGAAGCTGGAAGGGAGAGAGAGGAGGACTGAGAGATGCTGATCCCCGTGTCTGTCTGTCCTGCTGGGGCTGCCAAGGACCCTCCAGCAACAGGTGGGCTTTGGGTGGCCCTGAGCCCTGCACCCACCCTGCTCAGGGGCTGCTGGGGGGAGGCGTGGGGAGGGGGTGATACCCAAGCCAGGAGCTCAGTGCGTACAGAGCTGGGAACCGGGGGGACCCGGGGAGCCCCCGCTTCCTGCCCACCCTCCCCTGCAGGGCTCTGGGTGCCAGGGACGGGAGAGGCGAGGGGGTGAAGGGGAAGGGGGACCCAGGGGGGTCACCCCGGGCCACCCTTCAGACGGGGGAGGTGGCCGTGGAGTCGCTGTCCAGGCTCTCGGCGATGTCCCCGCGCTGGATCTTGCGCAGGGCGGCCAGCAGGACATCCAGGGTGGCCGTGTCCTTGGAGGACCAGTCGGCCAGGAGAGCCCGGGCAGGAGATTCCTCCCGGGTGAAGGAGTCTATGAGATCTTCTTTGTAGCCCAGCTCCCCAGCCAGCTGCCTCCACGTCTCCTCCACCGAGCTGCCCAGCAGCTTCTCCACCTCCTCCCGCTTGCTGGCTGGCAGGTTGGTGTAGAGGTTCCCATCTCCCTTGGGTGCTGGGGAGGATGAAGAGGTGTTAAGCCCACCCTCCTGGGGTTGCCCCTTGCCCACCCTGCAGCAGCCAGTTGGCCCTACCTGGCCCCTGGGTGCTCTGGCTGGGTGGCTGCTGGCCATGCAGGCTCTGGCTGTCCACAGAGATGCCACTGTCACTGTGCAGCTTCTCCCCCTCGGGGGAGGGTGTCTGGTTCACCGGGCGGTTGTTGGCCCCTTGCTTGTTCTGTTTGCAGCTGTTCCACCTGCAGGGAGAGCAGAGGGGAGGTGACAGCCAGAGGTGACATCCCCCAGGCTGAGAGCAGGTGGGTTGCTTTGTCCCCCCGCCTTTCCTTGGGACCACTTTTCCCAGGAAGCAGCATTTCTCATGCAGCCTCGCCCTCCCCACGTGGCAGCTGGATCCAGGTAACTCAGCATTCCCAGCTGCTGAGAGTGCCAAGCTCCTGAGTTTTGCAAGAGACCCGGGCTGGGTTCCCTCCTCCCTGCAGCTGC
>NW_009953788.1:154132-154753 GCF_000747805.2 Chaetura pelagica
CAGGGATGAGGTTGTCGGCGGTGCCGCGGCTGACGACGGGCTGGGAGCTGCCCATGATGGTGGTGACAGTGTCTGCCAGGGTGCTGGGCACCACCTCGGTGTTGAAGGGGTCCCTGGTGATGGGCTCGGGGCTGTCAGAGCCCACCAGAGATGGGGTGTGTGTTGTCCAGCGAGGGTGAAGGTCTGCCAGGCAGATACGGGGACAAGAAATGAGGGTGATTAGCCAGGCAGCTGGTGTGCTTTGTAAGGGGCTGTGGCAGGGAGCTGCTCAAGGGGCAATGGTCTCTGCAGGCAACTTCTTCCCAAGGCTGTGGGGCTTGTGGAGGTGCCAACTCTGCCCCATCCCTTTCTCCTTGCAATCCAGCTTGTCCCCTGGCTCCAGACAGCACTGCCCTCCCCTGGTCCCCAGGACAGAGATGAAGCCATCCTCAACCCCAACACCTGATGGTGCCTGCTCATGGTTGGACGTGGACATGGCAGGTTCTGCTTTCCCAGCACAGGGGATGCTTGAGTCCTGCAGCTCTTCCCACAACCTTCAAGCTGCAGACCCAGCCCTGGGCTCCCATCCCTGGTACCAAAGCCCTGAGACGTGGTCCCAGCTGCCTGCCTCCCCCCCACCCC
>NW_009953788.1:154851-158409 GCF_000747805.2 Chaetura pelagica
TGTGGGGACTCACCCCGTCCCCGCCGCACCCAGCAGATCTGTCTCATCTTGTCCTGGAAAAACACTCCCTTGGCTGCTTGCCCCTTCCCAACCCCCCAGTGCCCCTCTCCAGGGGCTGTGCCATGTCCCCCAGGGACGGAGCGGGTGGCAGGGCAGGGAGCTGGCACCTTGTGTGTCCCCCCCAACCAGACCCCTCTGCCCTTCGTGCCGGCGCTGCCGGCGGGGGCTGACAAAGCTGCCCCTGTGCTCCCTGACTTCTGGCTCCATTTACTCAACCCTTTCCCCAGAGCTGTGCTGGCTGTCCCTGTGCTGTGACTCAGTGGTGGCCACGACAAAGGTCTTTTCTCCTCAGCTGGGCTCGGGGTCAGGGCTGGGGGTGAGGGCTGGCGTGGTGGGGGCTGCTCCCAGGAGAGATGGTCTCCCCTTTCCCCCCGGGTATAGAACCACCCTGGGCTGCAGGGCCAGCTTTCCCTTGGCTCTTAAGGGTGGTTCATTGCCATCAGCTGCCAGGTTGAGGGCAGGGTGGTGGCGAGGATGGCATCTGAGACTGGGGAACCTCTTGGCTCCACTCGGTGTCCTCAGACACCAAAAGGAAGCCCCTGAAAAGGGCTGGGCAGGCACTGGGGATGGAAAAGGGAGATGAGGGCTCAAGCCAAGTGCTCCCCGGGGTCCTGTCCTCCGAGCAAAGGGAAACTGAGGCAGGAAGAATGGCAGGAGCCCCACAGGGTGGTGTTACCTCTGCACTCGGCGTCCGAGGTGGCCGTGCACTCCTTCACCAGCACCTCGTTGTCCTCGCAGGTGGTGCAGGGCAGGCAGGGGTCCACGAAGTTGGCGTCGCTGGAGAAGGTGCCCTCGGGACACTCCTCACAGACCGTGTCCTGGGTGCCCTGGCAGGGGAACATGAGGCCGAAGCCCACCTGGCACACCCGGCACTCCTGGCAGCTCCCACTGGCCTCGTCCTGGTAGTACCCGTAGGCGCAGCGGCACACGGCGTCGTCCGACTCCACGCAGGGGGCAGACATGCTCTGCAGCCCCACGCACTGCGTGCAGGGCTTGCAGGGCTCCGTGGCACTCACTGTGTCCGAGTAGGTGACACCTGGCAGGGGACAGAGCAGGGGGTGAGCGGGTCCCACCGCGGTGTCCCCAGCCCTGGGGGACGCTTGGGTCCCCGACCCTACACGGAGCCAGGCTGGGGAGATGGGCTTGGGAAGTGGCTGCTGGCTGGGAACAGCTCCCCCTTCACACTGCTCCTCTTACCATTATTTATTTCACTCTAAAATTAACTTTTGACATGGTATGATTAACTACTCTTTATACTATTGCTGACAATGCTAATTATTAATATTAATTAACTTCATCAATATTTGCTACTAGAGTAACGACAACATATTTCTGTGTCTTCTAAGTTTCTTAACCACCTCAAGCCTCTTAACTCCATAACCCCAGGAGTTATGGCCCAGGAGATTTATTAATAGGTATTTTACAATATTCTGAGATCACAGGTTAATAAGACATCAGGAAGAAATTCTTCACCATGAGGGTAGGAAGGCACTGGAAGAGCTTGTCCAGGGAAGCTGTGGCTGCCCCATCCTTGGAGGTGTTGAAGGGCAGGTTGGATGGGGCTTGGAGCAGCCTGGGCTGGTGGGAGATGTTCCTACTCACAGCAGGGAGGTTGGAACCTGCTGATCTTTAAGGTCCCTTCCAACCTTAAGCATTCCATGATTCCATGATTTTGCCCCCTCCTCATGGCCAGCAGGGGAGGTGTGTCCCTCTGCAGCCCCCAGTGCCACTGAGCATCCCCCCAGGCTCCACTTCCCATGAGCAGCTCCCAACTTTTCTTTTTACAGAATCATTCTGGTTGGGAAAGACCTTTAGAATCGTTGAGTCCAACCCTACCAGCCATTAACCCAACCCTACCAGCCATTAACCCAACCCTACCAGCCATTAACCCAACCCTACCTGCCATTAACCCAACCCTACCAGCCATTAACCCAACCCTACCTGCCATTAACCCAACCCTACCTGCCATTAACCCAACCCTACCAGCCATTAACCCAACCCTACCAAGTCCAGTGCTCAAACCACGCTCCCAAGCACCACATCTCTTAAACACCTCCAGGGATGGAGACTCGACCACCTCCCTGGGCAGCAATTCCCAGCCCCCTTTCTCCAGCAATTCCCAGCTCCTTGGAGATCCAACCTTTGATCCCTCTGGGTGCTGCCCTCAACAAGTCCATCCCAGCACTTGGTGCCCATATCCCTGGGCGAGCATCCCTGCCCCCATCCCCATTTCCAACCTCCACATTGTCCCCACGGGGCATCCCAAAGCCATCACTGCTCCCCCACCATCCCAACCATTTTCACCTCCACATCCTGCCCAGGGGGTCCCTGGAGTCATCACCACCCTGTGCCCCCCTCCTTGGCCACGTGTCCCTGACACGGGGTGTGATGTGAACAGGAGGTTACAACACTAATTGCTGACTCTCCTCTGACCCCGGGGCTCCTGGTTCTCTGGTTTCATCCTGCAGGACTGACTCTACTGGAGAAATCAATCCTCCTCCCACAGCCCAGCCAGCCACCCCCCGCTCCCTCTCCCTGTTCCCAAAGGTGTTTGAAGTTATTTTTAGCCCGGGAAGCCGGGTCAGTTCCCGTCCTGGAGGGCACAGCTGCTGTCCCTGCATCGGATGCTTCCCATCGATCCCCCCCGAGCCTGAGCTGCTGCAACGACCCCGTCTTCCCTCGGCTGAAATGCCAGGGAAAAGCTGAGTCTCCTTGATGGAGAAGGTGTCATGGAGATGAAGACCAATCCCTCCAGCAGCTCTGCTCCTCAGGAGGGCAACCCAGCCACCTGCCCATCTTTAGCCACCTGCCTGTTTCCCCGAGGGTGATGGTGGGAGGTCATAATTCCCACCCCCAGTGGCCTCCAGCCTCCCTGGGTGGCCAAGGAGACACCAAGCCATGGACCAGCTGGTTTTTTGGCTTCGTTTTGGACTGTTTTCCAGATAGAGGGGAAGAAAATGCCCCAAGACCCTGGCAATGGGCAGGGTTAGAGGGATGGAGGTGCCATCCCAGCTGCTTTCCCACCTCAGCTGAGCAGCAACAGCTGCACCATTGCCCCCCCAACATCTCCCTGTGTCTGAGGGTCCTGCTCTTCCCTCGGGGCCACCCCTGTGCCCTCCTGGGAACTGCAGGAGCCCAGGGATGAACCCCCTCTGAGCTGCCACCTGGGCTCTTGGCAGGGATGGGCAAACAGCCCCTGCCCCACTGCTTGCCCCATTGCTGAGCAGCCCCAGGTCCGGCCTCGGCGTGAGCAGTTCCCATCAACCTGGGATTAACATTCATCCTTTGCATTATTCTGAATTATTGATAGGAGCCATTAAGAGTGGGGAAGTGGCCAGGAAAGGCATTCGGCTGAGTGGGCACATTTGCAGTGGCAGAAAAGTATCTGAGCTGAGCAATTACAGCTGAGATTCCCCCCCCTCCCTTCCTCCCTCCTGCCTGCAGCAATGGGAGCTGGCAAGAGGAGGGGGGGGGAGATAAATAAATAATGAGGCAGCA
>NW_009953788.1:158491-159384 GCF_000747805.2 Chaetura pelagica
GGGGGTGGTGATTTGGTCGTGGTGAAGTTTTACCCAAAATAAATACAAAAGAAAACGAATTTGGCTGGTGAATTGGGAAGACAGCCAAGGTGAGGGCTCAGAGTTTAGCCTGGGGTGGAGGTGGGGCTGTGCCCACATTCCTCCCCTGGCAGGCAGGGTGCTCAGCTGGGACCAGCACCCAGGGCTGCTGGATGTGGCACCCAAAGGTCCCTTTCCCCATCCCTGCAAGGGCTGACGATGGGGTTTGCAGGTCTCCTTCTCCCCTCCAACCCCAGAAATCCCACTCTGGGCTCAGAGAAGAGCTATGGGGAGGGTCTGCACCCATGGGTCACCCCCACCCAGCAGCTCCCAGCTGAGGAACTCCTGGGGGTTGTTAGTCCATGTTGCCATTGACAAAGAAATGAAAGGTTGCAGCTGGGGCAGGGTGGGGAGTATAAAGCAGGAGGGTGCAAATTTCCCTTTTCCCCCCCTCAGTGGCCAGAAAGAAATCAGGGAGACCAGCTACCCACCAGCCTGCAAGTGCAGGGAATGTGAAATGGGCTCATCTGGGCATCCTGGGGGTGGAAATCTCTGCATTTCCAGCCTTGCACACCTGGGGCTGGAGCAGGACACCTGGGGCAGGTTCCCTGCAGGAGGGGCTGGGGGGGATGGGTGGCTCAGTGGATGCTCTGGAACCTCTCAGCAAGGTGAGGAGGAGTGAGCCTGGTGGGGTTACCCTGCCCAGTAACCCTGAGGCTGCAACTGGGGAGGGGACAAGGGGGGGGCTCAGCCTTCCTGACAGCCAGGCATGGGGAGGGGAAGGGCTGCTCATCGATTCTGCAGGAAAGCAGAGGTATTTTTAGCATTGTCCTGACACTGCTCTGTGCTGGCTCTGCTCATGCTGCTTCTCCCCC
>NW_009953788.1:159423-162238 GCF_000747805.2 Chaetura pelagica
CTCCCAGCTGCTCTGTCCCCTTCCCTCTCTCAAATCCCATCCCTGGAGGGATCTGGTTGGCACAGCTTTTCCCTCCAGATACTTGTCCTTAGGGCTTCAAAGGCTTCGCAGCAGTAAATGTGAAGGGCAGGTTGCTTATGCCTATCCTGGCATTGTTTAAACAGCCAGGGCCTCATCTGCAAACATTTCAGCAGGTCTCCAGCACACGTCGCTGACCAACATTTATAAAGCATTTGCCATGGGCAACGTGCCTGGAGCTGCCCAGGAGAAAACTCTGCCCCTCTCTCCTGGGGACCTGTGTGATTTGCTTCTCCCCTCTTAAACTTGCCCTCATTTTGCATCTTTTACAGGGTTTAATAAAAGTAAATAGAGGTGGCTCATTGGGAGATCCCCTCGTGGTTGGACTGGAGACTGGTCAGTGTGGGAAAGGGGGATTTGGGGGGGTAGGGGGGGCAAATGTTGGGTGGGAGGCATCAGGAGGGGAATAATGCTGGAAGGTCTCAAACCAGAGAGAACTGCTGCATCCATGGTGGGGATTATTCAGGGCAGATGATGTGGGGAAGTGCTGAAATGAATCCTGGGGTCAGTGTGGAGGTGGGTGGCACAGGAAGGCAGAGTGTGGGGTGGGGCTGAGCCATGGAAGCAAGCAGCACCAATCACACCCAGGCAACACTGCCAGGGCAGAAAGAGGATGCACGTGGGGTGTCCCTGCTAATGCTCATGGTCCCCACAGCCCCCCCTGTGCCAGCCCTGTTGAGGTGCTCCCCGGGGGGCAGCAGATCCTCACTGTCCAGGCAGGGCTCACAGACAGTCTGGTTGACCCCGCAGGGCTGCACCACCCCCTCTCCCAGGTTGCAGGCTTTGCAGCACTCCCCACTCGTCGTGTACATCTTGCTGAAGCACTTGTCCTTGGAGCCCCAGGCAGGTCCCTGAGAGAGAAAAACAAGGGCCAAAAGGTGACACTTGCTGGTGACCCTCCCTGCAAGGAGAGATGGAGACGTTGCATCCAGGTAGGGTCCTGCTTCGGGGCGAACATCCTGTGTCAGGGCTCACATTAAAGATATTAAATTACTTGCTTATGTCAAATTTGCTCATCAGGAAAGCCCCTGCTACAGCTGGAGGGATGTCAGGACATTCCTTGTCTCCAAGGTCCAGGCTGGTGGGTGTTTTGGGGAGAGATGTGGGCTTTTCTGCAGGGTGACAACACTGTTCTTGTTGCTCACCTCAGGCAGCTTCTCCCTAAAGATGCTTTGCCACCCTGAAGGGTTCAGCCCTTCCCAGCCCAGGGGAAGGCAGGGCAGTGTCTCCAGGCTGGTGGCAGAGAGACCCCCCCTGCTCCAGGGCAGGGTTTGGAGGCAGAGACTCCAGGAGACTGGAAATCAGCCCCCAGGATGGAAATGAAGACTTTGAAAGGAACACCCTGGGCATCAGCAATGTCACTGTCTAATGGAGGTGAGTGTGTCTGCTTATAAAACCTGTCACCACATATGAAAGCCATAAACATGCCAGGAGCTGTGGGGTCAGAACCTCCCAGCACGGGGAGTGGGGTGCATTTGCAGGATGGCTGCTCCCCAAAACCCCCCTTGGCTGGGCTGGTGGGGCTCAGGAAGCCTCAGAACCACCAGGATGCTGGGGGGTGACCTGAGATCTTCCACCTTTTCCTCCCTCTGCTCTCAGGCAGGTGATTCTCCAAGGCTGGACCATCCCTTTTGCCCTCCAGCTCAGCCCGATGGAAGGGGATAGATGGATGGAAGGGGAAGAAACTCAGCTAAAGCCTGGAGGAGCTTCATCCCCTCCCCTCCCCGTGCATCTGGATGCCTCGTCAGCCCAGTCTGCTGCCTCCTGGCACACAATGCGGCGTTCTGGGCTCTCTGTGCAGCATCCGGCCGGGCCGAGACAATGGAGCGCCAATTATAGGCATCTGAATGACAAAGTGCTCCAATTACCCTGCGCTGGGGAGCTGGTGCTCCCCTCCCCTCCCTGCTGCTGCTGCTGCTGCTTCCCAGCTTCCCAGCCCGGGCTGGGAACCCGCTCCAGTTGGGCAGGCAGGAGGGGTTTTTTTTGGGGGGGGTGTGTGTTTTGTTTTGTGTGTGTGTGTTTCTTTCTGGTTTTTTTTAGATGGGGCTTCTCAGCAGCCCTGGGAAGTGGGTTTTGGGGGTGAGGAAGGGTTTGTAGCTGGGTTTGGTTCCCGGGGTTGGAGCTCACCCTGCTTGCCCCATCCTCTGACTTCCAGCGCGGCTCGGGCAGGGGTTTGTCCCCCTCCCCACCTCCCGCTGGGGGGGCTGAGGGAGCAGCCGAACGTGCCTTGCCATAAATAGTGCTGGGGAGGGAGGCTGGAGCAGCACAACTGGGACCAGAAGTAGCCAGCCCAGCTCTCCCAAGCCACCGGGAGCAGCCAGCAGCTCCATGGGGATGGGTCCTGGCTGTGACACCCCAACTGCTCCCCCCGGGGACACCCTCTGGCCTTGTGTCCCTTCCCTCTAGGGCTACCAGGAGCAGCCAATGCCTCCTGGCTGCCAGGACCCACCCCCCCCAGTGCTCGCAACACATAGACAACTTCCAGCCCCAGGTGCTGCAACCCACCCACACACACACACTCCAGCCCCATTTCCCCTTCAGTCCTGGGGTCCTGAGCACCGAACCCCCCGGGGACATGAACACACGTGTAAGAGGGGGCACATGGTCTGCATTAGCCCGCTGCAATGTGCATGTTATTAACACAACTCCTGTTGACAAAGCCGCAGGTATTAACACCATAAAGCATTTTGACAGCCGGACCAAGGAGGTGGGGCAGGGGTGGTGGGTGTGAGCAGCA
>NW_009953788.1:162529-162910 GCF_000747805.2 Chaetura pelagica
GGGGGGGAGGAGGAGCTGTGGGGAGGGAGCTGTGGGGAGGAGGAGCTGTGGGGAGCAGGAGCTGTGGGGAGGGAGCTGTGGGGAGCAGGAGCTGTGGGGAGGGAGCTGTGGGGAGCAGGAGCCGTGGGGAGGGAGCTGTGGGGAGCAGGAGCTGTGGGGAGCAGGAGCTCAACAAAGCACCATCAGCTCCAGAGCCCTGGCATAGAAAATCCCTTGGAGCTGGGAAGGGAGGGGATGGTCCAGCTGGAGATGGGCCCGGCAGCAAGCCTGGATCCAACCTGCCCAGCAGAAGGGCTCTGTCTCTCTTGGCACAACCCCCTGTCTAGGAAAGGCCAAACCCCTGGCTCCAAGTAGTTCCCCAAACTTTGGGCAGCAGAGGAA
>NW_009953788.1:164785-170780 GCF_000747805.2 Chaetura pelagica
CCCCCACCCCCCCGACTGATGTCCTTTTGTTCCCAAAAAGCCCCTGGCTCTCGTGCCCCAGCACCTCCAGTTTCCCCCAGGATGGCTCTGCCTGCCCATCCTGCCCAGCCCACACCCCACGGTGATGGAAACACTGGGAATGTCACAGCCTTTTCCTCATCCTGGCAAGGCCCCTGCCTTGATGTGCCAGCCTCAGAAACGCCCTTTGTGGGACTCACTGGATGAATGAAGTGGAATTTCTGGTGGAATTGGTGGGGGGGGGGGCAGCTGGAAACTGCCCAGACGTGCTGTGCTGACCCTGGGGCAGCTCCCCTGGCTGGGGTGGAGCAGGGACACCTGCCCTCTCTGTCCACTCCACAATGGGTTTGGCTTTGTGTCCTGCCACTGCCAGATATTTCCTCACCCCTCCGGGCTCTGCAGGCGTTTTTGGGGTTCCCCCTCATGATGCTCAGCCCAGATTTTGCCACCACTGTAGCCACTTGAGCCCCAACAGCCCCACAGGCTCCCTCGGATCCTTTTCCCTCCCAGTTCACCTGGATTTCCTCTCAAAAAGGGGATCATTCCCCTTCACTGAGCACATGCAGCCAGCTGCTCCCAGCCAGTTCGTGCTGCTCCACCAGGAAGGGATTTCAGGGAAGCCCCACATGGGCAGCCAGTGCCTTTCCAGGAGGTTAAACCACAGCCAGAGCTGCTGTTTGTTCCCCAGCACGGAGCTGCGGGAACACACGTGTGAGCCACATGCTGAGGGGTTTGCTGGCCAGAAAGTCGTGCTGGGGCCAGCTGGGGATGGGGCAAGATGGGCCCAGGAGGCATGGAATGCCCACCCACAGGTCGGGTGGGCAGGGAGGGAAGGGATGAGCTGGGCATCCTGCTCTCCTGGTGCCTGGGGGGGGCTGGGCACAGGGGGGGGCAGCCTGGGTCTCCCACAATTAATTTGCTTGCCCCATTCTGCTGGGGTGATCCCAGCTGCTTTCCTCAGCCCCTTGGATCAATCCTCCCACCCCACAGGGATTTGGGATGTGTGTTTGTCCCCCCACACACACACTGCAGGATGCACTTGGCAGAGCTTGGGGCAAGTGGTTCCTGAGCCTCCTCTCCTGCCACAGACTCTGCAACAAGGACCTGGTGCCACCATGGGAGTCATCCCGGGAAAAAACCTGGTGCCTGGGATGTGAAGCCAAGCTCTGCAGCCAGGGCCAGCCCAGCTGGGCTGCAGCTGCACCCAGCTGGGCCAGCAGCCAGCAAAGGTAAGTGAAAACTTCTGCTCCCATCCCAACTCTCCACAGCCCCTTTGGTGAAGGGATTCACTGGAGCTTCTCATTAATTCCCCTGCACGCTCTTTTGTTGTTGTTGTTCCTCTCCCCCCCCCCAAAAAAAAAAAAAAGGGTTGTGGCTTTTTCCAGGCTCCATGAGATGATGAAGAGCTTCTTAACCTTCTGCTGATGCCTCTTGGAAGCAACTCAAAGGCTCCAGGGCTTTATTTGCTGGGGGAATATCCCTTTGGCTGCAGATGGAAGGCAAAATTCTGCTGGATTGCAGCCCCCAGGGGCAACCAAAAGCTACATCCACCAGCTGCGTGACCAGAGTGTGGCCAGTCAGACTCCCAGGGTGGCTCCTGGCTCTTGGGGGGACCCAGCATTGTGTCTTGGTGATGCTGCTGGTCCTGCTGTGCCATGGCAGGAAGAAGCTATGCTTCAGGGGCTGGCGTGGTGCTGGGCACTGGCAGAGCTGGGTTGGCCTTGCTGGGAGCAGGTTGGTGGGTGGTTTGGCTGCCAAGTGCATGTTTTAGGCAGAAAAGGACTTTCTTGTTGGCTCCTGACCCCCCTTTTGGGCTTGGGGGAGGTCACACAATGGGGGGGCAGGGGGTTTTCCTGCCCGTGGGGCTGCTTGGCTGCTGAGGAGCAGCATCATTGTTGTGTGCCACTGTGCCTTCCTGCCCCTTCAGAAAAGGAAACTTTAATTAGCAAAAGCCTAATTACAGCTGGGTGAAATACTTCATGAAGCCCCTCTCAAGGACAGAGTGCTCAGCATCCTTGGAGCCACCTTCTCTCTTCACCCAGCTCTTCCCCCAACCACTTCCCAAGGCCGGGGGGGGCTGAGCAGCCTCAGGTGATAATTCCTCCCTCTCCTCCCACCCCTGAAGACCCCACCAGAGCCCCCAGAAGCAGCAGGAGTTAAACACTCAGTGTGAGCCTGCAAACTTTTCATTGATTTTACTAAAAAGCACAGGTAATTACTTTCCCGACAAAGACACTAACATGGTAATTGTGAGTTATAAATAACAATGAATAAATAATACACACTGGGAAAATATCATCCTGGCTGTTCATGGCCAGGGCTGAGAGCATAAATTAAAGAGCTGCAAGGAAAAGCCAAGGAGGAGCCCAAAAAAAGGCCCCAGTGACCGTGGGCTGGGATCATTTTTGGAGCAGGGGATGAGTCCTGCTGTGTGGCTGAGCCCAAGGAAGGCAAGGGCTGAGAAAAGTCCCTTTTGAGGGGGGAAAGGGAGGAAATTTGGGGTGGAAATCAGAGTCTGGGGTTGCTGCTGGTGACTTCAGTGACTTCACCTCCCTGGGAGCTGCTGGAGCTTCCCCTGGTGGGGCAGTTTCCGTGGGGTGGAGGGGAATTCATGGCAATAAGGCACCTTTTAGGAAACTGGTTCTGATTATTTTTTTTCAATGGAAATCAGGGAAAAGAGGAGCAGAAATGGTCTTGTTTGAACTCTCTTAAGCCAGCTTTGCTGAGAAATTTGCATCTTGGGGCCACTTGGCAGGAGTGAAGCCCACATCTGCAGAGCAGGAAGCTGAGGGCTCCCGTGGTCCTTGGGCTCCTGGTTCTCCTGCCAATCGATGGGATTTGGGCACTTTAAAAGCTTTTAAGGATGGAGTCCAAGGTGCAGCAGGCACACGGGTGAGCTCTTTGCTCCCATCCTCTGCCTGGAGCCTCTGCCAGCTCCCAAACCACCCATTTGTCCTCCGTGATGGAGGGATGGGAAGAGCAGCTCCGGCTCCAACCGCAATTTCAAACCTGCTGAGCATCTTCCCTGGCTGAGGGGTGAGGAGGAAATGCCAGTGGCTCCAGGCTCAGCCACCCACTGGCAGAGTTTGGCCATTCAGGGAAAACTGCCCTCTTGATCCAGGCAGCTGGGGAGGGACTGTCACCAAACCCAGCCCCTTTTCCTTCCCCTGCCTCGTGCTGAGCTTTGGGTGCAGCCTGTGGGAAATGGGGAGTGCCCAGAGAAACCAGCACCTCTGTGAGGAGCTGCTCCCACAGGGATGGGGCTCAGTTCTTCCTGCAGGGATGGGGTTTATTTATTCCCACTGGGAAGGGGGTTCAGCCAGACCACAGCATCCAAACCAGGCGGTTGGGATGTTGCCCTCCTGGCTCAGAGAGGGAGTTGACACTTTTCTAGTGGTGGCCAAGCCAGGATCCAACCACAGCTTCAGCCCTTTGGGCTACCAGGATGGATGGAGGGTGCTGGAGAGGGTGATGCTGGTGCAGGTGGATCAGGGAAGGATGAATTGTCAGTGCTGGGGATGTCCATGGCATCAGTGGGGTGGCCTGAAGGACCCATGGGGCACTTGGGTGGGTGCTTTGTGGATTGGGGCCACCCCACTGATGTTTAGGGGCTCCTGAGCAGGGATTTCTCTTGGGTTTTGACCCCCTGGTGACCTCCAGGTGTGGACGTGACCCAAAATCTCTGCTGGGGGGAAGACTCCAAGCACCCCAAAAGCCCATCTGTGGGGTGGGAGGGATCCAGCATTCCCCAAACTCACACAATAAACCTGACTCCCCTGGCTATCAAAGCCTCCCAAACCTGCTTTCAATTACACCCCTTGATTTCCACGCCTGTAATTTCTCCTAATGCCTCCCCCCATCCTCCTCCCTCCTCCCTTCCTCCACTTGCTGAGCCGTACCCTGACAGCTCCCAGCCTCCCTCCCTTCCCTTTTTTCTCTCTTTAACTGTCTTTCCAGCGTGATCCATCACCCTGGCTGCAGCAGGGGGGGATTCATGGCAGAGGCTGGGATGAATCTCTGGGTCCTTATAAGGCCCGAGCGAAGGAACCTCCGGCGAGCGGAGCCCACGATGTCCAGGAAACCCAATCCCTCCTCAGGACAGAGCCCCAGGAAAATCATAAGGCAGTAAAAATAGACCATGGGTTGCCTCCCTGAGAGAGAAAGGAGGTTTTACACAATTTAAAATAACACTGGCAGGACCAGGCAGGGGGGTGGAGAATAATGGCTCCTCGTGGCGCGTATAATAAAGGGCATAAATACGTCCAGGGCAGCAACATTATCAATAATTTTCTGCTCAAGGTATTGATTGATTCCACATGCCAGGGGCAGGACTGGCTTTCTTCTCACCAGCCTGGCTTTTGGGAACTGATTGATTCCTTTTTTTGTTGCTGATTGGCTGAAGAATTCTGCTGTCAGGAGGGAAATGGACGTGAAATCCGTGGTGGCACTGAGAAGGATGGAGCAGGGTGGGAAGGGTGGGAAGAGGCAGGAGTGGGAAGGGGGAGTGGAGGGGGTTGGTTTTTTCCCTCCTTGGCTCTTAGCTGGGCTTTTTGGTAGTTGTATTTTTTGATTTGGGAAGTGGAATTTAAATTGTTTTCATGCTTAAGCAGTTGTGGAATGGGAATAGGATATAGAGTGGAATGGGAATAGGATATAGAATAGGAATAGGATATAGGATAGGAATAGGATATAGGATAGGGAATATAGATTAGGAATAGGATATAAGATAGGAGTAGAATATAGAATAGGGGTAGAATATAGGATAGGATATAGGATAGGGGATATCGATTAGGAATAGGATATAGGATATAGAATAGGAATAGGATGGTGAATAGGAATAGGATATAGAATAGGATATAGACTAGGAATAGGATGTAGGATAGTGAATATAGATTAGTAATAGGATATAGGATAGGAATAGGATATAGAAGAGGGATAGAATATAGAATAGGATATAGGATAGGGGATATAGATTAGGAATAAGATATAGGACAGGGAATATAGATTAGGAATAGGATATAGAATAGGAATAGGATATAGAATAGGGAATATAGATCAGGAATAGGATATAGGATAGGGAATATAGACTAGGAATAGGATATAGAATAGGAATAGAATATAGAATAGGATATAGGATAGGGGATATAGATTAGGAATAAGATATAGGACAGGGAATATAGATTAGGAATAGGATATAGAATAGGAATAGGATATAGAATAGGGAATATAGATCAGGAATAGGATATAGGATAGGGAATATAGACTAGGAATAGGATATAGAATAGGAATAGAATATAGAATAGGATATAGGATAGGGAATATAGATTAGGAATAGGGTATAGAATAGGAATAGGATATAGGATAAAGTATCACCTGGTAACTCTGCTGTGCCTCAGTTTCCCCGTGTTTGAAGCAGGGAAGCTGATCCCTGCCCCTCTCTGTGGTCTCTGGAGAGACAAGGGGTTTATTTTCCAAGTGCTCAGAGATACTGGGGCTCTATTCATGAATTGGTGAAACTGGAAATGTTGATTTGCAGAGCAGGGTGTTTTCTGCTGGGATAGTGATGCTGCTGGTGTCAGCTAATGGGGAGGGTCTCTGGTGACCCCTGATGGCCCCGTTCCTCACATCACCGTGTGGCTCCTCCAGCCCCATCTCCCTGATGGATGGTCCTTTCCTGTCCCCTTCATTGAGGGCAAAAGGTGCTGCCTGAGTCTCCCTGCTGGAATTTGGGGTGATCTGGGGCTTTCTCTGCCTGGGCTGGATCAAGGGATGCTCTTCTGCCCTGTGGGGCCAGGAGGGGTGGGTGCAGCTCTGCCTGTTGGTTCTCAGCAGTCCAAACCTTCACTTCCATTGAGGGGTGTGGCTTTTTGGGAGCTGTTTGGCCACATTTCCCTTCATTGCCTCCTCTGTGCTCCTGTCCATGCTTGCCCTGGCAGACCCTTCCCATCCATCCATCCATCCCTCCATCCATCCATCC
>NW_009953788.1:171870-172591 GCF_000747805.2 Chaetura pelagica
TTTTTCCCTCCTTGGCTCTTAGCTGGGCTTTTTGGTAGTTGTATTTTTTGATTTGGGAAGTGGAATTTAAATTGTTTTCATGCTTAAGCAGTTGTGGAATGGGAATAGGATATAGAGTGGAATGGGAATAGGATATAGAATAGGAATAGGATATAGGATAGGAATAGGATATAGGATAGGGAATATAGATTAGGAATAGGATATAAGATAGGAGTAGAATATAGAATAGGGGGGGAAGTGGAATTTAAATTGTTTTCATGCTTAAGCAGTTGTGGAATGGGAATAGGATATAGAGTGGAATGGGAATAGGATATAGAATAGGAATAGGATATAGGATAGGAATAGGATATAGGATAGGGAATATAGATTAGGAATAGGATATAAGATAGGAGTAGAATATAGAATAGGGGTAGAATATAGGATAGGATATAGGATAGGGGATATATATAGATTAGGAATAAGATATAGGACAGGGAATATAGATTAGGAATAGGATATAGAATAGGAATAGGATATAGAATAGGGAATATAGATCAGGAATAGGATATAGGATAGGGAATATAGACTAGGAATAGGATATAGAATAGGAATAGAATATAGAATAGGATATAGGATAGGGAATATAGATTAGGAATAGGGTATAGAATAGGAATAGGATATAGGATATTTCCATTGGAAGGGACCTACAATGATCATCTAGTCCCACTAGGAGATGCTTTCC
>NW_009953788.1:172777-175595 GCF_000747805.2 Chaetura pelagica
CCTACTGGTTTTCAGAGCACACGTAGCCCAGATAAGATCCAGCAGGTTTTTTCCCTCCTTCCTTTCCCCCAGGATCTGGCTTCCACCAGACAGGGATGGTATTAGTGGTTGTCCTGGAAGTATCACCTGGTAACTCTGCTGTGCCTCAGTTTCCCCGTGTTTGAAGCAGGGAAGCTGATCCCTGCCCCTCTCTGTGGTCTCTGGAGAGACAAGGGGTTTATTTTCCAAGTGCTCAGAGATACTGGGGCTCTATTCATGAATTGGTGAAACTGGAAATGTTGATTTGCAGAGCAGGGTGTTTTCTGCTGGGATAGTGATGCTGCTGGTGTCAGCTAATGGGGAGGGTCTCTGGTGACCCCTGATGGCCCCGTTCCTCACATCACCGTGTGGCTCCTCCAGCCCCATCTCCCTGATGGATGGTCCTTTCCTGTCCCCTTCATTGAGGGCAAAAGGTGCTGCCTGAGTCTCCCTGCTGGAATTTGGGGTGATCTGGGGCTTTCTCTGCCTGGGCTGGATCAAGGGATGCTCTTCTGCCCTGTGGGGCCAGGAGGGGTGGGTGCAGCTCTGCCTGTTGGTTCTCAGCAGTCCAAACCTTCACTTCCATTGAGGGGTGTGGCTTTTTGGGAGCTGTTTGGCCACATTTCCCTTCATTGCCTCCTCTGTGCTCCTGTCCATGCTTGCCCTGGCAGACCCTTCCCATCCATCCATCCATCCCTCCATCCATCCATCCCTCCATCCATCCATCCATCCATCCATCCATCCATCCATCCATCCATCCATCCATCCATCCCTCCATCCATCCATCCCTCCATCCATCCATCTGTCCATCCCCCCATCCCTCCATCCCTCCATCCCTCCATCCCTCCATCCATCCATCCATCCATCCATCCATCCATCCATCCATCCATCCATCCCTCCACCCCTCCACCTGGCAGAGTGGACACGATGCTCTCCAGGATCCAGCACTTCCCTCCCACCCCCACCCAGTGCTCCCCTGGTGCTGAGGGGGATCTTGCTCCCTCCAGAGATGCAGAACTGGGCTCCTCACAGAGACACTGAAGGGGAGAAAAGGGAAGGAGAGGAGACCAGGCCTGCAAGTGCAGCCCAAGCTGCTGCTCACAGATCCTGTCCCTATGGCAACCGCCTCCAGCAGCATCCTCTGCTTTTCAGCTCCTCCTCTGCACATCTGTGCACAGAAGTGGGGCAGGAAACCCCCCGGGAGGGTGGAGGGGGCTGCTTGGGGGGCTGAAGATCAGTGGCCATGGCAGGGCTGTGAGGAGAGGTGGGGAACTGAGGGGGTTCTGTCTGGAGAACCCAGAGAGAGCCAGTTTGGAAGGGGCAGCAGAGCTGGGACCTCCAGCCCCATGTGGTGCTCCAGGAGGTGCTGGATGGCTCAGACCACTCCTGACACCTCCTCTCAGACAACCCCAAGAGGCTGGTTTGGAGACAACGTAGAGTTTAAGCCTTTGTGTCACCTGAGAGACCCCCCCCCTCCCCTTACTTTTCCCCTGAATTCCCCATTTCTCCAACATCTCCCATCTGGGAGGATCCTGAGGAACTTCACAGCCCCAGGTGCTGATGGGCAGCACAGCCAGGAGCTGGGAAGCCCTGCAGGGTTGGAGCCCAGATGGGTCAAATGAAGGAATCTGAAAGCAGCTGAGAGGCAGGAGATGATGCTGGGAGGGCAAAGCTGTTCACCTGAGATAAAAACTTCTCCCAGGGTTAGTGGGATGTTGCTCCTGGTGTTGCTCTGCAGAAAAAAAACACCCCTGGAGCTCCTTGCTCTGTCTCACTGAAAGCAGTGAAGGTTGGAGCCTCAGAGCTGTGGTGGGTCCTTCCCAGGGCTCTGCTGGATGCATTAACCAGAGATGTGCTTGGAGGAAGTGCATTTCCATCCAGCTCCCTGCAGGAGAGCAGCTCCCACCAGCCAAGAGCACATCAAGGTGAAGGTCCCAGGGGTGAAATGGGGAGAAGGAGCTTCTCTGCACCTTCCAGGCTCCTTCATCCTCCTGTGGGGAGGAACCTTCAAGGGGAGTTACTGCTCTGGGCTGAGGGGGAAAGATGTGGGAAAGGCATCTGCTTTTCCCTGGGGAATCTCCTCTGCTTGGCAGGAGGGGGAAGCAGGAGCTGGTGTCCCTGGGGAAATGCCAAACTGGGACTGGGGCGACTTCTTGCAGGAGCAAAGTGGGTGCTTGGGGCTCCTGGTGTCCCAGCCACGTGGGATCTGGCAGGAGTGAGCCCGGAGGCTGAGCTGTCATGGGGGAGTGCAGGGCACTGGTGTGACTGGGCTGACTGGGATGGTGGGTGGGCATAGTGCACTGGTGTGACTGGGCTGCTGACTGGGATGGGGGAGTGCAGTGCACTGGTGTGAGACTGGGCTGACTGGGATGGTGGGTGGTCACAGTGCACTGGCGTGACTGGGATGGAGGAGTGCAGCGCACTGGTGTGACTGGGCTGACTGGGACAGTGGGTGGGCACAGTGCACTGGTGTGACTGGGCTGACTGGAACAGTGGGTGGGCACAGTGCACTGGTGTGACTGGGCAGACTGGGATGGTGAGTGGGCACAGTGCACTGGAATGACTGGGCTAACTGGGCTGGTGGTTCCTGTCCCCACGAGGCTGAGCCCTGGAGTGGCTCTGGAGCAGGGGCTGGTGCAGTGACCACATCCCCCATCCCTGGAGCCTCTTCCCAGCAACCCCAATTGCCTCAGAAGGGAGCTCATTTCCCAGTCTGTTGACACGATGAGGCAAACTAATTGCTTGCCTTCATTCCTTATGCAAATGAGCCAGACGTGGGCCCTGGCAACAAAGAACAGAA
>NW_009953788.1:178403-179992 GCF_000747805.2 Chaetura pelagica
TCCATCCCTCCATCCCTCCATCCCTCCCTCCATCCCTCCCTCCATCCCTCCCTCCATCCTTCCCTCCATCCTTCCCTCCATCCCTCCCTCCCTCCATCCCTCCCTCCCTCCATCCCTCCCTCCCTCCATCCCTCTCTCCCTCCATCCCTCTCTCCCTCCATCCCTCCCCCTATGCCTGCAGCTCTGGCCCCTGCCACCCAGCCCAGCTCCTGCCCCTGCAGCTCAATTAATGCAATTAAAAACGTTGGTTTGTTGTTTTTTTTTACTTAATGACCTGTTTCCCTGCAGGTTGATGGGGTTTTATGCCCGGGTTAGAGCAGAGCCCAGGAGGGGAGGGAAGGAAATCAGAGGTTGCAAACTTCTCGTGCTCTGGAAATCAGGTGAGAGCTTTAGAAAGGTCAAATCAATGAGGATCAATCGGATGAGGATAATCTAGGTTGATGGGGTTTTATGCCCGGGTTAGAGCAGAGCCCAGGAGGGGAGGGAAGGAAATCAGAGGTTGCAAACTTCTCGTGCTCTGGAAATCAGGTGAGAGCTTTAGAAAGGTCAAATCAATGAGGATCAATCGGATGAGGATAATCTGATTGGGGTGAGCAGCTCTGGCTCTGCAGGGCAGCAGCAGCTCAGCCCCCCTGGAATTCTCCAAGGAAGTAAACAAGGCCAAGGACAGGGAGGAAATTGGTCAAGGCAATTTTATTCTGGCTTCTAGAAGAGTTTTAATGAGGTCCAGAGCGTGACAGTCATAGGGGAAGGCAGCTGGTGGCTGCAGTGGGATGGGAGGGCAGGAAATCCACCTGGGAGGAGCAGGGTGAGTTTTTGGGGGGAGCATCTCCTGGGGTGCTTGGTGGATGTGGGGTGGCTGAGGCAGATCCCCCCAGGATGGTCAGGAAGGGGCTGCAGCTCAGGGTGCCCGTGGAGGTGGGTCCTCCCAGCACCTCCAGGTGTGCAGCTGGGGATGTCCCTGTGCTGGGCAGGCAGGGGCTCTGCTGGCACTGAGGGGTGGGGAAACCTGGGTGCAGGAACCTTGTCCCCAAAGCTGAGTCCATCACCAGGTGTGCAAGGACCTGATCCACACCCAGAGTCAAGATACTGGCTTTAATGACCCACTCTGAGCAGGAAAGGGAGCAGGGGGATGTTCTGCAGAGCAAGCTCAGCTTCCTGAAGACACAACTGCTGCTTTGATGCCCAAACCCATCAGAAACAACATGATTTTATCATTCCCCCCCAGGACTGTTAACTAACCCCTGGCTTCCACCTCAAGTGACAGTGCTCAAAACCCCACCTGCTCCAAGAGCAGCAGAGCTTTTTGGTAGCAGGGCTCCCCCCAGCCTAGCCATGGTGGGTTTATTATGTTCATTTATATTGAATATGCTGATGAGATGCTAATATCGTGAGTACCATCAGTGTTTTCTCCCCAGTGCTCAAGGCTACAACCAGGAGAAGCTCTGGGCAGTGCTCCTCTCCCTCCCCTGCTCCCCATCCCTTCCTCTCCCTCCCTCCCTCTCCATCCCCTCCTCTCCCTACCTCCCTCTCCCTACCTCCCTCTCCCTACCTCCCTCTCCCTACCTCCCTCTCCCTCCCTCCCTTCC
>NW_009953788.1:180387-181438 GCF_000747805.2 Chaetura pelagica
TCCTCCTCTCCATCCCTTCCTCCTCTCCATCCCTTCCTCCTCTCCATCCCTTCCTCCTCTCCATCCCTTCCTCCTCTCCATCCCTTCCTCCTCTCCATCCCTTCCTCCTCTCCATCCCTTCCTCCTCTCCATCCCTTCCTCCTCTCCATCCCTTCCTCCTCTCCATCCCTTCCTCCTCTCCATCCCTTCCTCCTCTCCATCCCTTCCTCCTCTCCATCCCTTCCTCCTCTCCATCCCTTCCTCCTCTCCATCCCTTCCTCCTCTCCATCCCTTCCTCCTCTCCATCCCTTCCTCCTCTCCATCCCTTCCTCCTCTCCATCCCTTCCTCCTCTCCATCCCTTCCTCCTCTCCATCCCTTCCTCCTCTCCATCCCTTCCTCCTCTCCATCCCTTCCTCCTCTCCATCCCTTCCTCCTCTCCATCCCTTCCTCCTCTCCATCCCTTCCTCCTCTCCATCCCTTCCTCCTCTCCATCCCTTCCTCCTCTCCATCCCTTCCTCCTCTCCATCCCTTCCTCCTCTCCATCCCTTCCTCCTCTCCATCCCTTCCTCCTCTCCATCCCTTCCTCCTCTCCATCCCTTCCTCCTCTCCATCCCTTCCTCCTCTCCATCCCTTCCTCCTCTCCATCCCTTCCTCCTCTCCATCCCTCGCTCTCCATCCCCTCCTCTCCATCCCCTCCTCTCCATCCCCTCCTCTCCATCCCCTCCTCTCCTTGGCTACCTGGGATGTGTTTTTTCTCTAATTAGAACCCCTTTTGTGCTGTTTTGTTTGGTTTTCCCCCCAGTTCTTGCCACTTCCCTGCTGTGTCAGCTCATCTCTTTTTTTTTCTGCACATCCCTTATGTTCTTTTTGATGTGACATCCCCCCCAAAAACTTGACTTCTGGCAACACCCTCCCCCAGGTGGGTGGATCACCCTGACAACCCACGCGTGGGTCGCTCCGTGGTGGCTCCAAGAGCTTCCCAGCCCCTTCCTCACCTCTTGGGAAGAGCAGGGACGGGATGGTCGGGTGGTGAGGCTGAACCTGCAGACTCCCTGGGGACACCCCCAGCCC
>NW_009953788.1:182587-186415 GCF_000747805.2 Chaetura pelagica
GGTAAGGGGGGGGGGGTGGCTGCTGCTTTTGAAACTCTCCTTGTTTTAAAAGCATTACTGCTCCCTGGCTAATAAAGCGAGGGATTTGCTGAAGCCGCTTGAGGTCCCATTTTCTCTGGAACCCATTTCCATGGCATGAATCACCGAGTGGAATGAACTCAATTAGTTCAGACAAGAGGCAGGAGATAAATCAGGGTCCCATTAGGAAGCCCTGAGGTTCATTGATGGCCTCGAGCAGCATTGTTTTAAAAGCATTACTGCTCCCTGGCTAATAAAGCGAGGGATTTGCTGAAGCCGCTTGAGGTCCCATTTTCTCTGGAACCCATTTCCATGGCATGAATCACCGAGTGGAATGAACTCAATTAGTTCAGACAAGAGGCAGGAGATAAATCAGGGTCCCATTAGGAAGCCCTGAGGTTCATTGATGGCCTCGAGCAGCACCGACTGTCTCCCTCCTCTCCCTGGATTCAACCTGCTCCAGAGCAAGCCGAGGAGCAGGGCTGGGATGCCTGTTATCTTTCCCCCTGGTGGAAGGTGCACTGGAGTTATTCAACCAGCTCTGAGCCCTCACCTTGCCCAGATGACCCAGATCTGGAGAAGTGGAGCAGCTTTCCTCACAGGGAGCTCATTCACCCTTTTGCTCATTCATCCATCCCTGCTTTCCTGCAAAGGGATGCTAGGAAGGAGGTTGTAACCTTCCAAGAAATCTGGGCTGGACCTTCCCTCACAGCAGCTCTTATCCTGGAGGCTTTGCCCTCTTAAATCCACGTGCAGGTGATGAGCTCCTTGGGTTCCATCCTGCTTCCCCTGCTTGCAATCTCTGGGGTGCTTGTTGGGTGATCTGAGAGAGGTCAGAGCTGGGTGTTCTCCCTGAGCACCCACTGGTGGATGCTCCAGAGCCAGGAAGATGAGCCTGAATTTGGTCTCTCTGACCCATCTTTTTCAGGGCTTCAAGGTTTCCAGGCAGCCTGCAGTGAGGCTGCTGGGTGCTCAGCATCTGCTCTGGAGCTGCATCTCTACCCTGGGCATCCGACTGAGATGTTTCTATGAATAATGGAGCTTCTCTGCTCTGCTTCCAGTCAGCAGAGAGGGACAGGAACCTTCTGGGGACACTTTATATCTTAGATGAGCTGAATCATTGTCCAGGAAGAAAGAGGCACATCCATCCCTTGCTGAAGGATCTTGAGGCAGCCAACAGCTCAGAGCAGCTCGGGAGGAGGATTTGTCTTTGAGCACCTACCTGGCCCCACTCACATCCCTGAGCCAGGATTTTCCAGGGCAAGTAGGATGCTCCAAACCTGCCCTTTGCTGTAGAGCCAGTAGGAAAGCCCTTGGAAGAGCCACTGGCTGGATTGGAGCACCTGAGCTTCTCCACAAGTGGTTTCCCTGGAGCAAAGGGCTGCCTGGGCAGCTCCTGGGAAGAGCTGCTCCTTCCACTCTTGTTTTCCCTGTTGTGCCAGAACATCCCTGGTGATGGTGCAGGGCATTCCCTGGAATGCAGGTTGTGGTGGTTCCAGGGAGAGCAACTCTCCAGGCCCTTGGAGGTGGTTTTGCTCTGGAGGTCCCTGCTTGAAAAGAACCCCAGGAGCACTCAGGGACAGGAGCCCTCCCAGGAGTGGGCGAGCAGGGAACTGCCAGCTCCCTTTGCAATGGGTGGAATAGAAACAAAAATAGATGGTGCATTGGAACCAGCAGCTTCCTGGGATCTCATTACAAAGCATCCCAGTTCCTACCTCCTCACTGCAGCCCCAGGGCTCCCGGGTTGTGCTGCTGTGGAGAGAGGGAGGAAAGTTGCTGCCGGGGATGTTGCCACCCAGGAGGAGTCCTTAGCTTTGCCTGAGGGGCTCTGGGACTGGATCAGTGCAGGGAACAAGCTGCTGGGGGGGTGGCCAGTGCCCCAGCAGCCCCCAGCCCCATCCTTCCATGGGGATGGGCTCCTCCAGGCTCCTGGCATCCCTCATCCAAGCTAGAGCCCTGTGGCTGCACTGGTGGCATAAGGGAGGAACTCCCTGGAAAGCAGCTTTTCCTGGGCCATCCTTTCTCTTTCCAAGAGGTGGATTTAAACCCAAACCACCTCTGCCCTCTGCTCGAACCTGCTCATTCTGAGTTTTCAGGCAGTTCTGGCTGGAGGTCTTTGCCAAGGATGAGGATGTGATGAGCTGTGTCAGGTCCTGTCTCTGCTGCTCGAGCACTTGGCTGGATGATTCTGCATACACCACTCGTCCCAAACACGGTCCCTGTTCCCTGCTCTGCTTTTCTGATCTCCCCCTCCCTTGCTTTTCTCTCTGTCACTTGTTGTTCAGCTCTTGGAAAGCTTTTCATGATGATTCCTGCAGGGTCAGAGGCAGCTGCTGGGCTGTGGGTTGTTCTCCTGCATCTTCTGCTCCTGGGAGGTTTCCTTGGGACACCCAGGACAGGGAAGCAGTGCCAAGGGCTGCAGGATGGCTGCTGGTCTGGCTGCTGCTCCACTGCTGGGGCTCTGCACCACGGGTCACCCCAGGTGCTTCAACAGCTCCACTCTCAATATTTCTTGCCCCCCACAAAACCTGAAGGTCCTGGGGAGCAAATCTGGTGCAGTGCAGGCTTCTGAGATGTCACCCAGGGAAATAACCCCCCAGCAGGGAGACTGTAGCTCCTGAGATGGCAAAAATTCCCTCTAGTCTTTCTCTCTTTTTTTGCTTTTATTATTTACTTAGAAGCTTTTGTTTAAAGCTTTTCACAGTCTGTATCAAGAGGCTGGGAACATCCCTGTGCTCTGATGGCTTCAGCATTCCCGGGTGGATCAGCTCCTGGAGCAGCTGCTCCCAGAGGTGGGAAGGTGTCTGGAGTGGGGAGGGCTCAGCTTTGGTCTCTTCTCACCCAAAAGCCCATGGGTGGAGGGTGGGGGTCCCAGGCCTGGCAGTGCTCATGAAACCTGCTCCCCAGCCACGTACCTGGCAGTGATGGGTTGGGGAAGAATGAGGGGTTGGGATGGAGGGGGGGGAAGGTGCCCCCCAGGGGCTGCCTGTGCCAAGGCCAGGTCCATCCTGTAGGTCCTGAGGGATGCCAGGACACTGATAACCCCCTCACACTGCCCAGCACCCAACCCAGCAGGATGTGGGGCCCCAGGACACACTTTTTTTGGGTGCTCAAACATCATCCCCCCCTCCAGCCCCTCTCCTGCAGGCTCAGCCTCCTTCCTGCCAGACCTGGGAAAATGCTTCCCATGAAGCTTCAGCTCTGGGAGAGGGGGGGAGCAGAGGTCCCCCCCATCCATCTCCTGCCCTGGCAGCCACCACAAGGCTTAATTGAATTAAATGATTTAAGGGTTTCCCCTTTGCTGCAGGGGAGGTGAGAAGAGCAGGTGCCTGGGAGCAGGAGGGGGGGGGGATGCAGTTGTGTCCCAGCAGCTCCTCGGGATGGGCAGGTTCTGCTGCAGCAGCTTCAAGGACAACTCCATCCTCTCCCTGCTGCTCGTCCCCAGCCTGTCCCCACTGTCCCCAGCCTTTCCCCAGCCTGTCCCCATTGTCCCCAGCCTTTCCCCAGCCTGTCCCCTCTGTCCCCAGCCTGTCCCCAGCCTGTCCCCACTGTCCCCAGCCTGTCCCCAGTGTCCCCACCTCCCCATGCTGTGCTGCTGAGGATCCCAGAGGGGACATGATGTCCAGCTGGTGTCTCCAGAGCAGTGAGTGGATGGATCCAGGTTTTCTCTGGGGCTGAGCTCCCCCCTCTCCCTCCCTGGGACCCACACCAACCTCCTCCGAGCTCTGGCTCCAATCAACTTCAAAGCCTCCTCCACGGGCAGCCCTGAGCTGGAGTGGGGGGTTTTTTTCATCTCTGCTTCATTGCTGG
>NW_009953789.1:0-3162 GCF_000747805.2 Chaetura pelagica
TCAATTTCCCCTCCTCTAAAAGGTTGGGGAGGGAAGAGGCTTTGAGCTGAGCCCAGCGAGGGTGGGTGGGAACTCCTCACCTGCGGGCTGGGGAGCACCAGGCACGGACACGGGTTCTGGCCCCAGGGCCATGCAGTACCCACAGGCTCTGGTTTCAGCCGCGCCGGGGCAGAGCTCGGGTGCCCCCCCGGGCAGTCACACTGGCGCAAACGGAGCCGAGACCAGACTCAGTATCTCCAGCAGGAAAAAGACAGGAGATTTTTTTCCTCTGCTCGCTTGGGGAGAGTGGGATAAGGGAGGTGGGGTGGGTGGGTAGGTGGGTGGGGGAGCTCCACTCTGTATAACCCCCCCCACCCCTATATATCCCCCTAGGCTGCTCCCCAGGGCATTGCACTGGGTCCCTTGCACCCTCCCCAGGCATTCCAGGTGGGGTGTATGTGGGGGGGTCCCAGTTTCCTTCCACATCCCTGCGTGCCCCCCCCCCTCCCCAAGCTCCCGAGCGGAATGGGAGCGGAGCAGGGCCTGGGATGGCTCCTCCACCCTCCCCGTGCCCTTCAGCCTCACCTCGTCCCCATCCTCGCTCTCCTCCTCGCTGCTGGACTCTGAGGAGTCACCCCCTTCCTCCGACGAGTCACCGTTGTCATCGTCGTCATCCTCGTCTTCATCGTCGTCTTCCTCCTCCTCTTCCTCCTCGTCATCATCCTCTGACTCCTGCAGGGCAGGAGGGGGTTGGACACCAGCCCCCACGGGTGCATCACCCCATCCATGATCACCCTTTGGGGTCCTTCATCCACCCAGCTGGCTCCTGCCCCACAACCTCCCCTGGAGGGGGGGGCCCTTCCCCATTTATCCCACAAACAGGCCCAAAAAATCTCCCAGGGGGAAGTGCAAGAGGATGGCGTGGGGGGCAAAAACCAGACCTGGGTGGGTTTCAAGCACAGATTTTGGGAGCAGGGGGTGTTTGGTTTATTGTCTCAAGGCAAGAACAGGTGGCAGAAAGCCTTGAACCAGAGCTCTGTGTCTCCCCCAAAAGCCCCCCCCGTGGGGTTCCCCAATGTGGGGCACAACCCTGGTGCACTCACCGACTTGGACTGCATCGTTGGCTTCATCTTGGGGTTGGGACCCCGGATCTTCCCTATGCTCTTGCGTTTCTGGGGGACACACACACAAAGCAGAACCATTCAGAGCTGCAAGGGTCCAGCCTGGCTCCTTCCCAGTGTCCAGCTTGGAGAAAAAACCCCCACCAAGCTGTGACAGGGATGAATCCCTCTGAGGGGCTCTCCTGAGCCTGGCTCACCCACCCCAGGGCTTGAGCTCCCCCTGGACTGATCCCAGTCCCAAGCCCCCCCAGATCCCCTCCAAACAGCAGTTCCAGGTGGATACTCACATTGGATGTGTGTTCCTTGTAGGCAGCTCGTTCCTGGGGAGAGAGGCTCTGTGGAGACAGGGGAGGCAGTCAGGGAGGACATGGAGGAGGGAAGGACTCCAGACCTAACACGCCCTCCCCACATAGAAGGCCCTTTAGCTTACAAAAATCATGGAATGACAGAATGGTTTGAGTTGGAAGAGACCTTAAAGACCATCCAATTCCAACCCCAGGGACACCTCCCACCAGCCCAGGCTGCTCCAAGCCCCACCCAACCTGCCCTTCAACACTGCCAGGGATGGGGCAGCCACAGCTTCCCTGGGCAACCTGGGCCAGGCTCTCACCACCCTCACAGCAAAGAATTTCCTCCTAATCATGGAATGGTTTGAGTTGGAAGGGACCTTAAGGACCATCCCATTCCAACCCCAGGGACACCTCCCACCAGCCCAGGTTGCTCCAAGCCCCATCCACCCTGCCCTTCAACACTGCCAGGGATGGGACAGCCACAGCTTCCCTAACCTCTCCCAGCGTTGCCAAATGCCAAAAAAAAAAAAAAGGGGTCTGGAGATGCTGGTTCCCAGTTGAAGGCTGTGAGCAGAGACCACTCCCAAGAACAACCGATCCCCTCGGCAGGCTTGGGTGCTCACCTTGAGCCAGATGTCGAGGTGCACCTTGTACTGTTTCTGCTGCTCCTCTGCCAGTTTTTTGTAGTGGTCCTTCTGGCCCTGGGAGATGCGCTGCCAGCGGCTGCCGATCTCCACCATCCGCTCCTTCAGGGGCAGGTGGTTCAGCTCCCCGTTGGACAGCAGCTCCTGGGAGAACTTCTGGTAACCGTTCCTGCCAGGGGAGGGAGCACAGAGCCTGGATCAGTTGCAGCTGAAGGGAGAACTGAGGGGTGGCCATAAGAAGACCCCCTTCTTCATCAGAGAATCATGGAATGGTTTGGGTTGGAAGAGACCATGAAGATCATCCAGTGCCACCCCCTGCATGGGCAGGGACACCTCCCACCAGCCCAGGCTGCTCCAAGCCCCATCCAACCTGCCCTTCAACACTGCCAGGGATGGGGCAGCCACAGCTTCCCTGGGCAACCTGGGCCAGGCTCTCACCACCTTCACACGGAACAATCTCCCCTCTCCCAGTTCCCCCTTGTCCTCTCCCTCCTTGCCCTTGTCCCAAGTCCCTCCCCAGCTTTCCTGGAGCCCCTTCAGGCACTGGAAGGTGCCACAGCTTCCCTGGGCAACCTGTTCCAGTGTCTTACTCCCAGCCCACACTCCCTACATCCCAGGGCTGCTCCAGGCTCCTCTACACCACCCCAGCTCCCCAGCCCCATCCACCTCCTCAGACCCCAGATACTCACATGGGGGGTTTCTTTGGCTCTCCCTGGAACTTCATTTTCTTGGCAGAGTTGGTGGAGCACGGAGGGGCTCGCATCTCACTCAGCTCCCTCTGAGCCAGAGGAGAAAGTGGTGAGGGAGACTGGGACAGTGTCACCACAGGGACAGGGCGAGGGGTGGGAAGGGCCAGGGACTCACCTCGTATCGCTTCTGATCCTCCGCCGCTTTCTTGATCCACATCAGCTTCTCCTTCTTCTCCATGTTGTTCCAAGTGGCCTCCATGGCCTTCAGAGCTTTCCCCCGGTCGTTCTGCAGCACAGATCCCCCACCCCACGTTAGATGCTCCCAAGATGTTGTGGTGTCACCTCCATCTCCACCACAGGTCACCCACTCCCTTTGTCCCCATCCTCCTCCCGTGATCTCGGGCATGAAAACCGGGGAGAAGGTGCAAAGCAATTCCTG
>NW_009953789.1:6124-17790 GCF_000747805.2 Chaetura pelagica
CTTCAACACTGCCAGGGATGGGGCAGCCACAGCTTCCCTGGGCAACCTGGGCCAGGCTCTCACCACCTTCACACGGAACAATCTCCCCTCTCCCAGTTCCCCCTTGTCCTCTCCCTCCTTGCCCTTGTCCCAAGTCCCTCCCCAGCTTTCCTGGAGCCCCTTCAGGCACTGGAAGGTGCCACAGCTTCCCTGGGCAACCTGTTCCAGTGTCTTACTCCCAGCCCACACTCCCTACATCCCAGGGCTGCTCCAGGCTCCTCTACACCACCCCAGCTCCCCAGCCCCATCCACCTCCTCAGACCCCAGATACTCACATGGGGGGTTTCTTCGGCTCTCCCTGGAACTTCATTTTCTTGGCAGAGTTGGTGGAGCACGGAGGGGCTCGCATCTCACTCAGCTCCCTCTGAGCCAGAGGAGAAAGTGGTGAGGGAGACTGGGACAGTGTCACCACAGGGACAGGGCGAGGGGTGGGAAGGGCCAGGGACTCACCTCGTATCGCTTCTGATCCTCCGCCGCTTTCTTGATCCACATCAGCTTCTCCTTCTTCTCCATGTTGTTCCAAGTGGCCTCCATGGCCTTCAGAGCTTTCCCCCGGTCGTTCTGCAGCACAGATCCCCCACCCCACGTTAGATGCTCCCAAGATGTTGTGGTGTCACCTCCATCTCCACCACAGGTCACCCACTCCCTTTGTCCCCATCCTCCTCCCGTGATCTCGGGCATGAAAACCGGGGAGAAGGTGCAAAGCAATTCCAAAAAACGATCCCAGTTCCAGCTCCTTTCCTGGCCAACTCCTCACCTTGAAACGAGCCAGGTAGTCCCCAATGACGCTCTGCTGCCAGATCTCCTCAGCTGTTTTGGGAGACTCGGGCAGCTTCCCACGTTCCTCTTTATCTGAGCCGTGTTTCTTCTCCGACTGCGCCTTCATCGCCGCCTCCCGCGCCTTGTACTTGGCCTGCAAGGGGGGTCCATGGGGGGGTGAAGGGGCAGCACAGCCCCCCAGCCCCACCGTGGCCACCAGTCCCCAGCCACCAAGCACCAGGACACTGCAGCTTCCCCCCAGGGCTGTCCCCATAGCGGGACTGGCAGCCCCATGTACACCCATGTCTCAGGACTCCCCCCTTTCCACCAGGAAAACCATCATGTGGGGCTCAAGGACCCTCCAAGGGGTCTGAAGCTGTTGGGTTTGACCACCAGGTCATGAGAGGGACCCACTGGTACCAACATCTGGGTGCTCACTGGAGCTGTGATGCTCCTGGGGACAACGGTGCCCAGGGGTGAGCAAAGGACAAGGATGGGCAGCATTCCGTGGAGATGCCCAACAAAGCTGGGGAGACAGGGATGGAGGAGAAGGGTCAGGGATGGGACCAACCTTCTTCTTCTCAGAGAGGTCGTTCCACATGCGGGCCAGCAGGCGGGTCAGCTCACTCTCCGACAGCTCCGGCCGCTCCTCCTGCAGCTGCTTCCGCTTCTCCTCCGAGAAGATGAACATGGCAGAGATGGGTCGTTTGGGTTTCTCTGAGCTGGCCTGCGTGGGGGACACGGGGCCACAGGTGAGGTGAGGCCACGCAGGGACCTGCCTCCTACTGCTGCCTCCAACCCCAGGAAAAAACAAGAGTGAAAGGACTGAAGAACGAAGCCCTCCAAGCACCCCGAGATGCCACCAACCCCGGCACGTGCTGCCCTGTCACTCCAGTGGCTGCTCTCACCTTGCCGATCTCTGGGGAGGATTTTTTGGATGCAGGACTCGTGGCCCCTTTCCTGTTGCTGCCCAACATCTTCTCCTCACCCAGCACCCGCTGCTGCTCCTCCTCGGGCAGGCTCTGGGTGGCACAGGAGAAGAGACAGGGTTAGACAGCCCGGCACTGATGCCAGCAGGGTATAGAGACACTGGGAACTCATCCTGAGCCACAAGCCACCCCAGCCAGGACCAACACCAGGCCTGGGTGGGCAGCCCTGAGGGTCCCCATGCCTGTGTCACCCCCCCTTCTTCCCCAGCTCTGTCCCCTCCCTGGCTCAGTCTCGTTTCCTTCCTCCAGGTGCAGGCAGGGACCTGGCTCTGGGTGCACCCCTGGGTTTTCCACCCAGTGCCCTTGCAGACTGGGTAACAGGGTGGAGGTGGCCTCGGTGGGGGTCCTCCCACCTCTGCCCCCCACCCACACCCCGGGAAGGAAGTGAGAGGCTCCTCTTGCTGCTTCTGCACAACCACAGCCCCTCCTCCAACCCCACCTCTGCTTCCCCTCCCCGTCCCAGCTCCCAGTGCCCAACTGGAACACACTGGGCAGGCATCAGGGCAGCTGGGGAAGGGACAAGACTGTAAAACTGGAAGAGGGAGATTTAGGTGAGACATGAGGAGGAAATTCTTTAGTGTGAGGGCGGTGAGAGCCTGGAACAGGTTGCCCAGGGAAGCTGTGGCTGCCCCATCCCTGGCAGTGTTGAAGGGCAGGTTGGATGGGGCTTGGAGCAACCTGGGCTGGTGGGAGGTGTCCCTGCCCATGCAGGGGATTGGAACTAGATGATAAGGTCCCTTCCAACCCAAACCAGGCTGGGATTCTGATCTCTGCACAGCAGCCAGGACCAGCTGGGAGCAGCCACGTTTTGGGGAGCAGAGGAGGGCAGCACGAGCACAGGCCCATTTAACCCAGCCTAGCCCCTGGCCAGGGGGCCCTCCACCACCAGGGGCTCCAGCACCCAACGGCCAAGGCAACCCCTGTCACTCACCTCCAGGAAGCGGAGCAGCTCGATTTCATAGTCTTTCTTTTTCTGGAGGGTGATGGGGGACAGGGGGTTACACAGAGATCCCCATCCCTGCCTCCTGCAGTTCCTGACCCAGCCTCAGCCCCCTGGGCAACAACATCCTCCACCCAGACCATCTGCTGCTCCCACCACACCCATGGACAGGGTAGACAGGAATACAGGAGGTGACCAAGGACCTCAGGGGGAACTGCTGGTCCAGCTGACAAGAACAGGCACTGGGGAAAGCTGAGGGGCTCATCTCCAGCCAGATTTCCCAGCTGAAACCTCCCATCCTACTCCTCCCTCCCTACAGCACTGGTTGCCCAGCTGCCTGTCCACCTGTCTGTCCAACCTTGGGCCCTCACCTGATCACACTTTTTGTGGTAGGCATCTTTTTCCTTCTGGGAGAGCAGCTTCCACTGCTGGCTGCACAGCACCATCCGCTCGGTGCTGGGCACGTCTTTCATGTTGGCCATCAGCTCTGCACAGTACAGGGAGTAGCTGTTCCTGCAACCACAGGATCCCAGACTTACCTTGGTTGGAAAAGACCTTAAAGATCACAGAGTCCAACCAACAGAGGGATCCAGTGTCAGGGAAAACCTGCCCCACTCAGGTCCCCTCTGCTGAGCTGGTTGGGTGCTAAGAGCCTCCTCAAGACCCCCCGTCAGCTGCCCTTGGGGTTGCAGCAGGCACTGAAGTGCTGTGCCAGAGGTTTCTGCATTTCAGGGAAGGAAAAATTACCCCCTAAGCTGGAGGACACAGCACCTCCAACCTCGCTCAGCTCCCCTGCAAATACCTATTTAATGTGTCTTTTAAGGAGCAGTTTCATGGGGCCACCAACAGCCCAACTGTGGCCACCAACGTGGTGTTGACTTGGGCTCTCCAAGCCAGGACCAGAGCCCCCAGATAGCAAGAACCAGTGTCCCCTGGAGCTGGCTAAGAGCCTGAAGTGATGGCTCAGAGGGACACAGCCCAGCTGGAGGGATGATGGAGGGGCAGGACTCACGGGGGTGGTTTCGTGGGTCGTCCATCGAACTTGTCCTTGAGCTGTCGCTCGGCCTTGGTGAGGGTGGAGCGGGTGATGCCCTCCTCACTGATGTTCAGCTCGGGGTGCTTCTGGATGTAGTCACGCATGATCTCCTGCAAAGTTCAGGTGGAGAGAGGTCAGGAGAGGGGCTCCAATCCCCGCCTGGCTGGGGGCCAGAGGAGGAGGAGGAAAGAGAAGCCAAACCAATTGCCCTAATCATCTCCACAGGGCAACTTCTCCCCTCGTAGAAGCCTGGTTTGGGTTGGAAGGGACCTTCAAGATCATCCAGTTCCAACCCCCCTGCATGGGCAGGGACACCTCCCACTGGAACAGGTTGCTCAGAGCTCCATCCAACTTGCCTTAAAAATACTTGCATGGATGGGGCAGCCACAGCTTCTCTGGACAACCTGTTCCAATGTCTCACACTACAAAATTCCTCCCTAACACCTCACCTAAATCTCCCTCTTCCAGTTTTAATCCATTCCCCCTTGTCCTCTGGCTACAAACCCTCACCAAAAGCCCTTTCCTGCAGCCCCTTCAGATACTAGGAAGGCTCCAACTACCTCTGGAGAGCTGAGACTCACTAGGGACCTGCAGGGACCTGGCTGAACCCCCAAGGCCAGCAGCCTGGGTTGGATGGGGCTTGGAGCAACCTGGGCTGGTGGGAGGTGTCCCTGCCCATGCAGGGGATTGGAACTAGATGATAAGGTCCCTTCCAACCCAAACCAGGCTGGGATTCTGATCTCTGCACAGCAGCCAGGACCAGCTGGGAGCAGCCACGTTTTGGGGAGCAGAGGAGGGCAGCACGAGCACAGGCCCATTTAACCCAGCCTAGCCCCTGGCCAGGGGTCCCTCCCCACCACCAGGGGCTCCAGCACCCAACGGCCAAGGCAACCCCTGTCACTCACCTCCAGGAAGCGGAGCAGCTCGATTTCATAGTCTTTCTTTTTCTGGAGGGTGATGGGAGACATGGGGTTACACAGAGATCCCCATCCCTGCCTCCTGCAGTTCCTGACCCAGCCTCAGCCCCCTGGGCAACAACATCCTCCACCCAGACCATCTGCTGCTCCCACCACACCCATGGACAGGGTAGACAGGAATACAGGAGGTGACCAAGGACCTCAGGGGGAACTGCTGGTCCAGCTGACAAGAACAGGCACTGGGGAAAGCTGAGGGGCTCATCTCCAGCCAGATTTCCCAGCTGAAACCTCCCATCCTACTCCTCCCTCCCTACAGCACTGGTTGCCCAGCTGCCTGTCCACCTGTCTGTCCAACCTTGGGCCCTCACCTGATCACACTTTTTGTGGTAGGCATCTTTTTCCTTCTGGGAGAGCAGCTTCCACTGCTGGCTGCACAGCACCATCAGCTCTGTGCTGGGCACGTCTTTCATGTTGGCCATCAGCTCTGCACAGTACAGGGAGTAGCTGTTCCTGCAACCACAGGATCCCAGACTTACCTTGGTTGGAAAAGACCTTAAAGATCACAGAGTCCAACCAACAGAGGGATCCAGTGTCAGGGAAAACCTGCCCCACTCAGGTCCCCTCTGCTGAGCTGGTTGGGTGCTAAGAGCCTCCTCAAGACCCCCCGTCAGCTGCCCTTGGGGTTGCAGCAGGCACTGAAGTGCTGTGCCAGAGGTTTCTGCATTTCAGGGAAGGAAAAATTACCCCCTAAGCTGGAGGACACAGCACCTCCAACCTCGCTCAGCTCCCCTGCAAATACCTATTTAATGTGTCTTTTAAGGAGCAGTTTCATGGGGCCACCAACAGCCCAACTGTGGCCACCAACGTGGTGTTGACTTGGGCTCTCCAAGCCAGGACCAGAGCCCCCAGATAGCAAGAACCAGTGTCCCCTGGAGCTGGCTAAGAGCCTGAAGTGATGGCTCAGAGGGACACAGCCCAGCTGGAGGGATGATGGAGGGGCAGGACTCACGGGGGTGGTTTCGTGGGTCGTCCATCGAACTTGTCCTTGAGCTGTCGCTCGGCCTTGGTGAGGGTGGAGCGGGTGATGCCCTCCTCACTGATGTTCAGCTCGGGGTGCTTCTGGATGTAGTCACGCATGATCTCCTGCAAAGTTCAGGTGGAGAGAGGTCAGGAGAGGGGCTCCAATCCCCGCCTGGCTGGGGGCCAGAGGAGGAGGAGGAAAGAGAAGCCAAACCAATTGCCCTAATCATCTCCACAGGGCAACTTCTCCCCTCGTAGAAGCCTGGTTTGGGTTGGAAGGGACCTTCAAGATCATCCAGTTCCAACCCCCCTGCATGGGCAGGGACACCTCCCACTGGAACAGGTTGCTCAGAGCTCCATCCAACTTGCCTTAAAAATACTTGCATGGATGGGGCAGCCACAGCTTCTCTGGACAACCTGTTCCAATGTCTCACACTACAAAATTCCTCCCTAACACCTCACCTAAATCTCCCTCTTCCAGTTTTAATCCATTCCCCCTTGTCCTCTGGCTACAAACCCTCACCAAAAGCCCTTTCCTGCAGCCCCTTCAGATACTAGGAAGGCTCCAACTACCTCTGGAGAGCTGAGACTCACTAGGGACCTGCAGGGACCTGGCTGAACCCCCAAGGCCAGCAGCCTGGTGGCAAAGTGGCTGAAGAGTGAATGTGGGGGCCAAGTGTGGAGGGGAAGGGGTGAGGCTGCTCCCTACCTCGTACTCCTTCCGCTGTTCCAGGGCCTTATGAATCCATTTCAGCCTCTTTTTATCCGAGAGTTGAGACCACTGCTTGCCCAGCGACTCTTTCACCTCCTTCGTGGTGGCCTGAAAACCCAAAGCCAGAGGTGAGGGCAGAGGGGTAAAATCCCAAAAAAAAAAGAGAAGATGTTTTTTTGCGGGGGGATGAGGGGGCTGGTGAAGGGAAAAAAAAATAATAAAAAATCTCTTTTAAAAAATGGCACAAAAATAGATTAAAAAAAAAAATAGCGTGGCCACCACTTTTGCCCCCTGGGGCTGTGGAGTGGCTGGTGGGCAGGGAAGGGGGTGTGTGTGAGTGAGGGGCAGGGGCAGAGGTGGGTGTCTGTGCTGGGAAATCTTTCCTGCCCTGTCTCAGGCTGTTTGGTCACCCCTTCAACTGCTGGTAAAAAATACACAAGTGGTGTCTGTCTCCTCTTCCAGATGTGCAGAGCCCCTTCTTACCTCCATGTCCAGGCTGCTGGGAGCTTCTAGCGGTGTGTCCTCCAGCCCCTGCTCAGCCCCCCCTAAAATGCTTCTCTTGTTTCCCCCTCCTCTGCCCCCAGCAGCGGGGTGCAGGACCTCCCCCACTCACACTCACACTCACTCCCCACCCACCCTACTCACATCTGGACGCACTTTCAAGTAGATCTTCTTCTCGTGGTTGTACCAGAGCTGTTGGGGGGTCTTGGGTTTTTCAGGGACGTCGGATTTCTTGGCGTTCTGGATGAGATCTGGGTGATCTTCCCTTTACCCAGCAGGGAGGGAGAGTGTTTCAGAGGTGGCAGGTGGAAAGAGAGCACCCCCTAAACCTCCTCACTATGGGGTGACCATCAATGTGGGGCTGAGCCTCCATTAGGGGGTCCCCAAAAAGAGCAGGGAAGGTTTTAGGAGAGTCTGCCCCTCCTGAGGGAGCACCAGCAAGGAGCATCCCCTTTACTGCACCAGGGCTGGGCTGCATCCCTGCAATGTCAGGATCCACCTGGATGACAGTGACCAGGTTCAAAGGGAAGGGCTGGGGAGGACATGGTGGTCACTTGAGCTTTTAACAGCACTGATGGCAGGGCTCCTGTCCTCTCCTTGCAGCCCCTACACCACAGAGTGGGGCTGCTCCACTGCTTCCTCCTCCTCCCTCAGCCTCCCAGCTGGAGGGTTGATCTCAAGACACTTTTTCCTTCCTCATTTTTTATCAGCATCCCCCTTTCCCTTCAAGGCACGGTGCCCATCAGGGCTTCCTCTGTGAGCTACACACACGAGGGGAGTCTGGGTCTGCCTGGAGGGGCCTAGGGAAACATGGGAGGGGGCTGCCTGCTCACCTGAACCTTGCCAGGTTCCTCTCAAACTCCTGCTTTTCTCGCTGGAAGTCCTGGATGTATTTCATCTGGGGACACAAAGCCACCAGGGAGGTGGAGAAGGGTATCAGAACCAGGAAATGGGCAACTACATCCCTGTGGACCCTGCTGACTGGGAACCCACCATCCCCAAAGGCACTTGAGGGCTCTTCAGCCCATCAGACTGATCCTGCAGCACAGAGATGAGGATGGCTAGCCTGTCCAGGGATCCAGAGACAGGATCTCCTCCCCTCTCCCTGCATCCAAGAAGCCCTGAGCAAGAGGGCACAGCAGGACTTTGTGTCCTGGACCTTTCCTGCTGGTGGCAAATTCACCCAGACTGAGAGTTGGAGCACCCAAAATACCTGCCCAAGCTCTGGCCAAGCCCAAGGTCACCTCCAGGACTGGTGGAGCTGCTCTCCTCCCAGCATCTCCCACAGCTTGGAGCAGAGCCTGCCCCTCCATCCCTGCTCAGACAGGGTGGCCATGGCAGGGGGTGGGATTTAAGCCCAGCGTTAAACACTGATCCACCCAACAGCAAAGTCACCATCCCAGGTTCTTCTGGAAGAGAGGGACCAATGGACAGACCCAGTCATCCTCCACCCCACAGATCCTGAGAACCAGGATGGGAAAAGGTAAGGAAGTCTTACAGGTCTGACAGGGCCTAAACAAGCATCCAGGTTTCTCCCATCAAGACCCAGATTAAACCCTCACCAGCCAGAGGCTGAGCTCAGCTGACTTTACTGGGAGAGCTGGGCAGGCAGAGCCCAGCAGACCAGTGGGAAGGGGCTTGCTGACTTTCCCCTCACCCCCTACCTTTTTCTTCTCAGGAAGCTCCTTGTATTTCTTGGACAGGATCTTGGTGAGATCCAGGTTGCTCATTTCGGGGTGCAGCTTGGCGTATTTGGCCCGCTTCTCCATGAAGAAGCGGAAATAGGGAGTCAGGGGCTTCTTGGGGAAGTCGGGGTGTTTCTGGGGAGACAGCAGAGCAGCAGACCCTGAGTGTGGAGCTGGTGGCACCACGGAGGGCACAGCCAAACCCCACCAGCTCCTAGCTCCTCCCAGCACTGGGGGAGACCTGCCTCTGTCCAGGCCTGCTGGTGATCCAGCTGCCTGCCACAGGAACACCCTGGCTTTGCAAGCAAGGTGGGGAAAAATGCTGGGAACAAGGGCTCCTTTCCCCAGGAATGACAATATGTCAGGGCTAAATATCCCAGGAGCAGCCTCCAGCCACCTGGAGTTGTTGGCACAGAGTGGCTGTGATGCAAGGGGGGAAACCGAGGCAGGACAGGGAATGGGACCCACGTCCTGGGGACACCTGGTGGCAGAGCTGTCCTGGGGCTGCCCAGCTGAAAGCAGCACCCCCCAACAACCTGGCAGGCCAGGAATAGGATGGCAGCTTCCCAGGCCCCCCTCCCAGTGCTAAACTTGGATGCAGGCTGCCAGCAATACCCAACCATATTAAATGTACCCTGGACTTGGCCCGGGCCCAGAGCCCACGGGCTCCGGAGCCCTGGGCAGCCAGCAGGGATTACAGGCAGTGAGGTGCCTGCAGGGGCTCTGGTGGCAGAGCCACACGGGTCTGGGGTGCCACACAGGTGACAGCCCCCTGTCCCAGGGAAGGGGGAGATCCCCCTTTAGGGCCTGACCCCAATTTCTTCCTGATACCTTGAGCTTTTTGCCCTTGTAAGGGTTCTTCACGTGTTCTTCGGCGTCCATAATGAGCTCCGTGAGGGTCCGAAACTTCCTCACCTGTGGAAGGGTCACAAAGGTGAACAGACTGTGGGAGGGGGACAAGGAAGACCCTCACACTCAGCATAGAATAAATCCACGGGGTTTTGTAATGCCACCTCTCAAACAACCCATCCCAGCACCTGCAAAGGGCTCACAGTGCCGACGGTAGCGGGACGGCCTCAGCACTAAAGGCTGAGGACTTGGGACACTGGACTTGAGTGACTCAAGGAGGTCACTCAGACACTTGGTTCCCCTCATGGAGACCCCTCCGAGCCCCACGTGGCTGCAGTTACCTCATTAGAAATCTCCATCCACTTCATCTTGCACATCTCTCCTGAGAAGTCCTTGAAAGCCACTTTCTCCCAATCCAGGTGGGACTCGGTGGTTTTGAACTTGCTCCCGTCGTTGGAGGGCAGGTTGTTCTTCATGCACTCCAGCAGAGTCAGCATGTCCTCCTGAGACCAGCGGTCTGAGCAGCAAAGAGAACAGGCTGAGCAGCAGCAAGGGGCAGGCAGCATTCCCGAGGGGCAGGCAGCATTCCCAGCAGGACACTGGGACTACAGCTCCCAGCGTGCAGCTCCGGGGACACGTAATCTCCCCACTCTGCCCGGCTGAGATTAAAGATCAAAGGGACGTGGCTGATTCCATCACCCTCGAGCAACTTTCTATGGGCCAAAACAATCTGGGCAAAGCTAGAAAATCCACTCAGAGCAAACCAGAGGGACTGGCTCATCCTGGAATGCCATCAGATAAGATGATGGCTCTACAGGAAGGGGGGGGGCGTTTCCTACCCACCCCGAGGAACGTGCTCTCCAGCCAAGGAGCAAACAGGGAAACACACTTTTTAAGTGGAAAAAATGTGTCTGGAGCAACAGGGAAACCCCCCAGGGCTGCTTTTCCTTCACCTTGTCATCACCTGAGAATTAACTCCATGTTGACCTCTGCCAAGGTCAGAGCTGAGAGACCACAAAGCTGGGGGGGGTGCAGAGCCCAGCACAGCCCCCTCCTCCCCTCATCTGACAGAGGGGTCCCTGATGGTGCAGGGGTGATGGTGAAGCCCCCTCAACATCTCCCAAGCTGCCAGGAGAAGTGTCCCCAGCTTCCATATGGACAAGCTGCTGGGATGGCAGGATGGGCACATGGCACAGCCAGGGAGCATGGAGCAACTGGAAGGTTGGAATGGGCAGCAGCCCCGCGCCAGGACAGGCAGCAAGGCAGGATATCCCAGCACTGAATGCCCCATCCAGCATGGAATGCTCCATCCAGCACCCACTACAGGGCTGCTTCCTTGCCAGGGGAATTCCTCTGCCAGGTCCAAGCTTCCGTGCCAGCTGGGGAGAGGAGCCCTGGGTGCTCTGCAAAAATGGGTGGCCCTGGGGAAAAGCAGTTGGGAGAGGAATGGAAAGAGAGGTCCCCAGGGATGGGCTGGAGGAGGAACAGAGCCCCACACTCACACAGCCCTCCAGCCCAGGAGGGGCACCCAAGGGCTCCCTGTACACAGGACCAGCTCTCCATGGCATTCCCTGCCTGGCAAAGACTGAGGCATTTGGAGCTGCCTAAGAGATGTGGGGAATCCCAGAGAGATAGGGACAGTGTGGCTGGTCATGGCATTTAGGGCAGCATTTCCCTGCCTCTGTCTTCAGGAATGGGAAGAAGGTCCCAGAAACACCTGGCTGTGGCTCTCCCTCTGCTCCAGTAACACCCTCTCTGCCTCCTGCCTCTGCATCCATCTGGGGAAGGGAAACCCCCCAAAAAAACCAGAGAGGGATGTTAAAAGGGACACACGGAACCTACAGGGACCTACAGGTGGGGGGAGCACAGTCAGGACCTGCCCCCACACCCCATTTTGCCTCCTGGACCTGTCAGGTTGGTGGGTGGAGGCAGGGACAGTTGGGGACCCAGCCAGTCTCTGTAGGTACTTCATCAGGTCCCTTAGGGATTAACTGGGGGTGGGAGGATGGAAAGAGCCCCCACATAAAGCAGGGAGCCCAGCAGTTTGGGATGTGTCCCCACACTTCCAGCTCCAGAGCCTGGAAACTTCATCAAGAGGGAAAAGAGATGGGAAACCCCTGTTCCCCAGAGTGCCTCAGGAAGGGGGATCAGAGCTGGGGGGGGGGAAGGGAGGGACACCGAGAACTAAACTTCATCCTCCCATTTTTTCCATCCACTTT
>NW_009953789.1:18365-18701 GCF_000747805.2 Chaetura pelagica
GGGGGTAGGATCAGGTGTGAGAGGGTGGCTGGACCACACTCCCTGGGATTTGGAGGAGGATCTAGGGAGGTTTCGGGTGGTTGAGGTGGCACAGCCCTGCTACCCAGGCAGGCCGTCCTAAAATAACATCCCCCCCCCTCTTTTTATTATTATTATTTTTTCTCCCTCCCCTTTCCTTGTTTTCCTCCCCCTTTTCCAATAAAAGCTGCACGTCTGATGTCATCCCACGGCCTGGAAGCTGGAGGCCCAAGGTAACGGCTCAGCTTTTAATGCAGCCCAGATGTGAACGGTGAAGGAGGCACCTCTTTGTGCCAGCCTCCTCCCCCTGCCCTCCCC
>NW_009953789.1:21704-23201 GCF_000747805.2 Chaetura pelagica
ACCGAGTGGGGGGGCGGGGGGGGGGGATCCGAGTGGGGGGATCCCAGTGGGGGGATCGTGTGGCAGGGGGAGCTGGAGCAGAGGCCTGAAGAAGGGGGATCAGCCCGGGGGGGACAGGCCGCGGGCCTGGGGGAGCAGGCCCCAGGCCTGGGGGGCACGAATCCAGGCCTAGGTGGGGTCCCAGGGGGGATCCAGGCATCAGTGGTGGCATCTTGGGGGAGTATTCCTGCTCCTGGGGGGGTCTGGGAGATACCTGGGCCCTTGGGAAGGGTACTGGGGGGAATGCAGGCTCTGGGTGGGAGGGAGGATGCGGGCAGCACAAGGCCCCGGGGGACGGGGAACTGCTCCAGGGTAAGGGAGGGATGGGGGATCCCCTGGGGTGGGATCAGCCCTCAGGGAAAGGAATTAGGGATCAGCCCTGAGGGTGCAGAGCTCGGCGGGGCCTTGGGGGAATCACTGTGGAGGTCAGAGCAGACCCTGGGAGAGCTGGATCCGGGACCACCTGGGGAGCGGAGGGAGGATTGCCCTGGGGTGGGACACAGACCCCCCAGTCCCAGGGGTGAGGGGGAGTCAGGGATGTCCCTGGGGTGGGATCGGTCCCTCGGGGATTGCCCCAGGGAGGGATGAACCCTCACGGAGGGGTGGGTGTGGGATTGCTCCAGGGCTTGGATCAGCCACAGGGGAGGATGGAGGACTGCCCTGGAGTGAGATGGGCCCCGGGCAGGGTGGGTGGATGTGGGATTGCTCCAGGGAGGGATCTGGGATTGCTCCAGGGATGGATTGATGCAGGGTGGAGGGATGTGGGATTGCTCCAGGGATGGATCTATGAACCCCGGGCAGGGTGGGTGGATGTGGGATTGCTCCAGGGAGGGATCCATGAACCCTGGGCAGGGTGGATGGATGTGGGATTGCTCCAGGGAGGGATCCATGAACCCTGGGCAGGGTGGAGGGATGTGGGATTGCTCCAGGGATGGATCTATGAACCCCGGGCAGGGTGGGTGGATGTGGGATTGCTCCAGGGAGGGATCCATGAACCCTGGGCAGGGTGGAGGGATGTGGGATTGCTCCAGGGAGGGATCCATGAACCCCGGGCAGGGCAGATGGATGTGGGATTGCTCCAGGGATGGATCTGGGATTGCTCCAGGGAGGGATCCATGAACCCTGGGCAGGAGGGATGGATCTGGGATTGCTCCAGGGAGGGATCCATGAACCCTGGGCAGGGTGGAGGGATGTGGGATTGCTCCAGGGAGGGATCCATGAACCCTGGGCAGGGTGGAGGGATGTGGGATTGCTCCAGGGATGGATCCATGAACCCCGGGCAGGGTGGGTGGATGTGGGATTCCTCCAGGGATGGATCCATCAGCCCCCGGGGATGGAAGGGGGATCCCCCCGGGGGTGCTGCGGGAGCTCAGGGTGCAATGACCCCCCCCAGCACGGGATGCGGGATCGCTCCGGGGCTGGATCAGCCCCCGCAAGGGGCGGATCTGGGCCCACCCC
>NW_009953790.1:0-1101 GCF_000747805.2 Chaetura pelagica
GGGGCTCGGGGCTGAACCTCCTCATCAACAATGCTGGAATTGCAAAGATAAACTCACTTGATATGGAGACACTGGAGAGCATGACTGAGATTTACACCACCAACACGATTGGGCCCCTGCTGCTGAGCCAGGTCAGACTTTCACCCAAGCTGGTCCTGGCTCCTGTGCCAAATGGTCTCTTGCCCGACAAGGAGCTCATGGGGCCACGGGCTTGAGCTCAGGAGCTGGAGCTCAGCAGCTAAATCCAGCCGGCTGGGGCAGTGGGAAGAGGAGGGAGGATTCCTCTAGGCAGCAGCTGGTCCACTCCCTTGTGGCATCTCCATGTGTGCCCCTGTCCCCTCCTTCTCCTGGCAGGCATTCCCAGGGGAGCCCGGGCTCAGCGCTGAGCTGCAGCAAGGCCGCCATCGTCAACATCTCCAGCTCAGCAGGGTCCATCCAGGAACTCTATATGTGGGGTCCCACACATGTTGTCTCGTACCGCTGCAGCAAGGTACTGCCCTGCCAGGGACAGATTTCCCTGCCTTGGGTCTGCCCGTGTCCCCTCCCAACACCACCCCTGCCCTGTCTCCCCACAGGCTGCCCTGAACATGCTGAGCAGGTGCCAGTCCCTGGGGTACCGGGAGCACGGCATCCTCTGCGTGGCTCTGCACCCCGGCTGGGTACAGACCGACATGGGCAGCGCAGCCGGATACCAGGTAAGAGTCTCCTCTTGGCCAGGGTCTGGAAGAACCTCTTTATTTGGGAATGCCAAGCTTCCTGTGGGTTGAAGAACCCAGGGATGTTGGTCTCTGGGAAGGCACTTTGTCAGGTGGGTCTGAGGGAACAAAAACAGAGGCGAGGACCTCTCCTTGCCCTGTGTTGGCCTCTCCTCACTCACAGCAGAAAATCCCAAACCCCCAGCAATGATCTGCTCCAGGGCAGCCCCTTCCAGGCCTGACCCAGGGGCTGCCTCTCCCCTCTGCCCCGCAGCCCCCCTTGACGGTGGACGAGAGCGTGCGAGGGATGCTGAAGGTGCTCTCCTCCCTCTCCGAGAAGGACACTGGCACCTTCCTGGACTGGGAAGGGAAGGTGGTGCCCTGGTGAGAGCCCAGGATCCTGGCA
>NW_009953790.1:2646-6546 GCF_000747805.2 Chaetura pelagica
CAGGAATTCCTGAGGCAAAGACCCCCAGTGACAAGCCCCGAGCTTCAGGATCATCCTGGAGGTCTCTGTCACAGACCATGTCACAGCAGCTGGACAGATCTCCCCAGCAGAAGGGCAGGAGATGGGGAGGATGCCCCAAGGATGGACAAGCTCCAGCCTTTCCCTTCCTCAGGGAAGGAGCGAGCTGGCAGGGCCAGCCCTGGGCAGGCAGGAGCTCCAGGTGTGGAGAAGCAAAGCATGGGAGATACTGGGGCTGATTTGCCTCCCTACTCCTCTGGTTGGACAGAGGAGACCCCCATCAGTCTGTCTGGCTCCAGAGAGTGAGAACCCACCCAGCTGAGGGCACCTTTTCCCATGGGGAACATCTCACCAAGAAGGAGAAACAGGTCCACAACCTGGCAACTTGGAGCAGCCCAACCACATTGGTGGCATCTCCTGCCAGGCCAGGGAGAGCAGCATGGCCTGAGAGCTGCCCCAGCCTTGTTGATGATCAGGTTCCAGCCCTGGTCCTCCAGAAGAGCCACCACAGCCTGCACGGCCACTTGGGTGCTGGGCAGGTCCACTGTGTCAAACAGGAAGGTGGAGAAGAGCTCCAGGGGGACACCCAAAATGTGCTGGGGCTCTTTCAACCCCCGTTATCCAAAAAAAGGAAGCACCAGGCTCAGCAAGTCAGGGTGTTCCACATGTGGAGGTGAGTAGCAGGTTGTCCCTCACCTCCTGGTTTCACAGCCTTCACCACATCAAACCAGCATTCACCTCCTTTTGGGTCACAGGGAGGCTGCTGGTGAGAAGAACTTGGCTGTATTTCCTTTCTGCATTCAAGGAATGGATCTTTTCTGGTTGGTGTCTTCTCTTGCCTCATCATTTAGATCAGATTTTGGCCTTGTTAACATTTTGTGCTTCACTTGATCTTCCCCAACACAACTTCCCAGAGCTTTTCCAGCCCTTTGCGGGCAAAAATTCCTTCCCTTTTTTCCCTTTCCTTTAGGTTTTTTTATCCCCTTCACATCATTACCCACCAGGGTTTTGAGCTGTCAGATGAGCCGAGTCCAAGTCCTAAAAGATTTGGGGTGTGACCTGCAGGGCTTGTTTGCAGGTTCTGAACCTCCCCATCTTTATCAAGGTTCCAGCCAGGAGGTGGGGAGGACCCCCCTGAAATGGGGCTACCAGGAGTAAGGGTTCCCAGATCCTTTTTTGTCACTCAACTCTTGGTACCAGTGTGTCATTCTGCCTGGTTTGGCTGCAGGATTTGTTGGCTAGAGCAACAGGAAGGGTATTTTTGAGGGTTGTCTTCAGCTCTTAGGATGTGCCAGGTGTTCACCCCGTGGAAGTGGAATTGATGGTTCCAAAGGGGTCACCCAAACCTCCCCAGGATCTGAAATGGGCTGGTTAGGCCAACATTGAACTCCATATATTGACTTTCAATCACAGGGGGGTTTTAATCACGTCAGGGGTTGGAAGGGACCTCCAGAGATCATCCAGTCCAACCCCCCTGCCAGAGCAGGACCAAAACCAGGGCAGGTCACTCAGAAAGGCATCCAGACAGGGCTGGAAAGGCTCCAGAGAAGGAGACTCCACCACCTCTCTGGGCAGCCTGTCCCAGGGCTCTGTCACCCTCACAGCAAAGAAGTTCTTCCTCATGTTGAGGTGGAACTTCCTGGGCTCCAGTTTGAATCCACTCCCCCTCGTCCTGTCCCAGGGCACAAGTGACAAGAGCTTGTCCTGCCTTCTTGCTGCCCTCATGTATTGAGAGGCATTCATTAGATCCCCCCTCAGTCTTCTCCTCTCCAGACTGAGCAGCCCCAGGTCTCTCAGATGTTCCAGTTCCTCCATCATCCTCATAGGCTCTGTTGGACTCTCTCCAGTAGATCCCTGTCCCTCTGGAACTGGGGAGCCCAGAACTGGACACAACACTCCAAGTGAGGTCTCACCAGGGCTGAGCAGAGGGGAGGAGAACCTCCCTAGACCTGCTGGACACACTCCTCCTGATGCACCCCAGGATCCCATTTGACCCAGCACAGGTTGGCAAGGTTGAAGTTTCCCTTCTTGGAGCACCATGTGCAGTGATGAGCAGCAGAACTACCCCTTCTTACTTGGAATTTTCCAATTCAGGATGGTAAAGGCCATTGGAGTGGGCCAGGACCTTGCTTTGTGTGGCATGGACCTTTGTAGAGGTGTCCTGGAAATATCTGGGGGGAGGTCTGGATGTGATGGTCTGCTGGGGGCTGCTGTGTGAGGGGATGGCCTTCATAGAATCATGGAGTGGTTTGGGTTGGAAGGGATCTTAAAGATCATCTAGATCCAACCCCCCTGCATGGGCAGGGACACCTCCCACCAGCCCAGGTTGCTCCAAGCCCCATCCAACCTGCCCTTCAACACTGCCAGGGATGGGGCAGCCACAGCTTCCCTGGGCAACCTGGGCCAGGCTCTCACCACCCTCACACCAAACAATTTCCTCCTCATGTCTCACCTCAATCTCCCTCTTCCAGTTTTAATCCCTTCCCCCTTGTCCTCTCCCTCCCTGCCCTTGTCCCAAGTCCCTCCCCAGCTTTCCTGGAGCCCCTTCAGGCACTGGAAGCTGCTCTAAGGTCTCCCTGGAGCCTTCTCTTCTCCAGGCTGAACACCCCAACTCTCCCAGCCTGGCTCCAGAGCAGAGCTGCTCCAGCCCTCCCATCATCTCTGTGGCCTCCTCTGGACTCTCTCCAGGAGCTTCATGTCCTCCTTGTGTTGGGGGCTGCAGAACTAGACACAGCAGAATGGTTTGAGTAGGAAGGGACCTTAAGGCTCATCTGGTTAGTCCTGGGATTCTCCAGGACCTGCATGGGCAGGACATGTCACAGGCTGCTGCTTAGTGGCTGATCAGGAGTTCAAGGTTCCATCACTCCACCCCCTGTGAGGGATTTGTGAGTCTCTCAGGTGAACCATTAACTGCTCGGAGGTCACTGCTCCACATGTGGGACCAGCAGGTTGGCAGGGAACAAACTCCTGTTGCCTTGGAAGAAAGAAAAGAACAAGGATGAAATGAAACAAGAAGGAAAGACAGAAAGAAAGGGAAGCCACAGGTCTCGTGCAGCTTGGAGTTCACTTCTAATGGTCCTCTCTGAAAAGTAAATTACAGGGCTTGAAGCCAACCTGGCCTTAAGGTGGAGAAAACCAGCCTGGAGCAGCTTCTCTTTCTTCCAAGTGCTGCCCTGGCTGCTCTTCCTTTTCTTCCCCAACTCCCTGTGGTATCCAAGTCTCTTTGCCACCTTCTGCTGCTCCCCAGTGCTGCTGAGAAAGACCACATCTCCTCAGTCCAGGCTGGGGACACCCCAAATAGGAGCACATCTCTGAGATACCACCACCATCACCACCACCCAGTTTCCCCAGTTATCCCCTTAACCTGTTTCTTTTCTCCCTTTTTCCCCAAGGAGAAGCTGCCCATGGCCACCTCCAACCAGCCCCCAAACCAACCCTCCTTCTCAGCAGCCACCCAGGAAGGTCACTTGCTGTGCCCTGCCTTGCTTCCCTCTTCCAACCCACATGTCCCACCCCAAAGCTCAGCACTGCATTTAGCCCCTCTGGGAACAAAGATGCCTCTCCCATGGAATTCCCTCAGCTGAGGTGTCCAGACTCACCTCTAGCTGCCTCCAAAGCAGGTTTGACTGCTTCCAGCCCAAGGACAAACTCTGTTTGGAGGGGGAAGCCTGCCCAGAGGTGCACCCATCCCTCCTTACCTGGCAGGGCTGGAGGTGCCCAACAAAGCTGCTCCTGGTGCCAGCAACAAAGCCAGCAGAAAGCTGGGAAGTATTTTGGGTGCAAGGGGGCAGTGAGGAGGGGCTGGGGGGCAGAGAGGAGGGGCTGGGGGGCAGTGAGGGGAGCAGGGGGGCAGAGAGGAGGGGCTGGGGGGCAGTGAGGGGA
>NW_009953790.1:8210-11353 GCF_000747805.2 Chaetura pelagica
CCGAGTCCTTCATCCCCCCCCCGGGTCCTTCATCCTCCTCCCGAGTCCTTCATCCCCCCCGCGGGTCCTTCATCATTCCCCCAAGTCCTTCATCATCCCCTCATTCTCTGAGTCCTTCATCCCCTCAAGTCCTTCATCCTCCCCTCCCTCCCCAATCCTTCATCTCCCCGCTCCCTCTGCCTCCTGCTGCTGCTGTCCCTGTGGAGTTGCAGTTCCTGGCAGGAAAGGTTCCCAGGCACCCCAGGAGGGGACCCTGTTTGAGCAGGGAGGGTGGATGAGGTGATGTTCAGAGGTCATTTCCAGACCACGAGCCTGTGATTCCATCAGCCTGAATGATTTTAGGTGCTAGAACCCCCCCTCCCCTGTCCCTGGCAGGACAGACACAGCCTCTCACTGAGACCAGTGTCCAGGTGAACTTGGTGTTTAAAAACCACCTGTTTTCAAAGAACAGGGAGTTTGAGCTCGGGGAGCTGGAGGGAGAGGAACTTTGGGTCCAGCTCAGCACCGTTTGGGGACGAACCAATGGTTAAACTGGGGAGTTGCTGAGTTACCCAGGTGGGGGAACTCAGATGGTGGTTGTCTCCTCAGATTGCACCCAGGTCTTCTCCTCCTGCTTCCCCTGGGCAGCTGGGACCTGCAGCTTCACCATGGCAGCTCCCCTGACTGCCAGCCAGATCCGCCAGCGCTTCATCGACTTCTTCAAGGCCAACAAGCACACCTACGTGCACTCCTCCTCCACCATCCCCCTGGATGACCCCACGCTGCTCTTTGCCAATGCTGGCATGAATCAGGTGGGTTTCCCACTCAGGTCCTCGTGAGCAGCAGTTGAAACCTGTTGGTGGCGGGGGGGGGGAAATGATTGTTGTTTTCTTCATCTGGTCGCAAAGAGGGGGTTGATGGGGCTGCTGGAATACTCTGTGCTCTCCCAAAAATTGGCAAGAGAGGTTTTGGGCTTGTGGTGCAGTGATGGGAGCACTGCCAGCCTCCCTTCCTTGACCCTTTGGACCTCAGCTGGTCCTGGCACAAGTGACCATCGGCATCTTTAAAGGGTGGTTGGGGCTGGGCTGCAAAAAGGGCTGTGCTGGAGAGCAGCACACCATTTTCTCTGACTTTTTTTTTCTGGTTAGCTGGGAATTAGCTGGTTTAACATGGGCCAGCAGTGGGCCCAGGTGGCCGGGAAGACCAACAGCATCCTGGCCTGCATCAGGAATAGTGGGGCCAGCAGGACTAGGGAGGTGATTGTTCCCCTGGGAACTGGTGAGGCCACACCTTGAGTACTGGGGTCAGTTCTGGGCCCCTCAGGACAAGGACACTGAGGGGCTGGAGTGTGTCCAGAGAAGGGCAAGGGAGCTGGGGAAGGGGATGGAGCACAAGTGTGAGCAGGAGCAGCTGAGGGAGCTGGGGGTGTCCAGCCTGGAGACCAGGAGGTGAGGGGAGACCTGCTGGCTCTGCAGCTGCCTGGGAGGAGGTTGGAGCCAGGGGGAGCTGGCTCTTCTCCCAGGTAAATAACAACAGGACCAGAGGGAATGGCCTCAAGTTGTGTCAGGGGAGGTTTAGGTTGGATATTAGGAGGAATTTCTATACTAGAAGAGTGGTCAGGCCCTGGCCCAGGCTGCCCAGGGAGGTGGTGGAGTCCCCATCCCAGGAGGTGTTCCAGAGCCATGTAGATGTGGTGCTTCAGAACATGCTCTAGTGGGCCAGGCTGTGGAGTCTTTTTGTGTTGAGGGTTGAACTCGGTGATCTTAGAGGTCCTTTCCAGACGGGATGATTCTGTGAATCTTCCAGCCTCTTTGGAAGCCCTGGGGCTTGATGGGCTGCAGGGACATGTGTGGGTGTGCCAAGGCCCAGGCAGAGCTGCAGCCTCCTTGCACACAGGCTTGGTGTTTCTGACACATGCCTTGGAGAGTGTCCAGCCTGGTGGTATCGTGATCCAGATGACGCTTTCTGCCTCGTTATTGCTTGCACCCTTGGGAAACAGGCTCTTGGTGCTTGTCTTGATTGCCCTTTGCTGTTTCCCCTCTCAGTTCAAACCCATCTTCCTCAACACTATCGACCCCTCGCACCCGCTGGCCAAGCTCAGCAGAGCCACCAACACCCAGAAGTGCATCCGAGCAGGGGGCAAACACAATGACCTGGATGATGTTGGGAAGGATGTCTACCACCACACCTTCTTTGAGATGTTGGGGTCCTGGTCCTTTGGGGATTATTTCAAGGTAAAGTAGCTGCAGCTCTGAACCTCCTGCCCAAAGTTACCCGTCTCTGTCAGCTCAGCAGAGCATTTGCCAAGAGGATGGGGAATATCTTGGCAAAGAGTGGTTCCTAAGGTTCCTCTGATGGAAGACATGAGCTTGGAAGCTGCCCCAACCCTGCAGAATACTTTGAGATTAATTACTTAAGGTTTACAAAGCTGATTAAATTCCTTGGAGAGGTTTTAGTGGCTGTCCTGGAGCTCTGATAGACCTCACACAAGAATGGGTATAAAATAACAGCATCCCTTCTCAAGCTGGTGTAGGGTTCTCAGAGGTGATGTTAAGAATGCAGCCAACTTCAGAGGGGTTTTGGGGCCAGCCAATGTGCTAGGAATTAACCTGTGGCATCTGGAAAGCCATATGAGATGGTTTTTGTGCCCTGTTCACTGCATGGACTGGTTTGCCTGGTTCTTGTGCCAGTCTGAAAGGTATTGATTGTTCCTTTGCAGAGAGCTGCTGGTGGCTACAGCAGCCTGCTCTGCATGAGCAGATGCTGCATGTTGAGGAGAAGCTCTGCATTCACCTGCTGAGCTCCTCTTCTCCTCTGCAGGAACTTGCTTGTAAACTGGCCCTGGACCTTCTCACCAAGGAGTTTGGCATCCCTGCTGAAAGACTCTACGTCACTTATTTTGGGGGAAATGAGGCTGCAGGGCTGCAACCAGACCTGGAGTGCAAGCAGATATGGTTGGATTTGGGGTAAGGCCTTTATCTGAGGAATGTCTGTGTTATTTTAGAGTCATGGAGATGATGGGAGGGCTGGAGCAGCTCTGCTCTGGAGCCAGGCTGGGAGAGTTGGGGTGTTCAGCCTGGAGAAGAGAAGGCTCCAGGGAGAACTTAGAGCAGCTTCCAGTGCCTGAAGGGGCTCCAGGAAAGCTGGGGAGGGACTTGGGACAA
>NW_009953790.1:13082-14622 GCF_000747805.2 Chaetura pelagica
GCTTGGAGCAGCCTGGGCTGGTGGGAGGTGTCCCTGCCCATGCAGGGGGTTGGGACTGGATGATCCTTAAGGTCCCTTCCAAGCCAACCCATTCCATGAGACCTTCTCTTTTCTATAGTCTCTTCCTGGGGCAGCTGCTCCACCTCTAGGCAGTTTTAGTTTCCCTTCTTGGTACCTTTCCTACTTCCACATCACTCCCCTGGAGCTAAGGAAGCAAGAACTGCTCTCAACACTCAAGCAGTGGTTGGACCAAAGCTTGATGTGGTGGCTTTTGTCCTGTGGCTGCAGTGCCCTCAGAAACCTGCCACAGTCCCTGTGACACTTGGGGCCAAACCTGCCTGTATTAAACTCAGAGATCCACCTGTCTTCTTGCTGGTGGCTTCTCTGAGGGGTTGTGAAGGGCTCTGCCTCCATGTGGGCCCAGTGCTGATCCTCCTCAGCAGGGAGGGTGGCATCTCAGACTGGTCTGGCTCAGCACCCTGACAGTTCTTTTGCTCATCCAGGGGGTTAGTGAGCCAAGATGTCTCTGGTGTGGTCCTTGGTTGGGGGAATTCTTACCTCTGCTGCTCAGTAAGAGTTTCTTGTTCCAGGCTGGCTGAGGGCAGGATCCTGCCTGGCAATATGAAGGACAACTTCTGGGAGATGGGAGACACAGGCCCCTGTGGCCCTTGCAGTGAGATCCACTACGACAGGATCGGGGACAGAGATGCTTCCCACCTGGTCAACCAGGATGATCCCAACGTCCTGGAGATCTGGAACCTGGTGTTCATCCAGTTCAACAGGTGAGCCAGACCTGCTTCCCCCAGGCTGCTCCATGGGGGTTGCACTCTTGGACCTGCCCTGGGCTTGCTCACCAATCCCTCTTGCCCAGGAGCTGAGTGAGCATTTTGTGATGCTCTGTCCCCTCACCCAGCCTGCAGAAGAGGTTGGTCACACTGGCTTTGGGGACAGACTCCAAGTATTTTCTCAGTTTGTTTGCCAGGAATTCACAGAATAGTTCACAGGATAGTTCTGGTTGGAAAAGACCTTTAAGATCATCAAATCCAACCATAACCCAACCCTACCAGCCATAACCCAACTCTACCAAGTCCAGTGCTTAATCCCATGGGGAATAAGTGCCATCCCACTCTGAGCTTGTCTGGGTTGTCCCTGTGTATGGACCTGTGTCTAAATTTGGTGGAACAAAATGTCATGGAGATGAGAAGAGAGTGGTGAGTTGCCCGTGCAGAGGCTCCTTCCATAACAGGTCATCTTTCTTTGTGTGGCTGGGCAGGGAAGCTGATGGGACACTGAAACCTCTTCCTAAGAAAAGTATTGATACTGGGATGGGCCTGGAGAGGCTGGTCTCTGTGCTGCAGAACAAGATGTCCAACTATGACACCGACCTTTTCCTTCCTTACTTTGAAGCCATCCAGAAGGTACAAGCTGGGACCCAGCTGCATCCATTCCCTGAATCCCTGGGGAGATGCCTGGGGCTGGTGGGATGGGGTGGTTATGTCTGCAGGTCTCTGCTCTCCCAGCTGCTGTGAGCCCAGGGGTT
>NW_009953790.1:14645-23053 GCF_000747805.2 Chaetura pelagica
CAGGCTGGGACAGGAATTCCTACCTTGGAGCACCTTCCAGTGCCTGAAGGGGCACTGTTTCCAGGGGAAGACACAGGACAAGCAGTGCAGCTTTCCCATTGCTGTGAGGATGGTGAGAGCCTGGCCCAGGTTGCCCAGGGAAGCTGTGGCTGCCCCATCCCTGGCAGTGTTGAAGGGCAGGTTGGATGGGGCTTGGAGCAGCCTGGGCAGGTGGGAGGTGTCCCTGCCCATGCAGGGTGTTGGGGTGGATGATCTTTAAGGTCCCTTCCAACCCAAACCAACCTGGGATTCCATGATTCTATGATACTTGATGTGAACTGTCCTGCTGGCACACTCCTTGGTCTTCTCTTGGCCAAGCACCATCTTTTTGCTGTGTGATAGAGAGCACGTGGTGCTGCTGAGCCAGAACCAGGGCTTGTCCTTCAGCCTCTCACCCTGAACATGCTGGTTTGTGGGAAATCCCCTGGGAGAGAAGGCCTTGGCCATAAACCATGGCAGAACCAGGCTGCTGTTCCTGCATCTTCCTTGGTGGGAGCTGTGCTGGGAACTTGGTGTGCAAGTCCAAGCCTTTTCTTTTCCTTCATGGGAGAGCCAGAGCTTCCTGGGTGTAGATGTTGCTGGAAAATAAACAGCAGGGAAGAGATCCCAGGCTCCTGCTGCCCCTGAGGGGTGAGGTGTGGAGCTCCGGAGCTGGAACCAGCGTCTGCCTTTCTTCGGTGTTAAAGCCACTGGCTGGACACACAATGTTCTTGTTTGCCTTCCTGTCATGTTGCTGGTCCCCTTAACTGTGTCCCCTTTGGCCACCACCTTCTCCCTGTGCAGGGCACGGGTGCCAGGCCCTACCTGGGGCAGGTTGGTGCTGAGGACGCCGACGGCATCGACATGGCGTACCGGGTGCTGGCTGACCACGCACGCACCATCACCCTGGCCCTGTCCGACGGGGGCAGGCCTGACAACACTGGCAGAGGGTAAGAAAGGAGCTGCCCCTCCTCTTCAGCTTCTCTGAGGGCTGTGGGATGTCACCTGTCTCTGGGATGTCACAGGATGCATCACTCAAGCAGTGGGGATCGAAGCGTTTGCTCTGTATTTTTGAATGCCTGTAGCCAGGTCAGCCCAAAAGGCCAAGACACACAGATCTGAGGGTCCTTGTAGCACAGTCCTGCTGTGCCAGCCCCCAGAAAGGGTCACCATGGGCAGACAGACATGAAACCCTGCTCGGTGCAGTCCTGCTTTGCAAAAACCCAGTGAAGTTTGGGCTGAGGGCTGTGTTGTGGGAGCTGCTGACTTTGAAGCACAGAGTGAGGCTGGGTCTTGGATCTGGAGCCTGGCCCCTCACCTCTGGCTTGCTGCTGGCCTGAGCAGCCCATTGAGAGAAGATGTGGGATGAGAACTGGGTGGATGGTGCTGGATCCCCTGGGAAGAGCTGAGAGGTGTGATGTCTGCATGGGGGGCTCTGCTGTTCTAGGTACGTGCTGAGGAGGATCCTCCGGCGGGCTGTGCGCTACTCCCACGAGAAGCTCAACGCCCCCAAGGGTTTCTTTGCCACTCTGGTTGATGTGGTGGTGCAGTCACTGGTGAGTTCTTCCCCTGCTCTGCTGTCTCTGCTGAAGACTTCCTGTGCTGAAGTCTGCAGATCTCCCTGCTGAAGGACTAATTCTCTTGGGTCTGCAGGGAGATGCCTTTCCCGAGCTGAAGAAGGACCCGGACATGGTGAAGGACATTATCAATGAGGAAGAGGATCAGTTCCTGAAAACACTCAGCAGAGGACGTCGCATCCTTGACAGGAAGATTCAGAGTCTGGGAGACAGTAAAACCATCCCTGGTAAGGCTGGGACTTCTGTCTGGGTGCACCAAAGGTAATTTCTTATCTGGGACCAACTTCGGGCTCAGCTGGGTTGGAAACTGAGCTGATGGAAGATGTGTGGGATGAGCTGGAGTCACTGAGGCTGGTGAAGGGACTAAAGGGAAAGTCTTATGAGGAGAGGCTGAGGGAGCTGGGGTTGTTCAGCCTGGAGGAGACTCAAGGGAGACCTGATCACCCTCTACATCTACCTGAAGGGTTGTAGTCACGTGGGGTTGGGCTCTTCTCCCAGGCAACCAGTGACAGGATGAGAGGCCTGGCCTGAAGCTGCACCAGGGGAGGTTTAGGTTGGATATCAGGAAGCACTTCCTCATGGAAAGGGTGATCAGACCTTGGAATGGACTGCCCAGGGAAGGGGTGGAGGCACCATCCCTGGAGGTGCTCAGGGAAAGGCTGGAGGTGGCACTTAGTGCCATGGTCTGGAGATGTGGTGGTGTCAGGTCACAGGCTGGACTTGATGATCTTGGAGGTCTTTTCCAGCCTCAATAATTCTGTGATTCTGTGTGATTCAAAAGCCTGTTGCTCACAGCTGGGCCACCCACCTCTTCCCCTCTGCCCTGTGTTTACTTGCTCGGGTTTCTGAGCTGCCCAGACACAACGTGGTGATCTCTGTGCTGTCAGAGGAGCCTTTCAGGTGTTCATCTTCACCAGATCTGCTCACTGTCCTGCCACAGCAGAGCCAGTTGGGTGGGACGGAGCCAGTGGGAGAGGGGGCACAGGAGCAGTGTCTTTGTGGAGCAGGAGGGCTGACTGCTTCGCTTTTCCTCTGCAGGTGACACTGCCTGGCTGCTCTATGACACCTATTGTGGACATGGAGGGTTTTGAAGAGGAGCGGAAAAATGCGCAGGTAGAGGAACAGCTCCAGGGGAGCTGCTCTGCAGGGAGGGTTCCCTTCTGCTCAGCTTGCTGTGGGCAGGGAGGGTTCCCTTCTGCTCAGCTTGCTGTGGGCAGGGAGGGTTCCCTTCTGCTCAGCTTGCTGTGGGCAGGGAGGGTTCCCTTCTGCTCAGCTTGCTGTGGGCAGGGAGGGTTCCCTTCTCAGTTTGCTGTCAGAGTGTTTGCTCCTTTCTTACTGGGTCTGCTCACACCCCCAGTGCCCCAGAGCCCTGGGCATGTCTAGAGGAAGGGTTTCAAACTGGAAGAGGGGAGATTTAGATGAGGTATTAGAAGAAATTCTTCACTCTGAGGGTGGTGAGAGCCTGGCCCAGGTTGCCCAGGGAAGCTGTGGCTGCCCCATCCCTGGCAGTGTTGAAGGGCAGGTTGGATGGGGCTTGGAGCAACCTGGGCTGGTGGGAGGTGTCCCTGCCCATGCAGGGGGGTTGGAACTAGATGATCTTGAAGGTCCCTTCCAACTTAAACCAGTCTGGGTTCTTTGTCACTGTGTGGGACACATCTTTCTGTGCAGCTGGGGCAGGGTCTGCTCACTAGCTCTGCAAAGTCAGGGGCCTGGAGCTCAGCCTTCAGAGTTGGTGATGTGCTGGGACAACTGCTCCTGTTCTGGGTGGGGAAGTTCAGGACTCCCCTGTTGGAGGAGCAGTGTCCAGACAGGCCTGCAGCTCAGGTGCCTCTCCCAGCACTTTGCTGCAGCAGAGAGAGGCATTGAGCTGGTGGCTGGGTACTTGCTGTGCCCTTGCTGGGCTCAGGCCTGCATGCTGGTACCACTGGAACAGCCTGCTCCCAAGTCAGAAAAGATGGGAACCCTCCAGCTGCTGGCACAGGGCAAAGCTCTGAACCCACCTCCCACCTCAGAACCCACCTCAGAAGCTCTGAGGGATGTGAGGGAGGGGTGTGACCAGGCTGGGGTGCACAGGCCAGTGCTGAGGTGGGTTTTCTCCAACTTTGGTGCTTGTTGTTGACAGCTCAAATCCCAAGGGAAAGGTGCAGGTGGGGAGGACCTCCTCATGCTGGACATTTATGCCATTGAAGAGCTGAGGGCCCGAGGGCTGGAGGTGACTGATGACTCACCAAAGTACAGCTATGCTTCAGATCAGAGTGGTGCCTATGGTAAGAAAAAGAAACCTTCTCAGAATCATCCTCTGCTGCCCAACCTTTCCTGGCATGTACCTCAGCAAGGTCTCCTTCTGGGCTCACCTTTCCTGGGAGGTGGGAGTGGAAATGTGTGCAGGACAACAGCCTGTGTGTAGCAAAGGGAGCAGGGGAGGAGGAGGGCAGATTGCTGGGGGCCCCACCTGCTGCTCAGGTCTGGGGTTGCCAACCTGCTCAGGGGTGTTTGGAGGGATTCCTGTTCCCTGCAGCTTTGTGTCTCTGCATTTCTGGGGCTATGTTTCCTTCTGCTCTTCTACCAGTATCACAGGAGACTGCAGGGCCCACTTCTTCTGGCTTTTGCTGCTCATGCTTTGGTTTGGTAGAGATTCAGGAGGCCCCAGGCTTGTAGCAGCACACGTGGCTGGTTTTTACCATCCAGGTGTGGAAGAAAGTGCCAACCCTGCCTTAGAGAGCACAGAATGCAATTCCCTCTTCTCCAACTAACCTTTACCTTGGTTCTTTCTCCTTCCTTAACCCTGCAAATGTAGCTGCCCCGAGCTCCTGCTCTAGCTGGGAGGTGTTCCTATGAAGTTCTCCTCCCACCTGGTGTCCACAAGGTTTTACTGACACTGCCTGTTGTCCTGGTGACAGATTTTGGGAGCCTCGTGGCCACTGTGCAAGCCATCCGCAGGGAGAAGAGGTTTGTGGAGGAGGTGTCCACTGGCCAGGAGTGTGGGATTGTGCTGGACCAGACCTGCTTCTACGCCGAGCAAGGGGGGCAGATCTATGACCAGGGCTACATGGTCAAGGAGGATGAGAGCAGAGAGGATGTGAGTTGAGCCTGAGAGCTTCTGGCTGGGCCCAGTGTGAGCTGGGGGCCTGGGCAGGGTGTGTGGAGAAGAAGGGACAAGCACACTCCATCACTCTCCTGTCCTTGGTTGCACAGTTTCCTTTCTGGATGTGCAGGGTGGACTGATGTGCTGGAGTTTGTTCCCTTTGCTTCCTGGGGAACTGAGCTCAAACAAGCTGGCTGAGAACGTGGGTGCCTGGGGCTGGGATTGCTGTGAGGACAAGGCTGGGAGGTGCAGGGAGCTGGGATTGCTGTGAGGACAGAGCTGGGAGGTGCTGGGAGCTGGGATTGCTGTGAGGACAAGGCTGGGAGGTGCAGGGAGCTGGGATTGCTGTGAGGACAGAGCTGGGAGGTGCTGGGAGCTGGGATTGCTGTGAGGACAAGGCTGGGAGGTGCAGGGAGCTGGGATTGCTGTGAGGACAGAGCTGGGAGGTGCTGGGAGCTGGGATTGCTGTGAGGACAAGGCTGTGAGGTGCAGGGAGCTGGGATTGCTGGGAGGAGGACAGGACTGGGAGGTGGTGGGAGCTGGGATTGCTGTGAGGAGGACTGGGCTGGGGGGTGATGAGCTGAGGTGAGGAACAGTTCCAGCTCTGCTGTGCCCTGTCCCCGTGCCCCATCTCCATGCTCTCTGCTTTGTGGCTCTCTCTGCTGTGCTTGGGGACACTCAGCTTTCTCCTGTCACACCCACCAGCCTGGCTCTCAGCTGAGACCTTTCCAGCTGCAGCTCAGACCCTGGTTGGACTGTCTTCTTGCCCTCTCACCTGCTCACTGGGTCCTTTTCCTTCTCTGGGCAGAAAACAGAATTCACAGTGAAGAACGTGCAGGTCCGAGGAGGCTACGTGCTCCACATAGGAACCCTCTATGGAAGCTTGAAAGTAGGAGATCAGGTCCACCTGTCCATTGATGAGGTGAGTGAAGAACTGGTGCAACAGCCACCCTCACCTCTTCCCTGGATTTTGCCTCCTTCTCTTGAAGCCACTTGAGTTGCCTGAAGTTTGGGGTCTGCTCTCCCTGTGGCACAAGATCATGGAATCACATCATGGAACGGTTTGGGTTGGAAGGGACCTTAAAGATCATTGAGATCCAACCCCCCTGCATGGGCAGGGACACCTCCCACCAGGCCAGGTTGCTCAAAGATGCTAGCAAGGAGTGTGGTCTTTCCAGTGGGGGTGACTCCAGGCCTCTCCTGCCTGGCATCTGGCTTCTTCCTGCCAGGGGACAGATAAGGCCCAGCTGGCTCAGGGCTGTGCTCCTTGGGTTTTGCTGTGCAGCAGCAGCACGTTTTGGGGCACAGCTGGGAGGTGGAGGTGTGGTGCTGTGGGGTGGTGTCTGTGGTGGCCTGGGCTGTCTGCCCCCCTCCAGACATGGCTCCCATGGGCTCAGCCTGCTCAGTGGGTGCTGCACTGAGCCTCCTCCGCAAGGTGTGTTTCCTGTGGAGCCAGAGGGGAGCCTCCCACCTTGCCAGAGCCTTTCCCTGATGAGTGTCTCTGTCATAAAATCACAGAATCATTTTGGTCAGAAAAGACCTTGTCCAACCTTTCACCCAGCCCTGCCAAGGCCACCACTGCCCCATGTCCCTCAGCTCCACATTTGCAGAGCTTTGAAATTCCTCCAGGGATGGGGACTCCCCCACTGCCCTGGGCAGCCTGGGCCAGGGCCTGACAGCCCTTTGGGGAAGGAACTGTTCCCAAGGTCCAATCTCAACCTCCCTGGGCAACTTGAGGTCATCTCTTGTCCCATCCCTTGTTCTTGGGGAGCAGAGACCAACCACCCTGGCTCCAACCTCCTCTCAGCAGCTGCAGAGCCAGCAGGTCTCCCCTCAGCTCCTTGTCTCCAGGCTGGACACCCCCAGCTCCCTCAGCTGCTCCTGCTCACACTTGTGCTCCAGCCCCTTCCCCCGCTCCCCTGCCCTTCTCTGGCCACGCTCCAGCCCCTCAGTGTCCTTGTCCTGAGGGGCCCAGAACTGACCCCAGGATTCGAGGAACTTTGTCTCTCCAGACAGACCCAATGAGGGGAAAAGTCCTGCACAGGTTTGGTGGGGAATGTCCCGCTTCCTTAGCAGTGGCTCCAAGGCAGCAAGCGTGCCAAGTTCCTCCTGTTCTCCTTAGGTTTCTGTTGGAGCAGCACCTTAACCTCCAGTTCTGCTGGCAGAGGGTGCTGTTGGCCCTGTCTAACGGTGCTTCCCCCCCTCAGAGCCGCAGGAGGCCGGTCATGAGCAACCACACGGCCACTCACATCCTCAACTTCGCCCTGCGCTCCGTGCTGGGGGAGGCGGAACAGAGGGGGTCGCTGGTGGCCCCCGACAGGCTGCGCTTCGACTTCACAGCCAAGGGAGCCTTGTCCAGCCAGGAGATCAAGAAGGTCGAAGGCATTGCCAACCAGATGATTGAGGAGGCAAAGGTATTTCCAGCTGCTGGGCTGGATGTGCTCAAGGGAAAAAATTGAGTGTGAGTCAAGGTTTTGGATGAGCTGGGGTGGGTGGGAGTTTGGCCCAGCGGGTCCCCTCAGCTGCTGATGTGCAGGCTGGCACCCCAGAGTATTCCAAGAGGGAAAACCCCATGTGGATTGCTCTGTGCATTGGTACTGAGCCCTCTCTTGGGTTACAGAGTCACAGAATTGTTCTGGTTGGAAAAGACCTTTAAGAAATTGAGACCAACCATTAACCCAACTCTCCTGTGTCTGGTGCTCACCTGTGTCCCTCAGCACGATGTCTACCCAGCTTCTAAACCCCTCCAAGGATGGGGATTCAACCACCTTCCTGGGCAGCCTGGGCCAGGGATTAATGACTCTTTCAGGCTCTGTGCCTGCTCTAGTGTCCCATGAGAGCCAAGACACGGTGGTTTTGCTGGCCTCTCTGGATGGACAGTGTACCCCCAAGTCCCCCAGTGTTGTGATGTCAGTGGTGAGAGAGCTACTCCATTTGGTGCCAGCCCAGGGTCAGAACAGACCCTAGAGGACCCTGTGCTCTGCTCAGGAGTCTGTGCTTAGGGAGGAAGGTACAGGAGCACGGGGGGGGTCTGAGCAGGCAGTGGAGTGAGGAATTCTGCAGATGGGGGGGCTCTCAATGGCTTTGGGAGCCCCACAGTTCAATAAACCCCAGCGTGGGCGAGGCGAGGCACGGAACATCCCTTTTAGGGCATCTTGGAGGCAATCTGGGAATGTGTGTGCCCTCAGCCACAGCTGAGAGGACTCCTCTCTGACCTGTGTCCCTGTCCTGTGCCCTGCAGCCTGTCTATGCCAAGGACTGCCCTCTGGCAGCAGCCAAAGCCATCCAGGGACTGCGGGCAGTGTTTGACGAGACCTACCCCGACCCCGTCCGCGTGGTCTCCATCGGCATCCCCGTGGAGGACCTGCTGGCTGACCCCTCAGGCCCTGCAGGCTCCATCACTTCCATCGAGTTCTGCGGAGGGACGTGAGTGTCTGCAGAGGCAGGATGGTCTGGAAAGGATTCCGAGGGGAGCCTGAGCTCCCAAGGGCTGCTGAGTGCTGTGGGCGTGTGCTGGGCCGCAGCCAGGGCAGGGCTGGAGGTGCTGATGTGTTCCCAACCCTGAGTCAAGCTGTGTTTCAGATCAGCCTTTCCAGGCAGGAAAGTTACCTCTGTGCTGTCCCTGCCCACACATGTGGTCTTCAGCAGTGCTGGGAACACAGCCCTGGCCACCTTTTCCTCACTCTTCACTTTCAGTGGCTGGGGTGGGGGTTTTTCGCGTGCCCCCG
>NW_009953790.1:23129-27009 GCF_000747805.2 Chaetura pelagica
TGAGAGGAGAGGTGGACTTTGAACTCTTGTCTTATTGTGGGTCTTTCTGGGTTCTTTCCAAAGGCACTTGCAGAACTCCAGCCACGCTGGCCCCTTTGTGATTGTTTCAGAAGAAGCAATTGCCAAAGGCATCCGGAGGATAGTTGCAGTCACTGGGGCTGAGGCTCGGAAGGTAAGGAGAGGCAGGAGAGATCCTCTGTGAAATCCCACACATGAATCTCACACCAAGGTTCCTCTCCTTCAAATTTGCCCCAAATCCCTGTTGGGATACTCAGAACCAGGGAGAATTGGCATGAGTATCAGAGGGACTTGTAGGGGAGGATGCTGCTGTTGGAAGAGGCTGCCCTGGAGGGCCCTGTTTGTGCTACAGCTGGAGGAGAGAGCTGGGAGGGAAGGAGGGAAGTCCTGGTGTGTTAGAAGGGCCCCAGGTGGGTCCCCAGGGTGGTTGTGGGTTTAGCTCAGGTTACTTTGCAGAGTGGGCTGGTGATCTGGGGCTGTGGAGCTGGCAAGACTGGATCCAGCCAGAATCCCGTCCTCTGCTGCAGGAGGCAGGTGACCTTGATCTTGACTGGTGCTTTCTAGAGTGGGAGAAAGGGCTTGGTGAGGAGATTGTTTTCTCTTTTTGGAGGGTCTGGGCATTCCTTCTGGCAAAGGAGAGTCTGGGGCCTGCCTGCCAGCATCTCACCCAGGGGCTGGTCCAGTGCTGCTTGCTTTGGCTCTGCTGCTTCCCGAGGAGTTGCTGAACTCCACCCTGGGGCTGCAGTGTTCTTCAGCTCTTCTCAGGGTGGTGGCCAAGAGCCTGGCTGCCTGAATCTCCCTGCCTAACCTGACCTGACCTGGATTGTGTTCTGCCAGGCCCTCAGGAAAGTCGACAGCCTGAGGAAAGTGCTCTCAGCCCTGGAGGCCAAGGTGAAGGTGCAGACAGCTCCCAACAAGGATGTGCAGAAGGAGATCACGGATCTTGGTGAGGTGAGGATGGCAGCAGTGCTCTGCCTCCCCAGGGCAAATGGGATCTTGATTGCCAGCACTGGGTGACACTAATGAGGCCCAGTCCTGCTCCTGGCCACACAGCCCAGTGGGTGCTGCAGCCAGCTCCTCCTGCCTGAGGGTGTTGGGCTGTGGGAGAGATGAGGAGCTCAGTGAGCTCTGCCAGTTCAGGTGTTTGAGGTTCAAGGAAGTGGTTCAGCATCTCCTGCCACGGGTCACGGGTACCTCTGACCCTCTCCACCCACTCTTGTTTTGCAGACACTGGCCACTGCTGTTATCCCCCAGTGGCAGAAGGATGAGCTGAGAGAGGCTGTTAAAGCTCTGAAGAAAGTTATGGATGACCTGGACAGAGCAAGCAAAGCTGACATCCAGAAACGGGTGGGAATGAAGGACAATGTGGGATTGGCTGTGGGGGGGCTCCCTTGGGAGCTCCACTCCTGTCTGGTGTGGAAGGGAGCTGAGCTGTGGGGTGTGCAGTGTTCCAGCCTCTCCTGCTCCCTTCCCATGGCAACCTCCACCCCTGTTCCCTGGGGGAAGTGCTGGCATCATGTCTTGGAGGTTGGGGTGCTCCTGATGGTGCAGGGTATGGGTGGTGTGTGCTTCTTCCTCCTGAATCCCATTGGATTTTCCTGGAGGAGGAATCATCCAGCACTACTCCTGCCTTGCAGACCTCACATCCACCTGCCAACATGTTTTGTTCCTGGCTGTGGAGCATGGGGTGCTCCAGGCTGGGCCATGGGTGTGTTGGGGCACCTGGGGGGTCTCTGCACCTGCAAGGAAGCTCCACACGGGTGGTTCTTGTGTCCATACACAACGTGGGTGCTCTAGCATCTGACCACTGTTGCCCTCAGGTGCTGGAAAAGACTAAGCAAGTCATTGAGAGTCACCCTAACCAGCCACTGGTCATCATGGAAATGGAAAATGGAGCCTCAGCAAAGGTATGGAAAGGTCTGGTCCCCTCAACAACCTTCCTTGTGCCTGAGGAGCAGTTGGGTGGTCTCTGTTCACCTGGGGAGGTGCTGCTGTGTCACTGGGCTGTCTCTCTTGCCACCTGAGAGCATTGGTTAATGAAGATGGGGAGGACCACAGGGACACTCTGTGTCCCACCTCCCAGACTAACCCATGGGTTTGCAGGGATTGAGGGCTGGTCTTGTCCATTTGCTGAGCTTCCAGACCTAGCAGTGGATAGAAATCACATCATGTCGTGGGTAGGACTCACCCAGCAGCAGTTGTGACACAAATGCAGGCGTGGGGGGCTCTGAACAGCAGCTCTGCCCCCTCTCAGGAGCTGTGATGCTTGTGGTCACTGCAGGTCTGCTCTGGAAAGGGTGTCCCGGGCTGCGTGTGGGGACGGGGAGCTGCTCCCCACCTCCTGGGTGTGCTGTCTGCTGCACCAAGGGGCAGCTTCTTCTCCAACCAGGGCTTCAACTGCTCCTTCCCTCCTCCACACCCAAGCTGAGTTTCTTCCTGAGCACTTTCTGTTGTGGATAAAAGCTCCCCCGTGTGCTCGGTTCCGCAGCGCTGAGCCCAGCAGTGCCCGGGAGCAGGGGCTGCTCCTGCCCCCACCCACCTTGGATCACTCTGGGTTTAATGTCCTGTTTAAATGCCATTTTCCTCTGGGAATCTGGGAGCCAATCCTGCTTACAGAATGCCTGCTGACTCCCCGTGGCTGTCCCCAGCCCCAGGGTGCCAGCAGTGCTCCCTGGCAGGGGGGGTGCACCCCGTGTTCCCTAGCCAGCTGGAGCAGCACTGCTTTGCTCCCAGAGCTCTGTGCTGTCTCCTTGGCAATCCTGGGATGTGGGGCAGTGTCCCTGGTTTCCCCAGCCTGCCTGCTGTGCCTGGTAACCTGAGCAGCTTCTTCGTGCTGCCTTTGAGTCCTCCAGACTCAACTTGGAGCAGCTGCTCCCTCCTGCTGGGCACTCACAGCCAAGCACGCTCAGTTCACTTCCTTTGGGGCTAATCCTGCCCCAGAAAGTGAGGAGGTGAAAGCAGCTCCTCGCAGCTGTGAGGGGACAGGGCTTGTGTCCCCTGCCAGGCACAGCCAGGGGGCTGGAGACCACTCGTGTTTGGAGGCAGGAGCAGTGCAGGGAGCTGCTGGCTGGGTGAAGCCCAGCCCAGGGCTCCAGGGGGGCTGGGTGTCAGCACAGGGCAGGGCTGCTGCAGTGACCCGTGTCCTCCTGCAGGCCCTGAACGAGTCTCTGAAGCTCTTCAAGACCCACTCCCCCCAGACTGCTGCCATGCTCTTCGCTGTCGATACCGAAGCTGGCAGGATCACTTGCCTGTGTCAGGTACCCCAGGTAATGCTGAGACTGCTCCCCCCTTCCCCTGAGCCCCTGCTGGAAGAGTTTGGCCACAGGATGGAAGAACCACTTGGCTGGAAAAGACCTTTAGGGTCACTGAGTCCACCCATTACCCCACCCGTGTCCCTCAGCACATCCACACGACTTTGAAACCCCTCCAGGGATGGGGACCCCTCCCCTGGCACAACTTGAGGCTGTTTCCTCCTGTCCTGTCACTTCAGGAGAAGAGACAGACCCCCCTTCTGAGCTCCAACCCCCCCTCAGAGAGCGACAGGACCCACCACTCCATCACGTCCCTGAGCAAGACCCCTACATGCTTTGTCCTGTCGTGCCACGCTCGTGGACCCTCTCCCCTCACTCCTGCGTGGGCAGAGGTCGAGCTACCTCCTTTTTTTGTGTGTCTCGTTCCCCCCAGGAGGCCGCCAGCAGGGGCCTGAAGGCCAACCAGTGGGTGCAGGAGGTGTCGGGGCTCATGGACGGCAAGGGCGGCGGGAAGGACGTGTCGGCCCAGGCCACGGGCAGGAACGTGGGCTGCCTGCAGGACGCGCTCAGACTGGCCACGGACTTCGCCCGCCCGCGCTTGGGCGAGCTGA
>NW_009953790.1:29343-38896 GCF_000747805.2 Chaetura pelagica
CCTTCCTGATCCACCTCCTGCTCCCAGTGATCCCTGGAGCCTCCTGATCCACCTCGTGCTGCCCGAGATCCCTGGATCCTTCCTGATCCACCTCCTGCTGCCCGAGATCCCTGGAGCCTCCTGATCCACCTCCTGCTGCCAGTGATCCCTGGATCCTTCCTGATCCACCTCCTGCTGCCCGAGATCCCTGGAGCCTCCTGATCCACCTCCTGCTGCCAGTGATCCCTGGAGCCTTCCTGATCCACACCTCACGCTCACGGATCCCCTGGAGCTGCCCAAGCAGCTGAAGGCCTGAAGAAACCCACCTGAGGACACTGAACCCTGCCTGTCCCCCAGCCCCAGAGAGCAGCCTCCACCCTGCCTGAGCACCCTGAGCCTGCCCCACCTGGCCCTTGTGCTGCTGGAAATCCTCCAGAGCTGCCCACACAGCTGGAAGCCCAAGAAACCTGCCCGAGGACAGTGGATCCTGCCTCCCCCTCACCACTGGACAGCAACTCCCACCCTGCCTGAGCACCCCAGAGCCTGCCTGAGGAGCCCCCATCTCTCAGAAGACCCCTCTTGAGTGGCCCCATGGGGTCTAAGCAGCTTTGCATGCTGCTGGAGCCCCCCCAAAACACGTTCAGTCCTCTGCTGCAGCTGCCAGACCCTGACTGTGACCTCCCTCCAAGCAGTTGCCTGCACTGGGGGGACCCCCCACCCCACCCCAGGGTGCCTCAGGGCTGAGACCCTCCCCCCAAGCTGCCAGGAACCCTGTCCTGCTCCTCCCTGGCCACGTCTGCTTATCCCTAGGTCTGACAACAGGAGGGAAGAAGAAAACAAGAGCACTGGCAACACCAAGATTCCCTCGCCAGGGTGGGCCAGGGGGTGGTCCTGCCCAGAGTGGGCACCTCTCCCTGTGCCTGTCCTGGCACAGACATCCCATCCCTTGGGCCTCCTGCCTCAGGGGGACAGAGATGTGTTTTGTTGGGGTTTTGTTAAGTAATAAATCAGTTGGTTTTGGTTTTTTTTCTGGTGAGTCTTCTGCCTGTGTGTGGCTCTTCTGGGGCCCCCAGCAGCTGTGGGCAGAGGAAGGATGATGGAAGGTGGTGCTGGGCTGCCCGGGGTCACCTCCTGCTCCTGCTGCCTTTCCTCAAGGTGTGTGGAGGGATCCAGGGTCTGGTTATTCCTGGGGATGAAGGGGACCTGGTCCTGTCTGCCCAGCTGCACCATGCCAGGCTGGTAGGGAATGTTCTGGGTAAAACCAGCACTGAGTGTTCCCACAGGACAGAGCTGTGCTCCTCCTGCCTCTGGCTTGAGTTGTGGGGAACATCCTAGAAGAGCCCCCAGAGCCTGGGGCTGTGCCAGGCAAGCAGACAAATGTGGGTACAGAGATTCCACAGTGTGTTTTCAGACGGTTAAAAACGGCCTCAGAGTCAGATACCAGAAAGAAGAAATACAAATTATTTTTCTTTCCAACACAATAACACTTTTTTTTTTTTTGTTTGGTACCAGAGAAAATTAGAAATACAGAACAAGTTCCTACCAGTGAGAGAAGGACGACCTAGAAATGAAGGACACTGAGATGTTGGAGAGCATGAGGGGGGCTGTGACAGCCCTGGGTGCAGAGCAGGAGCCCAGGCAGAGCTGCCCACGGGAGCCCTGTTGCCCACAGAGCCTGGAACAGCCTGTGGCAAACCAGTAAGGGAACCCCCTCTGCGAGCTGGGAGCAACTGGGTTTGCGTGGCCCTGCAGCGGGGTTGGAGCTGGGCTCAGCACAAGCCCTGCATCCCAAAATCCCATGGAAGCCCCTCAGAGCTGCCTCGGGGTGGCCTCTCTTTCCCATGGCATCGTGGTGGGATATGAGCAGCTCCCAAAAAGCCTTCCTGGGCTCCACCCACAGCAGCTGAACCAGTTCCCGGGGGGATCTGGAGCAGGGAGGCAGCGGGTGGGCTCACACTGTGGGAGAAGTTGGGGTGCAACCTGTGCCACAGGGGCTGGGAGCCCTGGGGTGCTTTCTCCATGGGGGGGGATCCTTGCACCCAAGGCAGGCAGGATTTGGGATGCTCCTTCAGGATATGTTAAGGTTGGTTTTGCTCCTCCCTGGCCACGTCTGCTTATCCCTACGTCTGAAAACAGGAGGGAAGAAGAAAACAAGAGCACTGGGAACACCAAGATTCCCTCGCCAGGGTGGGCCAGGGGGTGGTCCTGCCCAGGGTGGGCACCTCTCCCTGTGCCTGGCCCGGGCTGGGAGCCTCCAAAGAAACAGGAACACAAGATGGGAAAGGGAGGGGAGGCCACAGCATCCCAGTCCAGCTACTGGCTCCCCTCGGGGTCCGACATGTGGTTTTTCACCTGCAAGGAGAAGGGCACAGCGTGGCTGTTCCCGGCAGCAGGGGTGGCCCTGGCACCCTGCCCAGGGGTCCTGAACCCAGCTGGGGGGTGGGAGCAGCAGATTCCAGCCGCCGGGATGGTGAAGGGTCTGGGTGGGATGACTGATGAGGTGAGGTCACTGGGATTGTTCAGCTTGGAGGAGAGGCTGAGGGGTGGCCTCACTGCAGTCTGTGGCTTCCTCAGGAGGGGAAGAGATGGGGCAGGTCCTGATCTCTTCACTCCTGGGACCAGTGACAGGAGTGGGGGAAATGGCGGAAGCTGCATCAGGGCAGGTTTAGGTTGGGTATCAGGAAAAGGTTTTTCCCCCAGAGGGGGTTGAGCACTGGAACAAGCTCCCCAGGGCAGCGGTCACAGCACCAGGCCTGCCCGAGTTCCAGAAGCGTTTGGATGATGCTCTCAGGCCCATGGGGTGATTCTTGGGGTGCCCTACACAGGGACAGGAGTTGGCCTCGATGATCCTGATGGGTCCCTTCCCACTCAGCATGTTCTGTGATTCTCTTATCTACTCCAAGAGGCTCGTGCAGCCTGGGGGGTAACACGTTCCCGGGGGCACGGGTGGTGGATGCAGCCCTGACACACAGGAGGGACCCTGAGGGAGCTTCTCTGCTCCAGGGGTCCTGCAAGAGGGAAGGAATTCCAGGAGAGCAGAGAGTCCTGCAGAGGGTCTGGCTCTCTTACCATCTCCTCCGTGTCTGTGCTCTCCTCTGCGCTGTCGCTGTGCCCGTCGCCTCCCGTCCCCTCCTTCCCCCGGGGCCCCTCTGGGGATGGTGACTCTGGCCCCTGCTCTGCCCTCTTCTTCTCACTCTCCTTGGACCCTGCAAGGATGGAATCAGCAGAATTTGGTGGTACCTGTGCCAACATCAGCCCTGTCCTCACAGGGTCCCCTCGTCCCAAGGGCCAGCCCGGGAAAGGGGAAGGTGGGAAATTTGTCCTGATGGAGCAAGTCTGGCCAGTTCCTACAGGCTGCCCTGCAGTCTGCTCCCAGGGAACAAGTGACAGGATAAGGGGAAACGGCCTCAAGTTGTCCAGGGGAAGTTTAGGTTGGATCTTGGGAACAGTTTCTTCCCCCAAAGGGCTGTCAGGCCCTGGCCCAGGCTGCCCAGGGGGGAGTCCCCATCCCTGGAGGGGTTTCCAAGCCCTGTAGATGTGGAGCTGAGGGACACGGGGCAGTGGTGGCCTTGGCAGGGCTGGGGGAAGGGTTGGGCTTGGTGATCTTAAAGGTCTTTTCCAAGCAGACCCATGGAGTCTGTGGCAGGTGCAGGGCCTGTCCCCTCACCCGGGAGCCGCTCCCGGCGCTGGTCCATGCGCTCCAGGCCAGATTGTCCACCCGAGCCTTGATCTGGCTCAGCTCCCCCTTGATGGAGTGCAGCTCCTCTGCCCTCACTGCGGGGAGAGGACTCGTTAGCACCCCCTGCCACGGGAACACACCGGCCTGGGTAGCTACCTCCAGAGCATCCTCCCCTCCAGAGCATCCTCCCCTCCAGAGCATCCTCCTCTCTGGACCATCCTCCCCTCCAGAGCATCCTCCCCTCCAGAGCATCCTCCCCTCCAGAGCATCCTCCCCTCCAGAGCATCCTCCCCTCCAGAGCATCCTCCTCTCTAGACCATCCTCCCCTCCAGAGCATCCTCCCCTCCAGAGCATCCTCCCCTCCAGAGCATCCTCCCCTCCAGAGCATCCTCCTCTCTGGACCATCCTCCCCTCCAGAGCATCCTCCCCTCCAGAGCATCCTCCCCTCCAGAGCATCCTCCCCTCCAGAGCATCCTCCTCTCCAGAGCATCCTCCCCTCCAGAGCATCCTCCTCTCTGGACCATCCTCCTCTCCAGAGCATCCTCTTCTCCAGAGCATCCTCAGGGAACAGGGACACCAGGGCCAGGTGTCCCCTGGTGGGGCTGGGGATTCGTGGCACTGACACTAACACACCCAGACTGAGCCTTTTCCTTCCTACTCACACTTTGTCCGTCCTGCCGTGGAGCTGCTGCTGCTCCTGACCACAGACTGGGAAGGGATGGGGCTGGTTTTCCCTCCTCCTCCTGCTCCTCCTCCTCCTCCTCCTCCCCCGTGAGTCCTTCTGGCCTTGACAGGGATGCGGTTGATGAGAGGGGGGATCTTCTGGTACTCGTACACCCTGCCCAGGGCACAGGAACGTGGAGGTGTGAGCGTGACCTGGGAGGTGCCACAGCAGCCAGGAGAGGGTCCCTCTGTGGTGAAGGGACCCCCCCAAGGTGGGCATTGCCCACTGTCCCCTCCAGCCCACCCACCTCCCGGGACGCTGCTCACCCACCGGTACGGGAAGTCGTCCCTGTAGAGATCGTAGTCCAGCTGGCAGGAGCTGCTGCAGGGGGCAGAGAGGGGGACAGGGCAGAGGGTCAGCGTGGTTTGGGTGGGAAGGGACCTTCACAAGCCCAGTCCCACCTCCTGCAGTGAGCAGGGGTGTCTTGTGGAGAAGAGGAGGCTCCAGGGAGACTTTGGAGCACCTTCCAGTGCCTGAAGGGGCTCCAGGAAAGCTGGGGAGGGACTTGGGACAAGGGCAGGGAGGGAGAGGACAAGGGGGAAGGGATTAAAACTGGAGGAGGGAGATTGAGGTGAGACATGAGGAGGAAATTGTTTGGTGTGAGGGTGGTGAGAGCCTGGCCCAGGTTGCCCAGGGAAGCTGTGGCTGCCCCATCCCTGGCAGTGTTGAAGGGCAGGTTGGATGGGGCTTGGAGCAGCCTGGGCTGGTGGGAGGTGTCCCTGCCCATGCAGGGGGGTGGGACTGGATGGTCTTTAAGGTCCCTTCCAACCCAAACCAGCCTGGGATTCTGTGATCTTCAACCAGAGCAGGTTGCTCAGAACCCCATCCAACCTGCCCTGGAATGTTTCCAGGGATGGGGCACCTCCCACCTCTCTGGGCAACCTGGGCCAGGGTCTCACCACCCGCAGCATAAACAATTTCTTCCTTATCTCTAGTCTGACTCCCCTCTTTTTGTTTCCAACCATCACCCTGTGTCCTGGTGCTACAGGCCCTGCTAAAAGTCTGTCCCCATCTTTCTTATTGGCCCCCTTCAAGTCTTGAAAGGTCCCAAGAAGGTCTCCCTGGAGCCTTCTCTTCTCCAGGTTGAACACCCCAACTCTCCCAGCCTGGCGCTCCAGCCCTCTCATCATCTCTGGGGCCTCTTCTGGACTTGTTCCAACAGCTCCATGTCCCTCTTGTGCTGGGGACCCCAGAACTGGCCCCAGCCCTGCAGGGGGGTCTCACCAGCAGGGCCAGGGAGGGGCCTGTCCCCCTCTGCTCTGGTGAGAGAGGGGCCCCAGCACATGGTGCCAGCTCCTGGTGACCTTCTCCTCACCCAACACACCTAAGTCCTTCTCCTCAGGGCTGCTCTCACTCCCACCCCCCCCAGGCTGAACCCCTCACCTCTCCCAGCCTGTCCTCCCAGGAGAGATGCTGGAGGGGGGGGGATGGATGGATCCTCTGAGGCAGCAGGGGCAGGATTTGTGCTCAGGAAGCTGGGATTCCAGCACCCTGGTGTTCCATGTCATGGTCCCTGGCTCGGATTCCCGAGGGATCTGTCAGGGGATCCGCAGGGACCTGCCCCTCCTAAATCATGTGCCGCGGGGCAGGAGCAGGGGGAGGAGGAGGAGGAAGAGGAGGAGGAAAGATCCTGAAGCTCATTTTGCTGCTTCAGCTCTTGCGGAACCAGGGAGCGTGGGATGGAAGTGCAGGGAACTGTCCCCAGCTGTGCTGCTGGGAACTGGGGGGGCAGGACAGGGTTCCCTGGGGCTCCCCGTGTTCCCGTGGATGAGCCCATCACCGTGGAACCGATGCTGGAGCTCGGGGGGAGCTGAAGGTCTGTGGGGGGAGTAACAGGCCACCTGGGCTGCCCTGCCTGGGGCTACCAAGCCTGAGCCTGGCTTGCCCACCCCAGGAGGCAGCTTGGAGCCCAGCAAGGGGCAAAAGGGGTGTCAGGACCCTTCTTTGCACCCAGGGAGATTTTGGGAGCTTTCGGAGCAGCCTCCCAGGTTTCCAGGGCTGTGTGTCCTTCACATCCTCCCCTCTCACCCCTGGAGCAAAGTCACGACCTGCCTTGGGGAAGAGGGCAAGGGGGTGGTTGGAGATGGGTCCCAACTCACCCCCAGGGCAGGGGGAAGGTGCCAGTGCCCGTGGCTGCTGCCACCTGGAGCCACCACCCAGAGGGACAGGGATGGCACAGGCCACCTTCAGCCACTCCACAGGAGACCTGGTCTTGGGGCCTGGCACCCAGCTAAGGACACAGCAAAGGTTTTCCTGGCTCAGCTCTTCACTTGGAGCATCCCTTGGGAAGGGCACTGCCTTGCTGGAGGCCCGAGGGGCTGGCAGCCCCAGCCCTGGCAGCCCTGCATCCCTCCAGCTCCATGGCAACGGGCAGAGCAATTAGTTCAATCAGGGCGCTTGCAATAAGAGCTCTAACGAGGCAGATGGAGCCCAGCTCCTGTCCCCTCTTTGCCACACACCTGCCCAGCCAAAAGCACGTGGGGATGGGGACCTGTGCCCCTGCCACCATGGGTGCCACCATCACCATCATCTCCTGCCATCAGCAGGACCACCAGCACCTCCCCAGTGCCTCCAGAGGGGTCTGTCCCCAGGGGACAGCACTTCAAGGCCACAACTGCAACCAACATCAACCACGGGGCTCTCTGCTTCTCCTGGAGCCTTTGGAGGGGGAAGGTGGCATCTCCACACCCCACCAGCACAATCCAGATGGGACCAGTGAGGGCTCCAGCTGCCACTGGTGTGGCTGGGTGTTGCTCTGAGATCCCCAGGGGGATGGGGCAGGATCATCCCACCACAGCAGGGTTGTCCAAGGGGTGGACAAGAAGTGGAGGGCAGGGGGAGGAAGAGGAGCCAGGCGTGGGACAATCCCCAGCTCAAAGTGTCCCCCCCACCCCCTGTGCTGCCACTCACTGGTACAGGCTGCTGTGCTGCCTCTTCTGGCCCAGCCTGGCCCTGCTGGGCTTGGGTTCCCGGGCCATGTCCAAGTCTGAAGGGGAAGAGAGAAGAGGGGAATGGGTGCTGGGGAGGAAAGTGGGTGCCACGCTGTCCCACACGGACACATCTCCAGCACCAGGTTCTTGGGGGTTCCCCACCACACTCCTCCCCTGGCTGGAGGTGTCCTGCTCCACAGCATCCACAGGAGGAGCCCAGGCTGGCAGCTCTCTCTGGTTTAAGCTTGTGGAGAAGGACAGGAGCAGCCCAGGGTCGTGCCAGGACATGGAGCAGCTCTGGCTGTCCCTGCAGCAGCCCCTTCCCACGGGTGCCAGGTCCCCAGGAGCCCACAGGCCCCACGAGGGTGGCAGAAAACACCTCTGACAACGAGGGGCTTTAACCATCGGAGACATTTCCCAACCTCCCAGTGAATTTGTCTCTTCTCTGGAGACTTTCAAGACCCACCTGGATGTGCTTCTGTGTGACCTGCCCCAGGTGATTTTGCTCTGCCAGGAGGGCTGGACTTGATGATCTCCAGAGGTCCCTTCCAACCACCATCATTCTATGATTCTATCACCCCCACCAGGTGGTTGGGAGACCCCCAGGCCAGAGGGAAACTGGTGAGTGCTGCCCACCACGGATGGGTGCTGGGGATGGGGTACCCTGCACTCAACCCCTTCGTGCTCCTGAAGGCTCCTGAGACCCATGCAATGCAGAGATGCAGGTGGAGATGCCTCCAGATGCTCAGTGATGCCACATCCCACCTCCCTGGTGATGCTCTTCACCCCTCCTGAGGATTTCACAGCCAACATCCATATCAAAGCTGCCTTGAAACTGTTTTTATGGAATCCCAGACTGGTTTGAGTTGGAAGGGACCTTAAAGATCATCCAGTCCCACCCCCTGCATGGGCAGGGACACCTCCCACCAGCCCAGGCTGCTCCAAGCCCCATCCAACCTGCCCTTCAACACTGCCAGGGATGGGGCAGCCACAGCTTCCCTGGGCAACCTGGGCCAGGCTCTCACCACCCTCACACCAAAGAATTTCCTCCTCATGTCCAACCTAAATACATCTTCTTCCAGTTTTAATCCCTTCCCCCTCATCCCATCCCTCCCTGTACCAGTCCCCATTTCAGAGCCCCCAATGCCAACCTTTCCTGACACCTCCATATATTCAGTCGTGTAACCCTGGGGGGCTCCAAAGCTCCTCTGGCCCCTGGGGTAGGAGCTGGTGGGGGAGATGCTGAGGTCCCCTCTTGCACACCCCCCCTGGGCCGTGGTAAGCTTGACCAGCTGTTCCACAGGTGACACTGGGGATGTCACTGTACCAGGGAACCCTGAGATGAACCTCTGGGAACACACCAGCCCATCAGAGAGGTCTGGACCTCCCCAGGGGTGTGGGCACTGGCCACGGGTCCCCTTGAACCCCAGATCTGCCAGAGGAAGGTTCCCCACATCCCTGCAGAGGAGAGGGCTTCAGAGCAAGATCCCAGCAGAAGGAAACTGACTTTTTTTTGCTGTCACCTCGTGTGACAAAGTCCACGGGCTGGCTCTGACCTCGAGGAGCACTGGGCAAGGTGCTCCAGCCACCCTGTGTGCCCTGGGAAGAGCTGGTACCCACCTCCTGAGCCCGTCCTTGCCATCCCTCTCTGCAGCCACCTCTGTGCCACCCCCTGAGCCACCAGCTCCCCTCCCTGCCTGCAGGATGGAGCCCCCAGCAGGGACCCCAGCCCCTGCCAGGCACCCTCACTGGCTGCTGGCACCCAGGGGACCGTCCTGCTGGGGCAGGGGACACAGGGACAGGGCTCCCTGTGCCCCTGGGCTCCCTCCCCTGTCCCTTCCCAGTCTTGGAAGGACATCCCTGTCCTGGGGGTGTCATGGAATGGGGTCTTCCCAGTATTGGAAGGACATCCCTGTCCTGGGGGTCTCATGGAATGGGGTCTTCCCAGTATCAGAAGGACATCCCTGTCCTGGGGGTCTCATGGAATGGAGGGAATCCCAGTATCAGAAGGACATCCCTGTCCTGGGGGTCTCATGGAATGGAGGGAATCCCAGTTCTGGGAGGACACCCCTCTCCTGGGGACACGGTGTGGGGGGCATCCTCGTCCTGGAATGACACCCCTGTCCTGGAGGGGGGGCGGTAGGGCGGTGTGGGGAGGACCAGTCATCCCAGGAGCGGGAGGACACCCCGGGAGGACCGGTCCGGGGCTGGGGGGGGGTTTCGGTACCGGGGGGCGACCCC
>NW_009953790.1:39112-41630 GCF_000747805.2 Chaetura pelagica
CGCCCGCTGCTCCCCGCGCTGCGACAGATGCTCCGTCCCTGCCCTCCTGCACCCCCAGCTCGTCCCCCTCCTCTCCATCCCATTCCCATATTCCCATCCTATCCCCATTCCTATCTCCATCCCATTCCCCGTCCTCATCCCTATTCCCATTCCCCATCCCATTGCCACCCCCACTCCCCATCCCATTGCCATCCCCATTCTCATTCCCACTCTCCATCCTATTGCCATCCCATTCCCACTCCCCATCCCATCCCCATTCCCAACCCCATCCCCATTCCCACTCCCCATCCCATTGTCATTCCCATTGCCATCCCCATTCCCACTCCCCATCCCCATTCCCATTCCCCATTCCCATCCCCATCCCTATTTCCATTCCCATTCCCACTCCCCATCCCATCCCCATTCCCACTCCCCATTCCCATCCCATTCCCATCCCCATTCCCATTCCCATTCCCACTCCCCATCCCCATTCCCATTCCCCATTCCCATCCCCATCCCATTCCCATCCCCATCCCTATTTCCATTCCCATTCCCACTCCCCATCCCATCCCCATTCCCACTCCCCATTCCCATCCCATTCCCATCCCCATTCCCATTCCCATTCCCACTCCCCATCCCCATTCCCATTCCCCATTCCCATCCCCATCCCATTCCCATCCCCATCCCTATTTCCATTCCCATTCCCACTCCCCATCCCATCCCCATTCCCACTCCCCATTCCCATCCCATTCCCATCCCCATTCCCATTCCCATTCCCACTCCCCATCCCCATTCCCATTCCCCATTCCCATCCCCATCCCATTCCCATCCCCATCCCTATTTCCATTCCCATTCCCACTCCCCATCCCATTCCCATTCCCACTCCCCATCCCATTCCCATTCCCACTCCCCATCCCACCCCCATTCCCACTCCCATTCCCAACCCTGGGCACTGGAGCCAGGAGCTTGGCTGGACCCAGCTCCTCCAGCCCCTGCTCCAGGGATGGAGCTGGAGGTACCAGCAGGGTGTGGGGCAGGGCAGGGGGAGCCTGGTGGGGAGGAAAAGGAGACAAGTGGCACTTCCCAAGGGAGAGGGTCTTTATTGAACTCCCAGGAGATGCTGAAGGACCAGGTGATGATGGTGAAGGTCGAGGTGATGGCTCAGAACCCCTGGTGCCAGGCTGGGGGTTCCTGCCCAGGCCTGCAGGATTATCCTGGGAGCCAAGGTCTGTGCCCCCCCAGAAGCCCCCCTGGACCCCGGTTGCACCAGAGCCACAGGGAGGACACAGCCCAGCTGCCAGTTCAGGAGGGGGCTGCTGCTGGAGCTGGATGTGGGGACACCTCCCTGCCCTGGGAGCTGCCACAGAGGAAGGTGAGGGGCAGAAGAAGACACTGTTTTAGGGAGCATGTGCCCTGCTCACCAGGTCCCAGGGCCATGGGTCCCCTCAGCCCCCTGTCCCCTGTGTGGGGTGCTGTGGGAGGGGTCTTCCTTAGCCATGGTCCATGACAGCAGGGTCCTCCTGAGCCATGGTCCAGCCTTGGCATGGCAGCAGGGTCCTCCTGAGCCATGGTCCAGCCTTGGCATGGCACCAGGGTCCTCCTGAGCCATGACCAGGGCTTGGGCACAGCACCAAGGTCCTCCTGGGCTCAGCAGCCAGCGCTGGCCGGTGACTGGGGCTGCTGGACCTTCGTTCGCGCCGGGCCATGGCAGCAGGGTCCTCCTGAGCCATGGTCCAGCCTTGGCATGACAGCAGGGTCCTCCTGAGCCATGACCAGGGCTTGGGCACAGCACCAAGGTCCTCCTGGGCTCAGCAGCCAGCGCTGGCCGGTGACTGGGGCTGCTGGCTCAGGGGTCCTGCTGCCACAGAGCACTGAGCTCCTGGGCTGGGATGGGACACAGTCAGTGTCCCCCTCCACGCCAGGCAGGACCCAGGGGTGCGGGCAGGGCTGGCAGGGGGTGTTCAGGGCTCACTCACTGAACTGGCAGATGTAGCGGTTCCGGGTCTTGCAGCGCTGGTCGTTCCAGTTGAAGGCAGCCAGTGCCTGCATCTCCACACAGTTCCCAAACCTGTGGCTCCACGGGGTGGGGAGGGCAGTGAGGCCAGCCAGCGTGGTGGCACCACACGGAGGGCAGGTGTGTCCCCCAGCCAGGCAGCACTTACCCCTGGTTGTCCGGCTGCCCGAAGGCAAAGCTGGTGAAGGAGGAGGGTTCTCCAACATCCCAGCGGAAGGAGGCCTTGGATGTCTTGTAGGTGAGCCCTGGGGCAGTGGGAGGTGGGGTGGCACAGCTGCCCGGCCACCCCAGCACCCACACACCCTGCCCACCTCCCTCACCCACCGATCCAGAAGTTCCCAGTTTCAAAATCCGTGTCTGTCACCCTGTTGCCGCTCTCCAGGCGGCTGAGGTAGAAAGCCAAGATGTCCTGGACCTTCTGGCTTCTGACCTGGGCCAGCGTGGCCCCTTTCTCCTGTGGGGACAGGAGTGAGTCAGCCCGTGGCCTGGGACCATGGGGAGATGCGTGGGGGAGGTGTGAGCCAG
>NW_009953790.1:41752-43726 GCF_000747805.2 Chaetura pelagica
CCACCCCCCCGCCCCTTCACCACTGCCGGGGATGGGCCAGCCACAGCTTCCCTGGGCAACCTGGGCCAGGCTCTCACCACCCTCACACCAAAGAATTCCCTCCTAATATCTCACCTAAATCTCCCCTTTTTCAGCTTAAAACCATTACCTCTTGTTCTACCACTACCTTCTCTGGTGAAAAGTCTCTCCCCAGCTTTCCTGGAGCCCCTTCAGGCACTGGAAGGTGCTCCAAGTTCACCTGACACTTCATCTTGGCTCCATAGTAGGTGGCAGCCTCGGGGGACACCATGAAGCAGTCGCCGTCGATCCGCACGTCGCAGGCGTGGAAGGGGAAGTGGATCTTTACTGCGGGCAGGGACGGGAACAGTGGGTACTGGTGCCCCAGAGCTGGGCACACTGGGAGCCCTGGCCCCGCCGCAGGGGTCCCCACCCCTGGGTCCCCACTGTCACCCCACTCACTGCCGCAGTCGGCGCCGCCATAGCCCGGGTGGCAGAGGCAGGAACACTCCTCCTTCCGCAGCTTCCCGTGGAGACACTGCCCACTGCACCGCACTGCGGGGCGGGCTGCGTGGGCTGGGGCCTGCACTGCAGGCACTGCCCCCCTGCACTGCACCCCCTGCACTGCCACTGCCCCCCTGCACTGCCCCCCTGCACTGCACCCCCTGCACTGCAGGCACTGCCCCCCTGCACTGCACCTCCTGCACTGCAGGCACTGCACCCCCTGCACTGCACCCCCTGCATTACAGGCACCGCACCCCCGCACTGCACAGGGGGCACTGCACCTCTCACACTGGCACTGCACAGCAGGCACTGCACACTCTACCCTGACCATGCTCATGCACGCACTGCCCCACCCCTGTGCACACACACAGTGCCACTGCCCATGCACACTCCTGCCCTGCACCAGCAGGCACACGCACTGCACTGGCGCTGCACTGACAATACACTGGCACTGCACTGGTGCTGCCCTGACACTGCACTGATGCTGCACTGGTGCTACACTGGCACTGCACTGGTACTACACTGGTGCTGCACTGGTGCTGCACTGGCACTACACTGGCACCGCACTGGTGCTGCCCAGACACTGCACTGACAATACACTGGCGCTTCACTGGCGCTTCACTGGTGCTGCACTGGCACTGCACTGGCACTACACTGATGCTGCACTGGTGCTACACTGGCACTGCACTGGCACTACACTGGTGCTGCACTGGTGCTGCACTGACAATACACTGGCGCTTCACTGGCGCTTCACTGGTGCTGCACTGGCACTGCACTGGCACTACACTGGCACTGCACTGGTGCTGCACTGGCACTGCACTGGCACTACACTGGTGCTGCACTGGTGCTGCACTGGCACTACACTGGCACCGCACTGGTGCTGCCCAGACACTGCACTGACGCTGCACTGGTGCTACACTGGCACTGCACTGGTGCTGCACTGACAATACACTGGCGCTTCACTGGCGCTTCACTGGTGCTGCACTGGCACTGCACTGGCACTACACTGATGCTGCACTGGTGCTACACTGGCACTGCACTGGTACTACACTGGTGCTGCACTGGTGCTGCACTGGCACTACACTGGCACCGCACTGGTGCTGCCCAGGCACTGCACTGGCACTACACTGGTGCTGCACTGGTGCTGCACTGACAATACACTGGCACCGCACTGGTGCTGCCCAGACACTGCACTGACGCTGCCCTGGCGCTGCCCTGGCACTACACTGACAATACACTGGTGCTGCCCTGGCACTGCACTGACAATACACTGGCGCTTCACTGGCACTGCCCTGGCACTGCACACCCGCCCAGCAGCAGGGCCCACGCCGCGCCCACCCCCACCTTGGCAGTAGCGGCCGGTGTATCCGGGGGCGCAGGCGCAGAGGCAGGAGCTGAGCACCAGGTGCCCTCCGTTCCGGCAGCTCATGCGGCAGGGGTTCCGCGGCACCTCTGCAACAGGGAAAGGGGGGC
>NW_009953790.1:45543-46161 GCF_000747805.2 Chaetura pelagica
GGTGTCCGAGGGGGTGAGTCTATGGGGGGGGGGACAGCAGGAGGTGGGCATGGGGGAGGCTGCAAGGGGCAACCAGGGGACCCAGCCCTGCCCTTGGGGCGTGGGGTGGTTTTGGGGACATCTGGGGGTCCTCATGGGATCTGAGGGAGTCCTAAAAGGGACCCCAGGGAACCAGCCCTGCCCCTTTATGTGTGCAGGTGTGGTCATGGGACATCATGGGACCTGGGGGGCACCCCAGGGGACCAGCCCTGCCCCTTTACGTGTGCAGGTGTGGTTGTGGGACAGCTGGGGGTCATCATGGAACCTGGGGGGCACCCCAGGGGACCAGCCCTGCCCTTGGGGAGTGTGGTTTTGGGGTGGTTTTGGGGACATCGAGGACCCTCACAGGACATGGAGGGCAATCCGGGGTACCAGCCCTGCCCTTGGTGAGTGCAGGTGTGGGGTGCTTGGGGGACATCGAGGACCCCTGTGAGGGTCCCCAAGTGACCCTTGCTGTGTGCTGGGTCTGGCAGTGCTGGTGGCACGTCCCACCTCGAGGTCCCCACACCTCTCCCACCTCCTTAGTTCATTAATGAACTCCTGGGTACGGGGTGGGAGGAGGATGGGACATCCAGGCTT
>NW_009953790.1:47830-49339 GCF_000747805.2 Chaetura pelagica
CAGGCAGGGTTGGGTGGGGGTCCTACAGCACCCCGATGGCTCAGCACCAGCGTGGGGCTCCCACAATCGTGCTGAGGTTTGGAGGTGCTTCTCTGCACAGGTCAGGTGTCTGGATGTCTGAAGACACCCCAGCTCGGGGTGTGGGGGAGGCTGGGGGTCAGGGACAAGCTGCTGTGCCCCTTGCTCTGGGCTGTCATGGGCAGGAGGGATCGGGAGCATCACCCCAGCCCAGCTACTGGGGCTGAGCTGGATGTCAGCAGAAATCCAGCTCTGAATGCCCTCAGTTCCCTCACCGTGACCTCACCATGAACCCCAACCTTCACCCTGGCCTGAACCCCAGCCTCATGCTGACCTCAGTCCTAACCCTGGCCTGAACCTCAACCTTAACCTTGACCTGAATCCCAACCCTCATGCTAATCCCAACCTTAACCTTGGTCTGAACCCCAACCCTAACACCAACCTCAACCAGAAACCTAACCCTCACCCTTCCCCTAACCCTCAGGCTCACCCTGAGGTCACCCCTGACCCCAAGGTCAATACTGACCCGAATCCCACCCCGCACCCCAAATCTGGGCCTCAGCAGAGCCCTGGGATCCCCCAGGGAGCTCCTCTTGGGGCTGAACTCACCCCACGGTGCTGCTGGGCTCTCCTCAGCCAACTCCATCCCTTCTCCCAGGAGACTTTCCCACACTTAGCAAACGCAGGGGGATTAACCTCATCCTGCACCCCCCACGTGCCGGGGAGCCCCCGAGCCCCGGGGGGAACCTGGTGCTGCCGTGACAGCCACTGCCTGGCCCCGGGACATGAAAGGCCCCAAAGCCTCTGATGTGTGGAGAGGGGAAGGGAGAGGCTGACGCCGGTGCCAAGGGGAAACTTTCCTACAGCTCGGCCTCAGCCAGGGGAAAAACCAACAAACAGCACGGGCACGCGCTGCTGATAAACCCCGGGGAGCGCAGAGGAGCGGCCGCCAGCGAGCGGGACACAACCCCACCTCTGGTGTCCCTGCAGCCAGCCCTGGCACCATGCTCCTCGTCCCACTGCTGCTCCTGGGCATCCTGCAGCTGCCCCTCGGCAGCGCCCAGGTAAGGAAGGACCCTCGTGCCCCCAGCTGCAGCCCCCTCCTCGCTGTGGGGGGGTTCTCAGCGCCCACCTCTCCATCACCACGCTGGGGTGGGGGGCTATGGCACTGCCATGGTGCCCATGGGGCTGCCCAGGACCAGGGATGGGGACAGTCTTGGGGCTTTTCCCCTGGGAGATGATGCTAAACCTCCCCGGAGTGCTGGGGCAGGACCGAGTGGAGGAGGAAAGGGCAGACCCCCACCCTGGGGTGTGGGGGTGGAAGGGGCTTTACAGGGCATCCACACCATCCCTGAAGATGCTGCCTGCTCGGGAGGGCCGTGGCAGGGTGGCGGGGGGTGACGGGGATGCCCTGGTGTCCCCCAGGAGTGCCTGAGCCAGCCGCAGGCGCTCGGGGCGGTGCGGGGCGGCTTGAAAAACGGGCACAGATAG
>NW_009953790.1:50526-54333 GCF_000747805.2 Chaetura pelagica
GGTACCTGCTCCAGGCGGAGCGCAACGCCTGCGAGGGTGAGAGTGGGGGTGTGGGGGGACGGGGGTGTCCCACGGGAGCAGGGACGGTCCCACTCACCCCCCCTGTCACCGCCGCAGACGTGAACGAGTGCGCCGGGAAGCAGCACAACTGCACCCAGGGCGACCTGTGCATCAACACCTTCGGGGGCCACCGCTGCGTGCGCCCCAAGTGCCCCCCGCCGCGCCACAACACCAGCTACGTCAAGACCTCCGCCTTGTGAGTACAGCTTGAGGTCCTGCCTTGCCCCCCCGGGGCCACAGCGTGTCACCCCGGGGCAGCAGGGACAACGCCAGCCAGCAAAACTGCCCCACGGGGTGCCCTGCTGTGCTCGGCACTCTCCCCGGTGGTCTCAGGATGCTGGTGGGAGCACCCCAATGCGTGGTGGCTTTATCCAAGCCCTCCAGAGCCCTGGGTCGGGGGTAATGATGCCATTTCCCCACTGCTGGACACCCATATGGTGCGTCTGGCTGCCATCCAGTAGGGAAACCCCCTTGGTCCTGCTCTTGAGACTAAAGCACTGGGTGGTGGAGCATGAGCCACCCAAGCAGAGGGGCACCCCTGCTCCGGCCACATTCCTCTGCAGGAGACACATCTAAGCCTGGCTCCATCCCTGGCCTCCAGCCAGGACTGTGGTAGCCCCAATCCCAGCCTTAGAGCATGACCCAGAGCTGCATCCCTAGGCTTTGGATGTCTCCATGACATTCACCTGGCAGAGGAAGGGATGGGATAGAGATTCCACACTCGGATGTGTCTGTCTCGGGTTGCTCTGCTGCAGGACCAGCAGTGGGGCTGGAGATACTTCCTGTGGTGTGGGCTGGGCTTGTTTGCAAGGACCTGGGCAGCTGACCCTGAGAGCCAAACCATGGCACTGAGCAGTGGGAACCCTTCTCTCCTGGCAGCCAGTGTGAGAGGAACCCCTGCCCCGTGGAGAGCCGAGCCTGTCGCCTGGCTGCCAACTCCATCTCCTTCCACTACCTGCCACTCCAGGCCAACCGCACCGTGCCCCACGTCCTCTTCAAGATGTCCACCACCCACCTGGTGGGGGACAGCCTGCGCTTTGCCATCCTGGGTGCCCGGGGCCAGGGTGTCTTTGCCGTGCGGCGCTCCGACCGGCAGACGGGAGAGCTGGTGCTCACCAGCCCCACGGTGGGGCCAGCCACGCTGGAGGTGGAGCTGGAGATGAGCGAGTTCTCCCGCAAGGTCTTCCTGGGCAAGCACATCTTCAAGGTCACGGTCTTTGTGTCCCCGTATGAGTTTTGATCCCCTTTGGAGGCGGGCGTGGGGCCAAGCCAGGGTGTCTCCTGGGGAGTGAGGGAGTGGGTGAAGCTCAGTGGTCCCAGTTCTTGGAGACATCCCTCTCCTGCAATGCTTGCTCATGGCTGGTAGGGTGAAGCCACCACAGCAGAAACAGTGCTTGAGACAAAGGGAAACCCTGCAGGCAATGGAGGGACCAGCCTGGGGATCCCTGCTCTGCCAGCCCCCCTCCTCTCTGCCCACAGGGCGGGGCACAGCAGAGCGAACCGGCGGCACGAGGCGTGTGGGTCTGGCTCCTTGTATCTTGTAACCTCTAATAAAACAAAAAAGTGGCTGTAGGAAGGGTGTCCACCTCACTCTGTGCCCGCCGGGTGGGAGCAGCCCCGTGCTCCTGAGCCAAGGCTCCTGGGGGCAGCTGGGGGCTGCGGTCCCCTCGCAGGGAACCCCCGGTAATCCCCCTGTGTCCACATCCCTCCCATCATCACTGTTCCCGGGGGGCCGTGCTGAAGGACCAACCCCCTCCCAGTTCAGGACTGGGAGATGGGCTGAACACGCTGCTTGTCCCCAGCCCCTTGGACAGGGGGGACAACAACGACAGTGGGACCGTGGGGGTGGGCAGCGAGGATAGGAGAAGGCACAAGCCCCATTGCCACCACCTCCTCCAGCACCGAGCAGGGAGAGCCCCCCCACAGCTGGGGGGGGTTGCAAAGGTGACGAGGGCCTTTGGGGACAGCGAGCGGAGGACACAGGAGCTTTCTTAGGTGAGTGTCCCCGGGGCTGGTGCCAGGGCCCCTCACACAAAGCGGCCGCTGTGCGCGGCCCGCGGGCGGCTCATAAAGGTCCCCTTATGTGTGGCTCCCGGGGGGGCTCCAGGGGGAAAAGCCTCCTCCGGGGCAGAGGAGCCGTGGGCTGGGCTGGGGGGGCTGGGTTGGAAAGGGGGGGGGCTGCCCTTGGCTGCCTCTGGAAAAGCCACAGCTTGGCCTGCGCTCAGCGAGGAGGGAGGCTGGGGTGGGAAGTAGGGAGTGAGGAGGGTAAAAAGCCGTGCTGATTGAGAAGGGAAGGGCCTGGTGAGTGGGGAAAAGGGGGACATGGCACTTGTTTCTGAACAGGGTAGATTCCCTTGGGAATCACTGGCCCTCTGTGCCTGGGAAGGTCACGGAGCAGATCCCCGTGAAGTGCCTGGTTGAGTGGGAAAAGGGAAATCTGGCACTTGTTTATAAACGGGGTAGATCCTGGGAATTACTGACCCTCTGTGCCTGGGAAGACCGTGGAGCAGATCCTCCTAAAGCACCTGGAGGGCAGGAGGGGGCTGGAAGCAGCCAGCTGCACCAAGGGCAAGTCCTGCCTGGCCAACCTGGTGTCCCTCTATGATGGTGACTGCACCAGTGGATCAGGGAAGAGCCACAGAGAGTGTCCAGCTGGGCTTCTGTGAGGCCTTGGACGTGGTTCTCCACACCATCCTTCTCTCTCAATTGGAAAGGCATGGATTGGGTGGGTGGACTGCTCAGTGGATGAGGAGTTGGTTGGATGGTGGCATCTAGACAGTCGTGGTCAATGTCCAGACAGAGACTGGTGATGAGTGGTGGCACTCAGGGGTCTGTACTGGGACCAGTGCTGCTCAGTATCTTCATCAGTGGCATGGACAGTGCGATCAAGGGCACCCTCAGCAAGTTTGCAGGTGACACCAGACTGAGGGGTGCAGCTGACACACGTGAGGAATGGGATGACATCCTGAGGGACCTGGATGAGCTCGAGAAGCAGACCTGTGTGAACCTCATGGCACCCAACAAGGCCAAGTGTGAGGTTCTGCACCTGGGCAGGGGAAACCTCTGGTATCAATATAGACTGGGGGAGGGTGGGAGTGAGAGCAGCCCTGAGGAGAAGGACTTGGGGGTGCTGGGTGAGCAGAAGGTCACCAGGAGCTGGCACCATGTGCTGGGGCCCCTCTCTCACCAGAGCAGAGGGGGACAGGCCCCTCCCTGGCCCTGCTGGTGAGACCCCCCTGCAGAGTAGGGGCCAGTTCTGGGGTCCCCAGCACAAGAGAGACATGGAGCTGTTGGAGAGAGTCCAGAGGAGGCCACAGAGATGATGGGAGGGCTGGAGCAGCTCTGGAGCCAGGCTGGGAGAGTTGGGGTGTTGAGCCTGGAGAAGAGAAGGCTCCAGGGAGACCTTAGAGCAGCTTCCAGTGCCTGAAGGGGCTCCAGGAAAGCTTGGGAGGGACTTGGGACAAGGGCAGGGAGGGAGAGGACAAGGGGGAAGGGATTAAAACTGGAAGAGGGAGACTGAGGTGAGACATGAGGAGGGAATTGTTTGGTGTGAGGGTGGTGAGAGCCTGGCCCAGGTTGCCCAGGGAAGCTGTGGCTGCCCCATCCCTGGCAGTGTTGAAGGGCAGGTTGGATGGGGCTTGGAGCAGCCTGGGCTGGTGGGAGGTGTCCCTGGCCATGCAGGGGGGGTTGGGAATGGATGATCTTGAAGGTCCCTTCCGATGTCAGCATTCCATGGCTCTGGATACC
>NW_009953790.1:54630-60786 GCF_000747805.2 Chaetura pelagica
TGTCAGGGAAAGGCAGGAGGAGTTTCTGCCCCAAACGGGGCTTTCTTCCTTCTGGAGAGCCTGGTGGTTCAGCCAGGAGGGGCCTGGGGGTTGTCACTGTTCGCTGCGTGAAAAACTTTTAACGTGAAACGACGTTTAAAGCACCTGGTGCTACAGAACAGCAAAGTTCTTGCAGGGAAGTGGGGGTTCCAGGCTCTGGGTGGGTCTGGCTCCCCCAGCCGGGCTTTTTCATCATCATAGAATCATCACTGAATGGTTGGGGTTGGAAGGGACTTTGAAGATGATCAGGATCCAACCCCCTGCATGGGCAGGGACACCTCCCCCCAGCCCAGGCTGCTCCAAGCACCATCCAACCTGCCCTTCAACACTGCCAGGGATGGTTTTTGTCAGAAGAAGGAGAAACTTGGGGGTTTCTTCAGATGATCTGAGTGGCTTTGGTAACAGGTGTCTCGAAGTGCTGCACAAGCAAGTGTTGAGCAACCCCATGAGAAGATTATCTGGTTGTTAGTAGCTGTTTCTCATCATTGAGGAGCCAGTTCCCATCAAACAGCCTGAGCTGTGAATGCAGGCAGATCCCACTCACTTCTTCAAAGACTGAAGTTAGGATTTTTTTATTTGTTTATTTTTTTTTCCAGCCTGCTTGTCTTATGACTGTGCTGATGAGCATAAATTGCATTATTTTCTGTTCTTACACCCTGCTTCTCTACAGTCCTAGCCTTTTGCCTGGGCCTGGTGCAGGACTGTTGGTGTGCCCAGGGGTGAGTTGTTCTGCTCTCTTTCTCAGCATGTTGGCACCTTTGCTGTCTTCCAGCCCTTGGGCACCTTTCTGCTACTGGAACCATTCTCAAAAACACCACAAGTGACCTAGAAACCCTCCTCCTTTCCTTTCAGCACCCTCATGTCCAAGTCATCAGACGAACTGAAGTTCCTAATTCCTGTTAGATGTTCATTTCATGTGCTCTTTAGTCACTTAAGGAGCTGTGAGCATGAGGCAGAGGTACCTCAGGTCAGCCCAGGTCCAGCAGAGCTGCTTAGTGCTGGTTTTACCTGTGTTGTGCTCCCCAGTATCTTGAGTTTTCCATGAAGCTGAGCAGCCCAACTCTGGTGTTAAAAGCTCATCCTGGCTCTGGGGCAAGTGAAAAGCACCAAGGAATGATCCAACACCAGCTGGAAAGAGGAGACATCACTTGTGAGCTCGGAGCTGTTGTGCAGACAGGAATCAAACATCAAGAGCTTCCCAGGTTATGGTTTGTAACTCCTCCTGGCAGTTGCATCTTCCTTTCTCCTGCCAGGACTCCAGACCCTGTGGAACAGCTGAATCACCAGGCATGGGTGTCCTGCAGATGGAATTTTTGTATTCTGTCCTTCTAGGAACAGTCTGCTTTACACTTGTGTTCTGGGGTAACTTTTCCCTATTTTGCCTTTAAATTATCAGTTCACTTGTTCAATTTCTAGTTTTTCCAACTTCCTTTGTGGCTGACAAAGAGTCTGTGTCTTCTTGGATGCTGGGTGGCACTAGGTAGTGTTTCCAGACCCTGTGCTCCAGTGGGGGCACCTGATCTCACTGCACTTCTCCAAGGTAGCTGGAAGAAAACCTTGGCACATCTGAGACAGGTGGAATTGTTTGTTCTGCCTTCATAGAATCCCAGACTGGTTTGGGTTGGAAAGGACATTAAAGATCATCTAGTCCCACCCCCTCTGCATGGGCAGGGACACCTCCCAGCAGCCCAGGCTGCTCCAAGCCCCATCCAACCTGCCCTTCAACACTGCCAGGGATGGGGCAGCCACAGCTTCCCTGGGCAACCTGGGCCAGGCTCTCACCACCCTCTCAGCACAGAATTTCCTCCTCATGTCCAACCTAAAACTCCCTCTTCCAGTTTTGATCCATTCCCCCTTGTCCTCATCCACCACATTCTGGCATGAGCACCCCCCCCAGGCCACAGCACATCATCCTCCATCTCTGGACTGCCACCAAAACACCCCCTTGGCACTTTTCAGTCAATTTAGTCTCTCTTCAGATCATTTCAGTCTCTCCACCTTTCTCTCCCCAGGTCTGGGGCTCAGTCACCCTGGTTTTGTATCACATATTTTTGTTTTGTTCTCCACTTTTTGATTTCTGTAGATGAATATCTGCAATAAGCCTCCTAATAAGACAGCTCCAGAGAACTTGGGAGAAGCTGTTCCTGAGGTGCAGGTCCAACATGCTCGAAGGAATGGCTGGAGTTGGCCTCTCCACATTTTCCAGATCCTTGCCTGGTTGCTCTACCTCTTCTTTGCCCTCGTTGGGTTTGGAATCCTGGTTCCTCTCCTGCCCCTGCACTGGTTGCCTGCTGGTTACATTGTATCCTTTGCTCAAGGGATGAACATGGACCCTAAGAAACCACCTGGGAATTTTTGGGAATAGTTGGTAGCATAGAAAGCAACTCAGCCAGAATTTCCTCTGAACCATAGTCGCTGTCTTGATCTTCTGCATACAAAAACCATGATTTTGGGATCTTCTCTGCCCTCCCACTCTACGTAGGTCACTGATGTTCTGCTTCTCTCCATCACTCTCTGCTCAGGTTACTGTTGTTACCTCCCAGGTTCTTCTGCTCTCTGCTCCCATGGGTTTCCATGGCCTCATATGATTCTTCTCCAAGACTACTGCAGAGTTTGAGGGAAGCCTTTCCTGAACCATCCTGTGATGGACAACCACACCTCCCTGTCTTCACCAACCAAGTCCTGAAAGGCAGCTTGGCATGGCTGGCACAATACGGTGGGGTTGGTTGGGACAGCTGATCTTTGCCTGGGACCTTCTCCTGTCGTCTGTGGGAAATCTGTGAGTGGAAGGTGAGGTGGTGTGGGGTGAACCTCAGAGGAGAGGTCTGTCATGAGGCAGTGAAGTTTAATTCACATCCAGCTGTGGCTGGGATCAGAAGGTGAGATGGCTGCATCTTTCCCAGAAAAGCCCAGCCCAGCTCCATGTGTTTTCCACCTCCTGTCCTGCACCCACCTCCCCAGAGCTGTGCAACTTCTGCAGCTGGGAAGGAGGGGTGTGCTGGGAGCAATCCCAGTCCTCCCAGTGCCACCTCCTCCTGCCACCTGCACCCAGGGAGGGGACTTCTCCAGAGCCAGGCCCTTGCTCCTGGTGGACTAGATTGCCCAGGGAATGGCCACCTGGAAGAGGGTGTCTGGAGATGTGTATTTAGAACTTCACAAGCAGCTGAGGGTTTAGAATTGGTGAGCATATAATTTGCTTTTGTCATCTCTCTGGTAACATTTCCTGGTGAAGATACAATGGATTAGAATGGTTTGGTGCCACTTAGTGCTTCCTAAAAACCAGATAAGCAAGAAATTGTAAAGAGAAAAGTTCTGAAGGGGTGGGATATGCACATCAATCATTTATACATCTCATTTATGTGTGTCCATGGAGCCTTTGATATGTTGGGGATGCTTTGGCTTATTGTTTTAGTAACACCAGTGGGATTTAGGCATTAAAATGATTAGCTCACAGTGGTTTTGCATCTACCTGTCCTATCCTGATGTTGTCATGGTTCAAACCTCAGGAATTTGTTTACCAGGTCACTTCATCACTCAATCTGAAGTCTCTCTAATTCAACAGATTCATGCCTCCCAAAGCTTTAGTACCAGTTAAACATCTCTTTTGTGTCAAAGGCAAATCCCTTCCCATCCTGCTGCACCAGGTAGAATCAGAATCACAGGGTGGTGAAGGTTGGAAAGGACCTTAAAGACCATCAGGTTCCAACGCCCTGCATGGGCAGGGACACCTCCCACCAGCCCAGGTTGCTCCAAGCCCCATCCACCCTGCCCTTCAACACTGCCAGGGATGGGGCAGCCACAGCTTCCCTGGGCAACCTGGGCCAGGCTCTCACCACCCTCACACCAAACAATTTCCTCCTCATGTCTCACCTCAATCTCCCCTCTTCCAGTTTTAATCCCTTCCCCCTTGTCCTCTCCCTCCCTGCCCTTGTCCCAAGTCCCTCCCCAGCTTTCCTGGAGCCCCTTCAGGCCCTGGAAGGTGCTCTAAGGTCTCCCTGGAGCCTTCTCTTCTCCAGGCTGAACACCCCAACTTTCCCAGCCTATCTTCATCAGCTACACCTCTCCAGAACCTTTCCCCCTGACTGCTCTGCTGAGTGTCCCACAGACATTAGTGTGATCAGTGATGTGCACACCTAGGGTGCAACAAATAACCCAGCAGGTCAGTTTTTGTAGACATGCTGCTCCTTTAGTTGCAGTACATTGAGAAGTAAACTCTCCAGCCCAGAGGTGCTCCAGGCCTACAGAGTTGCTTATTTGCTTTTGTATATCCTTCCAGATTTGGATATTCTTCCCAAATATCAGCAGTTATTTGAGGTACTTCTAAAGCACATTTGCTCTTGACTTGCTGCTGCATTTAGAATTAGGAATCCAAGCTGATCATATTTCAAGCAACCATGAAAAAAATCCTGCATCCTGTCTGTAAATTAGGTAGGAATCTGGTTTACAGGGGTGATCCTCTAGCTTGGGATTCTGAGTAAGGAAAAGGAAAGCAAGGGGATCACTACAGCTTCCTCAGTGTGACTTTCTTCTTCTTTCTTGGAAGTTTGGTCTTGTGAAGGGGTGTGTGTGGCCTTAACTGACTCTTGCTTTCCAAGGAGTATGGACTAGGAAACGTGGACCTGAGCCAGCAGTTTGCACCTGGGGGCAGACCCTGGGGAGCCAAGGTAATTTTTCCAAAACTCCTCTGCTAGGAAGGATGTTTCTGGGAGGCAGAGTAGTACACAAAAAGGAGGGTTGTTCCTGTAGTTCTATTTTTCCAGAGGATATTTATTCCAGCACAAACATCCCCTGGAGTGAAGCTCAGGTGAAGGTTCTGCCATCAGTTGTGTCGTGATTTCTAATTCTAAGCCATGTATTTCTCATCCATGTGGATTGGGTGTATAGAGGATCAAAAAGATGTGCATTAAATCACTCATACAATCCTTAACTGTCTACTCCAGTGTCCTGGGGTCTGCTTTATCTACCATTTAATTGTCCATCTTACTGCAGTCTCCATTGACCCTGCAGATGCAAACGTGAGAGAGAAAAACTACCTGGGGCCTCTGGCCACCTTCAGTCGTAGTCAACATGCACATGTCATTGAAAACCATCATTGCCATGTCTGTGATGTCAATGTGTAAGTATCTCCTCTTCTCCTGCTCTGTCTTCTTCACTGTTAATTCCTCATCATTAGTCTTTGTCAGGCTGTAAGGTTGAAATGGAGCCCCTGAAGGTCTCCAGGGTGGGTTAAAATTCATCCCCTGGCAGAGCTTGGGGAGTTGTCAGGTGTGGTTTTGTGTTTTATTGCTTATTAGTATTTTATTATTATGATTGAATTAGTTATAAATAAGAATAAATGACTATTTATGATGATACAAAACCAGGTGGGTTGACTGACATTCCAGAGGGCTTTGCTGCCATCCAGTGTGACCTGGACAGGCTGGAGAGCTGGGCAAGGAGGAATCTAATGAGGTTCAGGAAGGGCAAGTGCAGAGTGCTGTGTCTGGGGAAGAAGAACCCCAGGGACCAGTACAGGTTAGGGGGTGACCTGCTGGAGAGCAACTCTGGGGAAAAAGGCCTGGAAGTCCTGGTGGACAACAGGCTGACCATGAGCCAGCAATGTGTCCTCACAGACATGAGGCCAGTGCCATCCTGAAGTGCATCAAGAGTAAGGCCAGCAGGTCAGGGAGGTTCTGCCCCTCTGCTTTGCCTGGTGAGGCCTCCTCTGGAGCCCTGTGTGCAGGTCTGGGCTCCCCAGTTCATGAAGGATAAGGAGCTGCTGGGGAGAGTCCAGCCCAGGGCACTGAGATGCTGAGGGAACTGGAGCATCTGCCTGTGAGGAAAGGCTGGGAGAGCTGGGGCTGTTCAGCTGGAGAGGAGGAGCCTGAGGGGGGATCTGATCAGTGCTGATCAATATCTGCAGGGGGTGTCAGGAGGATGGGCCAGACTCTTCTCAGGGGTGTCCAGTGACAGGACAAGGGGCAATGGGCACAAACTGGAGCACAGGAGGTTGAACCTGAATATGACAAAATACTTCTTTGCTCTGAGGGTGGCAGAGCCCTGGGACAGGCTGCCCAGGGCGGTGGTGGAGTCTCCATCCCTGGAGACATCCCAGCCCCCCCTGGATGTGTTCCTGTG
>NW_009953790.1:60797-64084 GCF_000747805.2 Chaetura pelagica
CTCTGGCAGGGGGTTGGACTAGATGATCTCCAGACATCCCTTCCAACCCCACCACTCTGTGATTCTGTGCTTTAATTACTCATGTGTTGTGGAGAGGACTGTGCTGTTCCTGTCACCTGGTTATTCTTGGTGTTTGTCACTCCTGTGTGTGTGCTCTGCCTGGCTGGGGGCCAGGACAGCAGCAGGGAATGCTGGAGGGCAGACGTTCAGACCAAGCTCTGTAGAAGTGCTGAAGCAATCTCAAAGAAGAAACCAACCATCTCCAACTCAGAAACTGTGCATTGAAATGAACGTTTTGCAGTGTTGGGAACTGTGGTTGGACTCGATGATCTTGAAGGTCTTTTCCAACCAAGGTAATTCTGTGTGACTCTGGGTTAATGGCCAATAGGGTTGATACATTTGACTGTTGGGGTATTCCTGGTGGAGAAGGTTCTCTCTCTAGTACCAGGGTCTCTACTGCTGCGTTTGTGTCACTGGATGTGCTAATGCCACCCTTTCTTTGGCAGGAGTGCCAAGTCAAAGCACTGTGGGACTTGCAACAAGTGTGTGTGTGGCTTTGATCACCACTGCAAATGGCTCAACAACTGTGTGGGGGAGAGGAATTACTGGTAAGAGCCTGGCCTTGTGACAGGACCACAGTAATGTCCCCTCTTCTCTTCCTAAGATCCTCCTGCACCTCACTCCAGGTTGTGCTCACCCACACTTTTCCTTCAGGACCCAGCTGAATAAAATCAGTCACTAGAATACCAGTTGGAAAATGCAACCGTGGTGGTGACATTCAGATAACCAGGGGTAAAGCTCCTGCACTTGGAGTTTTGTAGCTGAACATAATCTTATTATTTGGTATTAGGAAAAGCTTATGGGATGTTATTTGGGTGTCCTTAATGCTTTGGAGAGCTGGAGTGGGCATAGAACCATGACTGTGCTGTTCCAGTCTCTGAAACAACCTGCAGGAGCTCCAGCAGCACGGAGGGACCCTGGGCCAGGTTTGAGATGAGGAATAAAGAGGCTGGTTATTGTTTCTCTGTTTACTTCCCTGCCCTAAAACCAGGTGGGAAGCAAGGAGCTGGTGCTACTGGGTGCCACGTTGCACTGCCTGCAGGTTTCTGGCTGTTCTAGAAGAGCTGGCTGTTTTGTAACCATGGGTGGTCCAAAGGGTCACAGTTTAGTCCCTTGGGATGATGAATCAGAAGACAGACTGTTAGCCAGGGCCTACAAGGTAGGGCCTCCAAGAAAACTGGGGAGGGAGTTTTGACAAGGACTTCTAGGGAGAGGAGAAGGGGGATGGATTAAAACTGGAAGAGGGAGATTGAGGTGGGACGTGAGGAGGAAATTGTTTGGTGTGAGGGTGGTGAGAGCCTGGCCCAGGCTGCCCAGGGAAGCTGTGGCTGCCCCATCCCTGGCAGTGTTGAAGGGCAGGTTGGATGGGGCTTGGAGCAGCCTGGGCAGGTGGGAGGTGTCCCTGCCCATGCAGGGGGTTGGGACTGGATGATCTTTAATGTCCCTTTCAACCCAAACCAGTCTGGGATTCTGTGATGTTTCTATGATCACGTCACCACAACAGGCGTAGCCGGCCATATAACCATGGTGATTCTGAACTCTGTGTGTGTGCTGTGCTTGAAGCCCCTCAGATGTCTCCCCTTCCTGGCAGGCTCTTTCTGAACAGTGTCCTCTCTGCCATCCTGGGCCTGGCCCCTCTGCTGCTGGTCGCTTGCTACGTCCTGGTGCAGTTCTTCATCGACCCCGCGGCGCTGCGCTCCCACCCTCACTTCCACGGTACTGCCCTGCTCCCCTTGGGCCCCTCTCACCCAGCCAGCCTGGCTCCAGGCAGGAGCACATCCTTTGGGCTTCTCCCACTGAGGAGAAGCTCCATTCCTTACTCCTTCGGTTTGATGTTTCTGCAAGAGTGTTGTCCAGTTTCAGCTGGGTGGAACGTCTTTCCTTCCTGAGACCTTCCTAAAGGTCTTGCAGAGACAGGATTTCCAAGGCCTCCAGTGCATGATCTGGAGCAGCTCTGCTCTGGAGCCAGGCTGGGAGAGTTGGGGTGTTCAGCCTGGAGAAGAGAAGGCTCCAGGGAGACCTTAGAGCACCTTCCAGTGCCTGAAGGGGCTCCAGGAAAGCTGAGGAGGGGCTTGGGACAAGGGCAGGGAGGGAGAGGACAAGGGGGAAGGGATTAAAACTGGAAGAGGGAGGTTGAGGTGAGACATGAGGAGGAAATTGTTTGGTGTGAGGGTGGTGAGAGCCTGGCCCAGGTTGCCCAGGGAAGCTGTGGCTGCCCCATCCCTGGCAGTGTTGAAGGGCAGGTTGGATGGGGCTTGGAGCAACCTGGGCTGGTGGGAGGTGTCCCTGCCCATGCAAAGGGGTTGGAACCTGATGGTCTTTAAGGTCCCTTCCAGCCTGAACCAGTCTGTGATTCTATGATGATGCATTTGCAGCTACTTTTGAATTAACATTTTCGGCTGTTAGTTAGAAGGATTGAATACCTGGACCACCTCCTCACCTCCAGCTCTGTTTGTGTTCCAGCTCTGAAGAACCACACAGACTCCTGGTTCGTGTTCCTTCCTGCAGCTCCTGTTGAGACTCAGGCACCTGCCATTTTGGTGACAGCTGGGATCTTCATTCTTCTGAGCCTCATGACTGTGATCCTGCTTGGCCACCTCTTGATCTTTCACATCTATCTCAGTAGGTGTTGTGTTCCTGTTTCATTTGCTTCTTCTGCTTCTTCTACATGCACTGGTGTCCACCCGTGTCACAAAAGTGCACAGATGGTGCAAGATGGCAACTGGAGAGGTAGAAAAATTGAGGTTTAACCTACATCTGATTTTCCCCCAGCACCAGGTGGGCTTATCAGTGCCTGTGCAATGCAGGGTTTGCCTGGGGCCTGTGCGTTCCTGGCTCTGGGCTGTGTTATCCTGGGACTGAAAGCAGGTAGGAGAGCTGTAGTGGCTGGGTGGGATGAACTGGTTAGTGCCAGGGATGGCAGATCTAGGCTGGCTCCACACATGGGCCTTTGTGGGGCCCTGTGCTCCTGGCCTTCTGTTGTGGGAGGGAGTCTGTTTCTCTGTTACCCTCAAGATAAGAGGGACATGGAGCTGTTGGAGAGAGTCCAGAGGAGGCCACAGAGATGATCCAAGGGCTGGAGCAGCTCTGCTCTGGAGCCAGGCTGGGAGAGTTGGGGTGTTCAGCCTGGAGAAGAGAAGGCTCCAGGGAGACCTTAGAGCACCTTCCAGGGCCTGAAGGGGCTCCAGGAAAGCTGGGGAGGGACTTGGGACAAGGGCAGGGAGGGA
>NW_009953790.1:66990-85315 GCF_000747805.2 Chaetura pelagica
GGAAGACAAGTGATGCAGGGGTGAAAGAACCATATTGAAATGCAGTGCCCAGCAAACCTTGGGACTCTACCTCATTGTCCAAAGGAACAGAACTTCACCTTGTCCAGAAGTCCCTTCCCCTGGTTCCAGACAATAACAAAATCACCCCTTAATCATCTCTTTGTTAAAAGAAACTGATTGAGCTTCAGTCTCTCCCTTCAGCATGCATTGCAGACCTCACATCACCCTTGTAGCTCCTCTCTTATCTCTCCCCAGTTTGCCAACACCATATCTAAGGTGTAGATACCAGGACTGCACACAATACTCTTCCCTGCTTGTATTCATTTTTACTTTGCTTAGACAGCCAAAGATAGCACTGATACTCCTGAGAATTCACAACACAGCATGAGACCAGCTAGTTATTGATAAGATAATGAAATTAAGCTCCAGCTTCTCACCTTGACGTGGTGACTCCCAGGGGTTCCTCTCTCCAAGTGTGGATTTCACTGCCTGCTCTCATTAATGTGGGTTAGGGAGTTATCACATGCCAGCCTCACTGCATGAGATGTCCCTGCTTTTACCCTTTTTCCACTATAAATGCAAGATAACTTGACTAAAGCTCACCCCCTTTCTCAAACCCCCAACATTGGGCACAGTGCAGGAACACAGGAGCCATGGGTAGATACTTTTCCTGCAGACACCCCAAAACCAAAGCCTGGCCCATCATCCATGAGGGAACTTGATGCTGTCAGGATCCCAGGCAGAAGCAAAGCGCCCCTTGCACAGACACAGCTGCAGGTCCCAAGCTGGGCTTTGTGCTACTGCAGCAAAACAAGCTTCAAGGAGCCCAACAAGCTCCAGCAGTCAAACCCACCAGTGCTGTTGTAGGTGCTCTCCAAGCTCCTGCCATAATGAATCTTCCACACCTGGACTAGGGTATTTCACCTCCCTTCCAAGTGAGCCACCCCTAACACAGCAATGGCTCAGAGGTAGCTCAAGACACACCTCAGACCCTCCTTCCAGAGATGTGCTCCTGCTTCCCTGGCACCCACAGGACAAGGATTTGGTTCTCCAGGGCTGGAACATCTCCTCTATGAAGACAAGATGAGAGAGTTGGGGTGTTCAGCCTGGAGAAGAGAAGGCTCCAGGGAGACCTTAGAGCACCTTCCAGGGCCTGAAGGGGCTCCAGGAAAGCTGGGGAGGGACTTGGGACAAGGGCAGGGAGGGAGAGGACAAGGGGGAAGGGATGAAAACTGGAAGAGGGAGATTGAGGTGAGACATGAGGAGGAAATTGTTTGGTGTGAGGGTGGTGAGAGCCTGGCCCAGGTTGCCCAGGGAAGCTGTGGCTGCCCCATCCCTGGCAGTGTTGAAGGGCAGGTTGGATGGGGCTTGGAGCAGCCTGGGCTGGTGGGAGGTGTCCCTGCCCATGCAGGGGGTTGGAACTAGATGATCTTTAAGGTCCCTTTCCCAACCCAAACCAGTCTGGGATTCTGTGATAACGCAGAGAAACATGGATGGTGTTGATCTACATTCCATGTCAAGGTTCCTTTGTGGAAGTTCTACTCTATCAGCTGAAGGAGACTTGTGGAATTCAGGGGAAGAGGTTTTCAGGGATGCTCCTCGTTAGATCTCCTACATGTTGCTCTCTCCAGAAGGGATTTTAATGTTTGTTTATGTTCAGATGGGCATCCAAACACTTTTTTCAGCCACCCTGGCTCCTCGTTAGATCTCCTGCATGTTGCTCTCTCCAGAAGGTATTTCTATGTTTGTTTATGGGCATCCAAACACTTTTTTCAGCCACCCTCTAAGATGAAGCCAAGACTATTTGGCTGCTTGATGTAAGTTCTGGTGAGAAAAGATCTGACCCACTTGCAGGGGTCAGTGATGCCAAAAGCAGGGAAGAAGGGATGTGGTGGAAGAGGAATGAGGACAGTGGTTACTGAGGATCCTTGGATGGATTTTTAGGTTGTCAGTTCACAGCCATGCAGGTGCCAACACAAACTAGGTCAGCACAAACCAGCTCCAGAAGCAAAATAGTTGCCCTGCTGGAGGGTGGGGTTTGGTGGGTGAGTGTTCCTCAGCTGGCATTGGCCTTTTCCTCTCATGTTTTCCTCTCACAGCCTCTTTGAGCTTTAGATATGAGAAGAAACTTCCCTGAAAGGGTCATTAAACACCGGCTCAGGAGGTGGTTGAATCCCCATCCCTGGAGGGGTTTCAAAGCTGTGAAGATGTGGTGCTGAGGGACATGGTTTAAGCTCTGGGCTTGGTAGGATTGGGTTATGGTTGGTAGAATTAGGTTGTGGTTGGACTTGATTATCTTAAAGGTCTTTTCCAACCAGAAGGATCCTGTAATTCTGTGAAATTTGGTCATGCTGCAATTTTGCTTTCTTGGGGGAATGTCAAGTTGACTTTGCTGGGTCGATGGGGGTGCCTGGAGATTTCAAAGGTCCATCTAGCACGGTGGAAGGACTTAAAAGCTTCATAAAGCTGCTCCAGGAAAGTTTATTCTGCATGAAAACCAGAGGATGATTCGGTTTATGCATGAGTGATCTTGGTCCTGTCCTGATGTACAACTCCCACAAGGGGGTGCTCCCTCCTCGGGAGAAGGAGACGCTTTCCCTTGTCAAACACAACCGTGTTAAACCAGTTCCACTCCGGATCTGGGAGATTTTTTGTTGCTCTTACCTTAGGGGGATTTGCCAACCTCTTTCACGGGACATTTTGAGCCAAAATCCCTTCTCTTTCTGACCCAATTTGAAATCGTTATGATTTCCATGGGGACCAGAATTCAATTCTTATCCATTTTGGTTCATTTTTTATGCCATGAAAGCCTGTTACCCCGTGGAAACCAATTCCAGCTGTGCAGAGGTGCTTAAAAGGAGAGATATTAACCTAGACTGGGGATGTGTTACACTTACTGGGATTCAGGGAGATGGACAAAGTACCTCTTGAAATTCCTCTTACTTCACACCTGTATCTGCCAAGAGTTTCATCTAAATGCTTGGAATTATTGGAAGGAGCTGTCTGACCTTTTTTTGGGTCAGGTAGGATTTATTTTAGGATCTAGTTTTGTGACAAGGACAGTGAACTGTCAGAATTATAATAATTACTCACTGTTCAGGAAAGAAGGAGGTTGTTCCATGTAGTCAGAATGATCAGGCTTGGACTGAGACTCATTCCAGAGGCATCCAGTGGAATGGAAGTTTGGAGGGAGGTTTTATTTTGGTCTTCAATACTGAGAGGCAAATAGGAAGCAAAAGGAAAAAGAAAGAATGAGGAAGGGAAAAGGAATAGGAAGGAAGGAGAAAATATAGGAAAGAAGGAGAATATAGGAAAGGCTTTGGAGCTGGGATTCTATATTGCACAGGAGGTGCTGCAGTGTTATCAGGCCAGACCCTTGCAATATTTTTTAACTAAATAGCTCTAAAATGGTTGTAAAGTTTCATTGTTAAGTGTTGAGAAAGCAAAGAACTCAATTCAAAATGGTTTCTTTCTTATTTCTTCAAAAGGTTATTGCTATTCCAGGAGGGGCACCTTCTCCTCTGTTCTCCTCCACTTCCCTGGGGAGTAATCCTGGTTTTAGGGCATGGTTTTGGGAGGTAGGATGTTGCTGGTGTGAGTGTCTTCATGCACTTCAGGACTGGATGAGTCTGGATGTCCCACTCCTAGGCATCTGCTTCTGCAACAAGGAGGAATGACAGGCTGTGCACTACAAACCTCAGCACCCATTTGTGCTCCAGAATATTTATCATCAGGGGGTCACTAAGGGAGGAATGTCTGTGATTTGGATCCTTGCAATGCTGTGGGTCTCATGAAGGGACCAGGCTTCTCAGAAATGTCACAGGCTTTTGGTCACTGGTGGAAGCAGATGGGTTTGTGTGGGGGAGCCCTTCAGAGCTCATCAGCTCAGGCACGTAGAATCCCAGACTGGGTTGGGTTGGAGGGGACTTTAAGATCATCTAGATCCAACCCCCTGGATGGGCAGGGACACCTCCCACCAGCCCAGGCTGCTCCAAGCCCCATCCAACCTGCCCTTCAACACTGCCAGGGATGGGGCAGCCACAGCTTCCCTGGGCAACCTGGGCCAGGCTCTCACCACCCTCACACCAAACAATTTCCTCCTCATGTCCCTCCTCAATCTCTCTCTTCCAGTTTTAATCCCTTCCCCCTTGTCCTCTCCCTCCCTGCCCTTGTCCCAGGACCCTCCCCAGCTTTCCTGGAGCCCCTTCAGGCACTGGAAGGTGCTCTAAGGTCTCCCTGGAGCCTTCTCTGCTCCAGGCTGAACACCCCCAAATGACCATGTCTGGCTCCAGGCAGGCTGGGCATTTCCTGCTCAGTGGTTTGGACATCAAGAGTCTCAGTCTCTCCAGGAGACAATAACATGCTGAATTTCTTCCCTCAATTTAGCATCCCCTACCTGCTGCCTACTCACTGAGCTCACCCAGCTGGGCTGTGAGGGGTGGGTTTGCTCTGAACTGAACCAATTCCTGCAGCCCAGAAGGTTCTACCATGTTGTGGGAGGGGCCTTTGGGAGAACATTGGGACTGTGAGAAGCTGTGATGATACAGTAGAAGATATAGTAAGAGATACAAACCAGAGGTGCTTTGGGCTTGGAGGATCAGTCTTTTCCTGTTTATTATTACTGTTTGATGGTGTCATTCTCAGGCTGGCTCAGTGCAGTGGGGGGTGGGGCTGTGCTGACAGCTCTGTCTTTCCCTCCCAGTGTGGAACAAGTTGACTACCTACGAGTACATCCTGCAGCAGCGTCCCCAACAAGAGGCCAAAGAGACAGACAAGCAGCGGGAATCTTGTCCCTCCCAATTCAGCCCCAATCAGGTATTTGTCCTCCTTCCACTCCATTCCTCAAAACCCCTGCCTGGCCTGTCCACACTGTACAGTTTGCTTTGCTTTTCCCAGCTCCAAGTTGTAGAGGCAGCTGCTAGAGATGAGGTTTTAGAGGTGGAGTTGAGTAGGAGGAGGTGAGAGAGTGTGTGGTTTGATGGGCACTTCAGGCACAAGCAAGCAAAGAATCAACTCCACCTGCTTTCAAAGGAATCAATCCCACTCACTCTCTTCCCCCAGCACTTGTTTTGGGCCCTGCACTGTCCTTTCTCTTCTGCCAGCACAGCTGTTTCTCAGTCATGCAGTGAGCAGGGTGGGGAATCTCATCTGGGTAAGAAGAAAGAGTAGTTTTAATTTTTATTTATGCTTGCTTAAAATAATAGTTGAGCTCGTGGTTTGCTGGCCCAGCTCCCTCCTCTTTGGTTCACCAAGCAGCCAGAGAAGTGCCTGTGTCAGCATGAGGAGGATGACTGCAGAGTGGGAAGGGTCCTGTCATGGGAAAGGACAGGACCATCTGTTTTCATGGAATCATAGAATCAGCTTTGGTTTGGGTTGGAAGGGACCTCAAAGATCATCCAGTCCCAACCCCCTGCATGGGCAGGGACACCTCCCACCAGCCCAGGCTGCTCCAAGCCCCATCCAACCTGCCCTTCAACACTGCCAGGGATGGGGCAGCCACAGCTTCCCTGCTCAACCTGGGCCAGGCTCTCACCACCCTCACACCAAACAATTTCCTCCTCATGTCTCACCTCAATCTCCCTCTTCCAGCTTTAATCCCTTCCCCCTTGTCCTCTCCCTCCCTGCCCTTGTCCCAAGTCCCTCCCCAGCTTTCCTGGAGCCCCTCCAGGCACTGGAAGCTGCTCTAAGGTCTCCCTGGAGCCTTCTCTTCTCCAGGCTGAACACCCCAACTCTCCCAGCCTGGCTCCAGAGCAGAGCTGCTCCAGCCCTCCCATCATCTTCTTGGCCTCCTCTGGCCCAAACAGCTCCATGTCCTTCCAGTGCTGGTGACACTGCAGGTCTGTCTGGCTCATGTGAGCAGTATCACAGGTCATGACTGAGAGCAAGACAGGCTGAAGAAACTGGGGCTAATCATCAAGCAGCTGATCATACCAAATAGTTCAACCATCTTGAAAAGGAGAAGGACACCAACCATATTCAGAAATGACTCAGATACCTGCTTGTCTTGGAACTGATTCTGCAGAGGGTTGAGGGTCCTTGTGATGCTATTGAGCTGTCAAAAGGGTCCTACAAGCTCTTTCATGCTGTTCCACTTCATTCCACATTCATTCTGCTATGAATTGAGAGACTTCAGTGCCATTTATTTTTTTATCCCTGCAATTACTGAAAATTGAACTGGAAGAATTTTTTACTGGCTTTGAACTGGGGGGTTGGACTAGAAACTTCCAGAAGTTCTTCTTAGTCTAAATTATTCTCCAATCCTGTGTAATTCCAGCTAGGAAGTCACCTCTATACAACCAGTTTTATATTTCATAAGATATAAATTGGATCCAAACTTCATCCAGATATTCCATGGAGAGATCCTGGGATCTCTCTGGACTATTCATGGTTTTTTCTTTATCGAAGCAAAGGGGTGAGGGAGATGATTCCTTTTCTGTACAATATGGAGGCCCCAGTTTTGAATATGTTGGGTTTTGTGTTTTTTTTTTTCTATCATGGAAAAGCTGAACTTTCAGTTTAAACAGAGGTTTCCATAACAACAAAAATATTTGGCACTTGGTCTCACAGAGCATGAAAATGATGATAAAACATGAGCTCTCATCACTTCCTAGTGACTGAATTTTGATGGAGGCTGAGAACACAGCTGGACAGGGGTGGACTCTGTGTGGGATGGAGCAGTTCAGTGATGTCCTCCTGCCCCCTCTGGTGCCTACCTAGAGGTGGGTGAAGGTGGAAGCAGGAACCCTGGATGAAACAGGGTGAGAAGGAGAGTGGTGTTTCAGGGCTGCACTCAGGACCTTGGGGAACAAGAAGAACAGGATGATGCCAAAGAACATTGTTCAGAAAAATGTGAACCCACCAGATTTTCCTTGTTTCTTACATAGCAACCAGGGATAAACACAAACAAATAGATTGGAGTAGGAGGACACTGAGTGACTTGCCTTTTGTAAGCTGTGTTGACTGCAGCCTGCTTTAGCTTGAACAAAGCAATCCTTTGTCATGGATCCAAGATGTTGGGAGCATAACATGGAAATCATCCTCTTCCCACTTTTGTCTTGACTGTTCATTCATTTTAGGGAGTGAGGAGAAAGATGCATGTTCCTTTTCATCCTTGGTTTGGAGCCTTAATCAAGCCTGGGTGTTGGTTTTGGCTTCAGTTTTGTCTGTGGGGAAGTCTTTGGCTCTGGCCAGGTTAAAGGAGTCCTGTTCAGGTTAAAGGATTCCTGTTCAGGTTAAAGGAGTCCTGTCCAGGTTCAAGGAGTCCTGTCCAGGTTAAAAGATTCCTGTTCAGGTTCAAGGAGTCCTGTCCAGGTTAAAGGATTCCTGTTCAGGGTGAAGGATTCACTACCAGGTTAAAGGATTCCTGTCCAGATTAAAGGATTCTTTTCCAGGTTAAAGGAGTCCTGTTCAGGGTGAAGGATTCCTGTTCACTTTAAAGGATTCTTGTCCAGGTTAAAAGATTCCTGTTCAGGGTGAAAGATTCACTACCAGGTTAAAGGGTTCCTGTCCAGGTTAAAGGAGTCCTGTCCAGGTTAGAGGATTCTTGTCAAGGTTAAAGGATTCCTCTCTAAAGAATTCCTGTCCAGGTTAAAGTTGTTTCCTGTTCACTTTAAAGGATTCCTGTCCAGGTTCAAGGATTCCTGTCCAGGTTCAAGGATTCCTGTTCAGGGTAAAGGATTCACTACCAGGTTAAAGGATTCCTGCTCAGGTTAAAGGATTCCTGTTTGAAGGATTCCTGCCCAGATTAAAGGATTCTTGTTCACTTTTAAGGATTCTTGTCTAGGTTCAAGGATTCCTGTCTAAAGGATTCCTGCCCAGGTTAAAGAATTCCTGTTCAGGTTAAAGGATTCCTGTTCAGGTTAAAGGATTCATATGTGCTTGTAAAACCCTCCTCAGAACATGCACACAGTCAAAGCCCTCATTTTGCACACTTGAGTGGTTCAGATGTCATGAAAAATGCAAACCAGTTGGACACATCCAGGCTGTGCCTCTTTTACTCTGCCCAGAGCAGCATGTGCAAGGAACAGTTTTTTTCTGTAGGCAGCTGCAAAGAAATATAAACTAACCCAAACCTGAGGCTTTCATGCCTAATTGCTTTCATACCAGGGAGCTGGAGTTGACAGCCAGCTGGGATGTGATTTTTTAAAACATTCCTAAAGCTTTGAACTTGCTTTGGGCACTGATTCAGGTCAGTGAGGTTTGATTTTAAATAATAAACATGAATTTTCCTCAGCTTCCCTCACATTTTCAACATTGCTTCTCTCTTCCAGTGTCTGGTGCAGATGAACCTGGTCTGCACCCTCAGCCTTGACACTGGGCACAGGACAAGTTGTGGCTGCCCCATCCCTGGCAGTGCTGAAGGGCAGGTTGGATGGGGCTTGGAGCAACCTGGGCTGGTGGGAGGTGTCCCTGCCCATGCAGGGGGGCTGGGACTGAATGGTGTTTAAGGTTCTTCCAACCTTCACCATTCCATGATTCTATGACTTGCAACAGACCCACTTTCCCTGGGACAAGAGCCATTTTTCCCTGGTCATTTCTGCCTCCCCTGGACCCAGGCAACATTCCAGGCTGTCTCTGAAGTGGGTGGTGAGAGGGGCTGCAGTGGGCAAGGGAGCTGAATCCATCCTGAAGCTGTGACCAAAGACCCTTGGGGTGGGCACAGCTGGTGTAGAGGAGGTCTCAGGGTGTGGAAGGTGGCAGTGGACTCGGGCACTCTGCCCACTCAGCAGCCTGTTTTCAGAAAAGCAAGAGGAAAAGCTGAATCCTAACAACCCTGTAGCAAAGAGTGGCTTTGTCTTGCTGTCCCAGTTGAAGGACAGTGACTGTCCTGCTGACTGTGGCAGCAGAGAGGGAGGCTGGGACTTGGTGTCATCCCTGGGGCTTTGTCACACTGAGAGAACATTGTATTTTCTACTGAGTGTTCTCCCATCTGCTTCTCCCAGTCAGCTCTAATGATTTGCTTTCTTTTTTTCTGCCTGCTTTGGTTGTGCATAATTTATAAAAGGCTGAGATGGACAAAATGGATTTTCAAAAGCTTTTTCACTCCTTGCTTGGAAAGAATTCTTTGTGATCTTCTCAAACTCTGTCATTCATTCATCTCCTCTGAAATGTTGATATGTTGGGGCTTGATGGTTAATTGTGCCCTGTCCTGCTGTCCCCTCATACCAGGGGACAGTGCTACAGGCTGTCCTGTGCTGCAGCTCAGCTCAGCCACGGTGGGCTTTCCTCTGGAACACCTAAATCTCCACCCCATGTCCTCAGGGACACCAGGTTGTGTCTGCTCTCCTTCCTTTGGGACTCAGGTGCATGAGCTTTGAATGTCAACGTGAAACATTTGGGCCCCAAGGAGCTTTGAGGAACAATCTCTGTACCTTTGAGGTTCAGCTGCTGAGGAGCAAGGATCTGCCTTGAGTTACAAGTTCCATTTCAAATGGGTGGGTTAATGGTGATGAATTTCTGCAGATTATTAATCCAGGGCTTGGCTAAACCCTGCCTGGAACAGCCCCAAAGAGCAGAGCCCTCAGATCAGAAAGGGACAACTGGGAGCTCATTTCTGTAATGCAAACACTTGGATTGAAGGGGTTGATTCCTGATTTTAAAATTCAGGATGGCATGACTTGGAATTCTGAAGACCTGAGGCAATAGATCCCATTCCTTTTAAAAAACCCAGCCCTGTAATTAGCTCTGCAGTAACCAAACAACCACACTTTCTGTTTCCCTGCATGTTTCATTTCCATCACCTCCATTTTACATCTTAAAGGAGGTTGTTGGGGTTTGTTTTTTTTGCATTCACTGCTGAACTCCTGTGATTGATCTCTGGAACTAATGGAGGCTTTAAGTGCTATTTTGTATGTGGTCCCAAGAAGTGATTAAGCTGCTCTCTGGAAGTGGGTTCTGATTTGATTCTGAGTCACATGAAGTGCTGGCTGGACTGAATGAATGAATCAGGGACTTCTGATGGTCTCAAGCTTGGTTTTCCATCTTCTGAAGCAGCAAACTCCTGCTGAGTTTCAGCTGGGAGGGCAGAAAATATCTGGCAAGTGACTGAGGAAGGAAAAGAAGACATCTCAGTGGTGAAAAATCCCTCTTCTCCACTCTGTGTTCATATTGGGCTGAAAATGTTAATTCTTTTTTCCTTTCTTTTGCCTTCCAGGAAGGAGACTTTTCCCCAGGTAACCCTGGTTATACAGACCCTGGTGTTCCAGTAGAGGAATTCTCAACAGCAGCTTCAGGAAAAGAGTGAGTGAAGTCCTAGCTGGGAGTCTCCCAGTAGCACTGGGAAATGGTCCCCAAAGACACTGAGAAACCAAGGAGAATAGGGAGCACCAGTGACCAAAGTGTGGTGAAATCTTGGAGTTTCAGGAGGGTCAAAATACCTGCAGGAGTATTTGTCTCCCCTCCCCTGGGAAAATATCTTGCCTAGATTCCTCTGTTTTAGGCTGTTTTGTATTAAAATGACTTGAAAGCTGCCTGATTTCTCCTGTAATTCCCACGTGGAGCTGATTGTAGCTGCATCATTTCAGGTTGTTGAGAGATGTTAAGATCCCAAGCTGGTAACACAGGCTCCTGGGGAAACACCATCCTTGTCTCTTAATTAATTCTTGCCTATTAACTCATGTCCCTGGAGAAGGGAGAGAGGAAACCCTAAATATTTTGCCAACTTGTCCAGGATCAGTTTCCCTGCAGTTTTGCTGGGAATGCTGTGCAAGGTGAGGGATGCTCTGGTCAGGATGTGTGCAAGCAAGGTGGGCATCAGAGTGAGGGGTGTCTGAGGGATGTCTCTTGTGGATCTCTTGTAGCTTTTCCAAGCTCTGTGTCCACAATGATGAGGCTGACCCTGAGCAGAGCTTCTCTCCAGACCCCCCATCTCTTCACTTTGTGGTCCCATCTCAGGTAAGTAGGAGACTTTCTGCAGGCTGGGGAAAAGCACCTGGGGGTGTTGTCAACAGTGGCTGAACATGAGCCAGTGTGTGCCCAAGTGGCCAAGAAGGCCACCAGCATCCTGGCTTGTGTCAGCACTGGTGTGGCCAGCAGGAGCAGAGCAGTGACCATCCCCTGTGCTGGGCACTGGGGAGGCTGCACCTCAAATCCTGGGGTCAGTTCTGGGCCCCTCAGGACAAGAAGGACATGGAGGGGCTGGAGCGTGGCCAGGGAAGGGCAAGGGAGCTGGGGAAGGGGCTGGAGCACAAGTGTGAGCAGGAGCAGCTGAGGGAGCTGGGGGTGTCCAGCCTGGAGACAAGGAGCTGAGGGGAGACCTGCTGGCTCTGCAGCTGCTGAGAGGAGGTTGGAGCCAGGGGGGTCGGGCTCTGCTCCCCAGGAACAAGGGATGGGACAAGAGGAAGTGGCCTCAAGTTGTGCCAGGAGAGGTTTAGATTGGATCTTGGGAGAACCTTCCTCCCTGAAAGGGTCACTAAACCCTGGCCCAGGCTCCCCAGGGAGGTGGTGGGATCCCCATCCCTGGAGGGGTTTCAAAGCCCTGTAGATGTGGTGCTGAGGGACACGGGTTAAGCACTGGGCTTGGTAGGGTTGGTTTAGTGGTTGGTAGAGTTGGGTTATGGTTGGACTCAATCATCTTCAAGATCTTTTCCAACCAGAAGGATGCTGTGAAATGTCCCTGTGAAACATCCCGTCTGCAGTGGACACTTGACTGAGGTGCTTGGGTGCCCCCTGACTGGCACAGGCCATGGTCACCTCCTTTGTGCACCCCTCCCTGTCCTCAGTGTGTATGTGCAGGTGTGGCTGGGCCTTGGTCACTACCCCCCAGTGACACTCTCCTGTCCCAGCTCTCACAGGTGGTCAGGGATGTTCTGCTGGTACCTCCTGAGCTCACAGCTCAACTCTTAACACCTCTCTGCAGTTAAGCAGCTCTTATCTTTCCTGCTTCCATGATGGAACAAGCTGGACATGTTCCTGTGGAGCAAAATCCAACACTTGATACACTCAAACATGGATGTGAAAGCCCAGAGAAAGATGCTGTGTGTGGATATGGAGCTTGGGTGGAGGGAACAGCTGTCCAAAGTCAAGCTTTCTCCTCTTGGTGTTCATGTGCCTGGGTCCAGGTGCTCTCTCCACCTTCTCAAAGGTGTTGGTGCTCCCCCCTCTTCCTCCAAGGTTATTAATAAAACTCATGTCATCTAGGGCATGTAGCAATAGGACAAGGGGGAAGGGATTGAAACTGGAAGAGGGAGATTGAGGTTGGACATGAGGAGGAAATTCTGTGCTGAGAGGGTGGTGAGAGCCTGGCCCAGGTTGCCCAGGGAAGCTGTGGCTGCCCCATCCCTGGCAGTGTTGAAGGGCAGGTTGGATGGGGCTTGGAGCAACCTGGGCTGCTGGGAGGTGTCCCTGCCCATGCAGGTTGGATCTAGGTGATCTTGAAGGTCCCTTCCAACCCAAGCCATTCCATGATTCTGTGGTTCTCTACTTGTATTTTAACATCCTGTGCTGTGGGACTTGTGGTCTCCTCTTCTATTTGGACCCTACAAATGCCTTTGTCCACCAGTGTCTTTGTGCATCTCCAACCACATGAGCCACCAGCCTGAGGCACCTGCACACGAGGACTCACTGTGTTCAGGAGACCCCTCTTCTCTCTCACTGCTTGACAGCAACTCAGTCCTAAACCAGAAAATACCTCTGGTCTGTGGTCACCCCAAGTCCTCAGGATTAAAAATAAGAGGAATAAAAGAGAGGGAGGGATGAAAACCCCAGAGTGTCTTCTTCATTTGGGCTGAGGAACTGATTTCCCTTCTTTTGGACCTCTTCCTTTCACAGCCACAGAAGAAAAGAAGAAAGAAGACACGTGGAGCCTCCTTCTCAGCAGGGGACAGCAGCTCTAGACCACAGGCCAGACCTTGGCCCCCTTTCCCAGCCCCCCAGTCAGGTGAGAGTCACCAGGCAATGGATTCAAACTGGAGCCCAGGAAGTTCCACCTCAACATGAGGAAGAACTTCTTTGCTGTGAGGGTGACAGAGCCCTGGGACAGGCTGCCCAGAGAGGTGGTGGAGTCTCCTTCTCTGGAGCCTTTCCAGCCCTGTCTGGATGCCTTTCTGAGTGACCTGCCCTGGTTTTGCTCCTGCTCTGGCAGGGGGTTGGACTGGATGATCTTCAAAGGTCCCTTCCAACCCCTGACATGCTGTGATCCTGTGGTTCTCTGCCCTCTGGGTTGGACTTGTTGGCACCCAGAAATGAAGTGTGTCCTGCAAACCCAGCAGTGGCAGGAGGTTAAGTTGCCTCAGAAGGAAAAACTGAGTGTCTGGGAGTGCTTGGAGCCACCCTGAGGTGCTCAGACCTGGGCACACCACGGAGGGTAGAATCCTCTACATCTTTATACTGAATTTTGTATAAATCTGTGTGCTTTTCTGAATCAGCCATGGGAGAGTTCCTGGGCTTGTTGGGGCTCTGTGGGGCTGAGGGATCTTTCAACTCTCTCCTTAAGCTTTCTCCTCCTTTCCTTTCCAGCTGTAGAAGTCCCAGCCACGGCTGCTGCCACCTCCTCCTCCTCCTCCCACAGCCTCGTGGTTCCAGCTTTTCCTCAGAGACCTGCTGTGCCCCCCAGCTCCTTGGGCTTCATCCAGGCAGCAGGACCCCCAGGTGACTATCACTCAGAGTCTGCTGAATCCATGGATGAGATTCCTGTGGCTCAGACTCGCCTGGGGAGCACAGCCCTTCCCAGGCCTCCTAAAAAGAACCCCAGCAACTCTCAACACCTTCCCTTGGCCACAACCAATCCCAGAGGCGACAGGAAGAAGACTTTGTATTCTGGGCACAAAGTAAAAAGGAAAAGCTGCCAGCAAGACACACGTGTGGAACGAGACCTGGAACTTTTTACCAAGGTTCCTGCTGTGTTTGTAAGTCAGAGCAGTGGAGAACCTCATGTCTCCCAGCCCACATCTGAGCCACCCCACAGAAAATGCACCAGCAAGCAGCAGGTGGGCAGATATGAGGATATAAGGACAAACACCACAGTGGCCTAGTCATCACCTTTCCAAAGCTACAGCTTCTGGGGACAAGGCAAGAGGTTCTCTTTGCTCTTCCAAGATCTCCACCCCTCTGGTTCCCTGGGGGCAGCAGCATCCCTTCAGCTACTGCTGTCCATCCTCCAGCAGAACTAGCTGAGAGGCAGCAAAACCCCTGCACTATCACTGCTTTGGCTGCTGCCTCTTCCTGAGCCAGGATTGTCCCTGAGGTCCTCTCCTGCTCCAGGGGGAATGGTCTCCCTGACAGGGAAGTGTCCAGGGCTGCCACTGGTCAAGGAGGTGGCCTTAGTGCTCCGTGGGGTGCTGAGGGACCTGTCCCCATGCTGTGTGCTTGCTGGCAGACACCAGGGGGATATTGCTCCTACCCAACCAAAGGCAAGAGGCAATAAGGTGACAAAGCTGAGGTGGGCATCTTGCTGGAGAGGAGCTGGGTGCTGGCTGAGGGGCTGGGCTGTCCCCTCTGCACACCCTTCCTGGGGAAGGACAAGGCAGCAGCTCAGCTCTTCCCTGCACCCCTCAAAGCTGGATTTCCCGTCTGCCTACCCCCTGTCAGCCTTGGCATCATGCACAGGAGCTTCAGCAGGTTGCTCAGGGAGTAGCCTCAGGGTCACCCTGTCCCCACAGCCCTTTCCACTGTGTGGCCTCAAGCTGAGTTCACCAGCATGTGCTCTGCAAAGCAGTGTCCTCTCACCTGCTCCACCTTCCCAGCAGCCTGGGCTGCCTCCGGGAGCTCTGGGATACAGCAGGTCCTGAAACCTTCTCCTTGCCTGGGCTGCCAGATCCATGTGAGGCCACAGCCAGGCCTGGAGTCTCTGTAGGGTAGAAAAATCCTGCAGCAGAGTCTGGGGCCAGTGCCTGGAGTCGTGGGACATTTCCTGTGCTGGGACATTCCCTGCCCTCTGCTTCCCATTCCAAACTCCTGGCTGAGGCCAGGGCTGCCAGCAAGCCCAGCTCTGCCCAGCAACCAGCTAATCTAGCCCAGGGTGACCTGATGGACCTTGTCACTGGAGTGGCTCTTACCTGCCACCACCCATTACCTGCCACCCAGCCCCTTCCCTGAGCAGCTGCCTGGGACCTTTGCACCATTCCTGGTCAGGTGTGGGTGGACACGAAGGTTGAGCAGGAAGCACAGGGAGTCTTTGTCACCCTGCCACGTGTTTTGGTGTGTGGAAACCACAAGCCACCCTTCCTCCAGCCTGGGGTCAGTGCAGGTTGAGGAGGGACAAGACAAGGCTGTGGGAGTTGAGTTGAGCTGCTCCTCCCCTTGCCTGGCTTGGTCTGAGAGTGCTCATCAGCAATGGTCCAGAGCAGGACAGGATCTGGGGACAAAAGCCCTCTGGGCACAGCCAACATGGCCCAGGCATGGACTCCTAGCTTTGAAGTACACAATTCCCAGCCTGGCTTGTTCTCCCAGTGCTCCCACTGGCTCCTGCTCTGCTCCGAGGTCCACACAAAGTCCACTTCCCCTGCAGCTTTAGGTCCAGATGGACTTTCTTCTTGGAAACTCACTTCTGCAGAGAGAGGCAGGGAAGTGCCTGCTGGATGCTGGAAGGCTCAGCCCATTCCAGGAGCATTCCTGAGTGCCAGCAGCTGGCCTGGCTCCCCAGGAAGCACCCAGCACCCTCACCATGCTGCCTGGTGCTCATGCTGTGGCCACTTCATGAAGTCTTTGCCTTCAAGGAGAAGGAGAAGTGGTGCAGCTGCTCCTGGAAACATGATCCATGCAGAGCTGAAGCTGCAGTAGGGAAGTCCTCCTTTGCTGAAGGGTTGATGGGGTAAGTGTGGCTCATAGCCAGGACCATCCAGGCTGAGCACTCCCTGGGACAATCCTTGGGAAGCTTTTGGTGAGGCCGTTGTAGATACAATCCCTCACTCCAGGCTCTCTTACCCTCCTTCTGTGTTGGCTGATTTTTGACTCCTGAAGGAGCTGGAATGAGGAGCTTTGACTCTTCATCAAATGAGGTGAGCCATGGATCAGCAGGTGTGAGTTTCATGGAGCTGTTGAAGACATGATCACAATCTGGAGGTAGGATTTGCCCTCACACTCCTCACAGCTTCCCTGGCTCCTGCACAAGGTGCTGTGACCCTGTGGTGTGGGACCAACCCTGGTGGAGCAGCAGACATGGCACTGCTTGTCTGCAGAGCCCAGGGCATCTGCTCACTGGTGGATCCGTGTTGGACAAAGTCCTTCCCATGTTTCTCCTCACACCTGGTGTCCCCCAGAGGAACTAACCCTGCAGCAGAGCAGGGCTTTCAGAGACCAGCTGTCCCTCCACACAGCAGACATTGGTCATTTCCCTCCAGCAGGTGCCCCTGAGCAGCCCTCGTGTGTTTTCTTACCCTTTGTCCCTGCAGAACCTGTCCAGAAACCATGTCTGGAGCTCTTTAGCTCCACAATAAACTTTTCTATGCTCTTTGCTAAGCAGTTTCCTCCTTTCTGGCAGTTGTTCATTCCCCTGCCCCAGAACTTTTCCCTGCTCCCCTGGTGTCCCAGCTGAGCTCCACACTGGTGTGTTGGTGGCAATGGTCCCCTCTCCCTAGATCTCTGTGGATGTTGGATGGGACAGCCTGCCCCCTGGGGTAGGGGGTAGACCACCTTCTGCAGGAGGTACAGCCTGGTTTCTGTGCTGCAGCAGGTGAGCAGGAGGAGGACACAGTTCCAGGATGGTCCCAACAGGGCAAGCACAGCTCCTTCCCCACCTCCTTTCTCTCCTTTTGGAACCCTAATGCTGATGCTGGTGGGTTTGGGTGCTGAGGGTGTTCCTGCAAGGTGCACTGCCTGGGGAAGCAGCAGCCAGAAGGAAGGAGCCACACTGGGTACCTCTGCAGAGCCCAGGGTGTGGGCAGAGCTGTCCTGGCCACCACCCCAGGGGGCTGAGGGGCCACAAGCAAAGCTGCCCACCCTGCCTGCAGCCCCAGGCCAGCAGAGCGGGGCGAGTGTCACCTGGGTGAGGTGACAGCAGAACTCCTGATGCTTTCAGGTCCCCAGTCACATTCCAGGTCTGGCATCCCCAGCACCTTGTCCAGCACTAAGTGAAGAGGGTTTAGCAGGACACGGACCCTCCAGCAGCAGGAGGCAGCAGCCAGGACAGGCTGGTTCCCCTACAAGACTCTGTGGCTTCTCTCAGGACCAAGCCACGCGTGTCCAGGATGGTGACAGCTTCCCAGAATCCTCCCAAATCCTAAATCCAGATCCCTGGCCACTTGCCAGGGGCTGTGCCAGGCCTTGCAGCACGTTCCTCTCCCAGCCTTGGCACAGGACACACGTCCTGCTAATAAAGAGACACTTTCATCTGCAGCCCTGACTCAAGTTTCTTCTTCTCCTCTTTGAAGTTGACGGGACCTTCCCTTGGGAAATGATCCCTTTTTTTTTTGGGGGGGGTGCAGCCTGTTCCTGGGCTCTGCTTTCCTGAGAGCAGCTCGAGGGGCTGCCTTGGCTTGCAGGAAGGGAGGAGGAAGGTCCTTCAACCCACGGGTGCCTTTTTCCCTCTCCTCTCCTCCCGGGGTTTCAGGGCAGCCGGGACCCCAGGGTGGCCCCGGTGGTGCCTTGTGGACAGGCTGTTGCTGGGGTGACTGTATCCAGGTTGCACAACCTCCGAAACACTTCCCTCTGTTTTCTAGCAACTCGGGCTGGAGGAGCAGCCGTTTCCTCACTAACCTCATCCCACCCCAGATGGGCCCGAGCCAAGAGACTCATTCCTGAAATGAGCTGAGTCCCTGCGGTGCCCAGCCCTGGGGGGCAGGGAGGATGGAGGGTGAGCCTGGAAGGTGCTCTGGGGTGGAGCTCTGAGCGGCAGCCTGGAGCAGTCACAGCAGTGCAGGGCTCTGTGTGAAGTTGGGGGGACAGGGATGACCCCAACCTGGCCCTGAGCTCAGCGTGTCCCGAGGAACTTGGTACCGAGTTGGGTTGTGGTTGGACTTGATGGTCTTCGAGATCTTTTCCAACCAGGATGATTCTGTGAAGCCCTGGAGTGACAGAGGATGATTCTGTGAAGCCCTGGAGTGACACAGCTCGTGCAGGTCCCAGGAGGCAGCCTGGGAACATCCTGCCCCTTCTTGGAAAGCACAAGAAGGGAAAGGTCCCCGGGGAGGGGGGCTGAGCACGGAGCTGTGTCCTGCTCCTCCACCACATCACAGGACCTGTGCAGCCTCCTCCTTGGCTCCTGCCCGTGCCACGGGCTCCGGACCAAGTCACAGCCTCTTCCCAGGCTTCCTTTTCCGGGCTGCATGAGGATCTGGCCGGGGGACCCGCCGGGGCTGTCACGGTGACAACAAACGCACAACAAACCCCGGCCCTTAGGAACCGAAACCCGAGCTGCTCAGCCCGGTCCCCTGGGCGACCTGCCAGCCCC
>NW_009953790.1:85912-88190 GCF_000747805.2 Chaetura pelagica
CAGGGCAGCCGGGACCCCAGGGTGGCCCCGGTGGTGCCTTGTGGACAGGCTGTTGCTGGGGTGACTGTATCCAGGTTGCACAACCTCCGAAACACTTCCCTCTGTTTTCTAGCAACTCGGGCTGGAGGAGCAGCCGTTTCCTCACTAACCTCATCCCACCCCAGATGGGCCCGAGCCAAGAGACTCATTCCTGAAATGAGCTGAGTCCCTGCGGTGCCCAGCCCTGGGGGGCAGGGAGGATGGAGGGTGAGCCTGGAAGGTGCTCTGGGGTGGTCCCTGTGCTCTCCTGCCAGCTCTGAGCTGCAGCCTGGAGCAGTCACAGCAGTGCAGGGCTCTGTGTGAAGGTGGGGGGACAGGGATGACCCCAACCTGGCCCTGAGCTCAGCGTGTCCCGAGGAACTTGGTACCGAGTTGGGTTGTGGTTGGACTTGATGGTCTTCGAGATCTTTTCCAACCAGGATGATTCTGTGAAACCCTGGAGTGACACAGGATGATTCTGTGAAGCCCTGGAGTGACACAGCTCGTGCAGGTCCCAGGAGGCAGCCTGGGAACATCCTGCCCCTTCTTGGAAAGCACAAGAAGGGAAAGGTCCCCGGGGAGGGGGGCTGAGCACGGAGCTGTGTCCTGCTCCTCCACCACATCACAGGACCTGTGCAGCCTCCTCCTTGGCTCCTGCCCGTGCCACGGGCTCCGGACCAAGTCACAGCCTCTTCCCAGGCTTCCTTTTCCGGGCTGCATGAGGATCTGGCCGGGGGACCCGCCGGGGCTGTCACGGTGACAACAAACGCACAACAAACCCCGGCCCTTAGGAACCGAAACCCGAGCTGCTCAGCCCGGTCCCCTGGGCGACCTGCCAGCCCTGGCTCCTTTCCCCCAGGCCTGCCTGTCCCCACGGGCCACCTCCTGGCTCTCTGGGCTCTGCAGCCCCCAGGTCCTTGCTGGTTTCACCTCCCTCTTCACAGCCAGGCGCTGTCACCTCTGAGCTGCTGCACCTTGAGCACCTGCTGTCGTGTCCTGTGAGGAGTGGGAAGGAGGTGGGTGCAGGGCAGTGTCCCCCTGGTGCCCCCTTCTCCATGTCTGAGCTCTGCCAGGACCAGCTGGACTGAGGAGAAACTCGGCTGGTCCAGTTCTGCTAGGTGAGCCCCCACACCTGCCCTGCCCACCTGTGCCTGTCCCCTCTGGGATGTCCCGGCCATCAGGCACCTGGTTGCCACTTGGCTTCTGGCTGGGCTGTGAAACAGCAGCTTCTGCTGCTGGAAGGGTCACAAGGCTGGCTGGGGGATGTGACAGCACGTGGCCCTTCATCTGGCCACCTGGGGCCACCCAAAGGGACCAGGTTCTGTGACATGTCTGTGTCCTCTGACACCAGTGACCCCCCCAGTCACAGACTGGCAGACTTGGTCACCCCTGGAGGTCTCCAGGGGCTTGGGACCCAAGCCAGGATCAGTAAGAGCAGGTTGCTCAGGCCTTTGTCCAGTCAAGAGGTGGCAGCAAGGTCCCAGCAGGGACCACATTGTCACAGGGCTGTGCCCCAAAGCTCGGGGTGCAAGGGCAGAGCTGATACCCCCAGGGCAGCTCAGCTGTGGGGGCACCCGTGTCCATCCTTGGCCTGTAGCTTCTCTGCACAGGGACCAGGGCAGGCAGGGACCACAGGGTGCCAAGGGCTTCCTGGGCTGTTGGAGACCATCCCCTCAGCTGCTGGTGTCCCCACGGGACCCTGCGTGGCAGGAACCACCCCCCACACCACGTCCCCTTGGTGCCAACAGCTCCCCGAGATGCTGTGGCTGGTGGCACCAGGCCAGGGAGTGCCAGGGCAGCTGGGCAAAGAGCTGAGGTGGGGCTGTGAGTAAGTGCTGTGGGCTGTGTCAGGACTCCATGGCAACCACAATATTTGGGTGCTGCTCCAGCCCCACAGCACCCGCAGGGAGCCCCATGTGTGGTCAGGCTGCAGGCAAGGGGGAGGCAGCAGCTGGGGTGGGCAATGCTGGCAGGTGGCTTGTGGCCCCCAGGAGGGTCCCACCAGGTCCTGTAGAGGGGACAGGTGCTTGCTGGCCTGCCAGGATGGCTGGCACATGTGTGGTCAGGCTGCAGGCAAGGGGGAGGCAGCAGCTGGGGTGGGCAATGCTGGCAGGTGGCTTGTGGCCCCCAGGAGGGTCCCACCAGGTCCTGTAGAGGGGACAGGTGCTTGCTGGCCTGCCAGGATGGTTGGCATTTGCCCCCACAGCCTTTGCTTCATGGTGGCACCCACAAAGAGGGGCCCGTTCCTTTAGGCAGGGGC
>NW_009953790.1:91379-93259 GCF_000747805.2 Chaetura pelagica
GGGCGGGCGGCAGGAAGGCGTGAGCAGCGCGTCATTCCCGGAGAGCTCCCGGGGGAACCGGGGGCTGATGCGCTCCCATCCCCACCAGCCACCCCTGGAGCCGGCAGCTCCGTCGGAGCCTTCATCCCTCAGGACACATCTGGGCTCTTGGCCTCGGGCTCATCCTCCCCCCGCCCCAGGTTCCTCCGCCCTCACCAGCCCCTTCCTCCTCCTCCTCCTCCTCCTCCTCCCGCCGCTGCCCTCGCTGGGCTGTTGCTGCTGCTGTCCCCGGGGCGGTGACGGTCCCTGCCCTGCAGCCCCATGGCCGGGAGCGCTGAGATGGCCTCCCTGGAGGAGAGTTTCCGCAAATTCGCCATCTACGGGGACACGAAGGCCACGGGGCAGGAGATGAACGGGAAGAACTGGGCCAAGCTCTGCAAGGACTGCAAAGTCACCGACGGCAAAAGCGTCACCAGCACCGACGTGGACATTGTCTTCTCCAAGGTGAAGTAAGTGAGCTCGGCTTCTTGGGGCTTCTCTCCAGCCCCTTGGAGCAGGGGGATCCCCTCTTGGGGTGATCCCCCTGGGGCAGGGGGGTCCCCTCTTGGGGTGATCCCCCTGGGGCAGGGGGATCCCCTCTTGGGGTGGTCCCCCCCGGGGCAAGGTGGTCCCCCCAGCTGCCCACCCAACCCAGCATCCCTGGTGATGCTCCAGTGTGGAGCATCGGGTGCTGCCCTGTGTGCTCCCTCCCTCCCTGCCCCCCAGGGAGGTCCTGGGGCTGCTTTTGCAAGACCTGGTCATAAATTAACCCAAACTTGGGAGGTGGGAGGCTCAGGTTTGGGGGCACAGGCTGTGTCCCTGCTCCCGGGTGGCAGGGTGGGCCTGGCTGGTTCTGCCAGGTTCCCACCCAGCAAGGGGTTGCTGCTGGGAGCAGGGGAAGGTGCTCAGGGGTCTCTGGCATGACATGACATGGTCCATCCTTGGGCCTGGCCAGCCCACACCTGAACCTGGGGAGGGCTCTGGTCCTTGGAGGTCACAGGGGCAGCTGAAGAGCTAAAGGGGCTGCTTTTGGGGTCTTCCAAGACACAGTGACACCCGGGGCTCCTCACCAGGGTGTGGGAGCAGGGGTGGGTGGAGAACCTGCTCCCTCTGCCATCCCTGTGTTCACTGGGTGGGGCCAGGAGGGTCTGAGCTGCCTCGGGGACAAGGAAGGGGCACTGATGGGACAGATGCTCTGTGCACATCCTTCCCAATGTCCCCAGAGAAGGGCACTGCCTGCCAGGGGGTGCTGGGCATCCCAGGCAGGCTGGAGCAGTGGGAATGGGCACATGTCCCCTCCTACCACCAGCACCCAAATCCCAGGGCACTTCCGTGCAGGGGTGAAGTTTTTTTTGGCCCCCCCCAGGGTGTTTTAACAAGCCCGTGGCTGAAAAGCTCCTGGAGCTCAGGCAGGATCACCCTGGCTCTGCCCACCTTTCAGAGGGGCCCGAGGCTGGGGGAGGGCAACGCCAGGGTCTCCCAGCTGCAGCTCATCCCCCCCCCCCCAACCCCTGGGAGGCACAAGCTGGGGATGTGCTCCTGGCAGCCTGGGCTTGGTGCTCGCAGGGGGAAGACAGCCCGGGTGATCAACTACGAGGAGTTCAAGAAGGCTCTGGAGGAGTTGGCCCCCAAGAGGTTTAAGGACAAGAGCAAAGAGGAGGCCTACGAGGCCATTTGCCAGCTGGTGGCAGGGAAGGAGCCCATCAACGTGGGCGTCACGGTGGGGAAAGGCCCCCCCCCCCCAACCTGGGAAGCAGGAGGGATGCTCGGGAGGGCAGGACATTTCCTGGGGGACCTGTGTGTGTGTGTGTGGGGGGGGGTTGTGTCCCCAGGGGGGTGTGAGGAGCTTTGGGGAAGGCACG
>NW_009953790.1:94030-94473 GCF_000747805.2 Chaetura pelagica
CCTCTGCACAAACCCCCCCCCCTGGGCGCTGACGGTCCCGTCTTGGTTGTGTTTCCCCAGCGGGGGCTCCGCTCCGGCCCCCCCAGCCCCTTGGCCGGTCCCGGGTTGCCCGAGCAACCGCAGGGAACACAAACAGCAGCGCTTGGCTCCCGCTCCTGCTCTGTTTGCGTCCAAACACACCCGCTCCTGGTAACCGTCCCTGGGAACTGGGTGGGATGGGGGCTCCGGCTGGGACAGGGGCTCCAGGGTGGGCTGGCAGCTCCAGGATGGGGTGGCAGCTCCAGGAGTGGGAAAGCAGCTCCAGGATGGGGTGGGAGCTCCAGGATGGGATGGCACCTCTGGAATGGGATGTGATGGTGGCTCCAGGATGGGATGGGAGCTCCAGGATGGGATGGGAGCTCCAGGATGGGATGGGAGCTCCAGGATGGGGTGGTGGCTCCAGG
>NW_009953790.1:95626-96073 GCF_000747805.2 Chaetura pelagica
CTCCGGGAAGGGGTGGCAGCTCCAGGATGAGGTGGAGCTCCAGGAAGGGGTAACAGGTCTAGGATGGGGTGGCAGCTCCAGGATGAGATGGCACCTCTGGAATGGGATGTGATGGTGGCTCCAGGATGGGATGGCAGCTCCAGGATGAGGTGGCAGGTCCAGGATGAGGTGGCAGCTCCAGGATGAGGTGGCAGCTCCAGGATGGGATGTAAGCTTCAAGATGGGATGGTGGGCCCAGGATGGGATGGGAGCTTCAGAAAGGAGTAGCAGCTCCACAATGGGGTGGCAGCTCCTGAATGGGATGGCAGCTCCGGGATGAGGTGGCAACTCTGGGATAGGACAGTGGCTCCAGGATGGGATGGCACCTCTGGGGTGGGACAGCAGCTCTGGGATGGGATGGCAGCTCCAGGATGGGACAGCAGCTCCAGGATGGGGTGGCAGGTCCAG
>NW_009953790.1:96093-118138 GCF_000747805.2 Chaetura pelagica
GCCCGGGGAGGGGGTGGCAGCTCCGGGAGGGGGTGGCAGCTCCAGGATGGGGTGGCAGCTCCAGGATGGGGTGGCTGCTGCTGCCAGTGTCCGGTGGCAGTGCCAGGCTTTCCAGCTGGGTACCCACCTGGGTGGTCATCCATTCGGAGCCAGACCCCCTCAGTGACCCACAGGGGTTACCTGCAGGTGCCTCAGCCATGGTGCTGGCACTGCCCACCCCACGAGGGCTGTGCTGGGGACACGTGGGGCTCGGGTGGGCTGGCCCTGCCATCACACTGCCCTGCACCTCTGCGTCCCTGCCACCTGCTTTCACAACACAGAAGGAGGGGGTTGTCTTCTGGGCTGGTTTCTGCCTCACCCCTAGTGAGGGGCTCCCAGTGGCTCCCAGCTGCAGACTGGGGGCTGTTAGGTCTCCTTTGAGCAGGTCAGAGGGAGCTCCTGGCTGGCTGGGCCCTCCAATGCTCCTTACAAGATCCAAAGTTGCTCCTTCGAAAAGCTGTTGCTGCCCTCATAACATGCCCTCCCATGATCTTTGTGGCCTCCTCTGGGCTTGCTCCAACAGCTCCATGTCCTTCCTGTGTTGGGGACCCCAGAACTGGTCACAGTGTCCCTCCCACCCCTCCACAGAGTGTGCTGTGCAGGTCCAGGGCAGGTCCTTGGTCTCCAGCCAGGCAGAACATCTTCCCCACCGAGTTCCCTCCAGACCTTCCCATTTCCCTCCTAGTCTGATGGAAAACATTTTCCAAAACACACAGACGAGGCTGTGAAGCCTGGTCAGACCAGACTCCAGGAGCAGCTCATGTCCTGGTGGGTCAGGCTCTCAGAGATTCACATCCCAACCCAGGCTGAACATTTCGGATCCTCGCAGGGAGCTGTTGGCTTGGCCAGGGTTGCTGCAGCACCAGGACTGTGCTGGAATATTGATCCAGTGCCATTTTAGAGGCAATTCAATTAGCTAATTGACCATCTCTCCAGCACAGCATGATCTCATCTCTAACCTCATTATTCAGGAGTCAACCCCACATTTTGTTGATCTAATCACTGCGGCAGAAGGGAAGAGCACAGGGAAGGGAGGAGCAGGGAAATGCAAGGAAAGGAATCAATCAAAAGCAAGGATTAGATTCCCCAGCTTTGAATGCAGCCTGAGATTGGCTACAAGGTAAAACTGAGCACAATAAAACCCTGTTTACTGCCTGATTTGTTCCCTGCAGAGGGTACAGTTGTGCCAGTGCAGAGGCAGGGCAGCCCCAGGCAGAGCTGGTGCTGGTGGCACCCGTGGGGCTCTCCTTGGTGGGGATGATCCTGGAACATGTCTCAGCAAGACGAGTGTGTGTTTGGTGCCCCAGGTGCCCCATGGCTGAAGCAGGATGGTTTGTGGGCACTAAAAACCTGGGCAAGGTTGTTGGAGAGGAAAAAATATGTGAGCAAACCTGAACCTGCTGCAACACCCGTTTCCAAACCAGACACACGATGCAACCAACGTGCTCATGGTGAGAAACAAGCAGCTCCTCTCATCCTAGCAGGAAATTTTAGACAATGTCCTTCCTGTGTTGGGGACCCCAGAACTGGTCACAGTGTCCCTCCCACCCCTCCACAGAGTGTGCTGTGCAGGTCCAGGGCAGGTCCTTGGTCTCCAGCCAGGCAGAACATCTTCCCCACCGAGTTCCCTCCAGACCTTCCCATTTCCCTCCTAGTCTGATGGAAAACATTTTCCAAAACACACAGACGAGGCTGTGAAGCCTGGTCAGACCAGACTCCAGGAGCAGCTCATGTCCTGGTGGGTCAGGCTCTCAGAGATTCACATCCCAACCCAGGCTGAACATTTCGGATCCTCGCAGGGAGCTGTTGGCTTGGCCAGGGTTGCTGCAGCACCAGGACTGTGCTGGAATATTGATCCAGTGCCATTTTAGAGGCAATTCAATTAGCTAATTGACCATCTCTCCAGCACAGCATGATCTCATCTCTAACCTCATTATTCAGGAGTCAACCCCACATTTTGTTGATCTAATCACTGCGGCAGAAGGGAAGAGCACAGGGAAGGGAGGAGCAGGGAAATGCAAGGAAAGGAATCAATCAAAAGCAAGGATTAGATTCCCCAGCTTTGAATGCAGCCTGAGATTGGCTACAAGGTAAAACTGAGCACAATAAAACCCTGTTTACTGCCTGATTTGTTCCCTGCAGAGGGTACAGTTGTGCCAGTGCAGAGGCAGGGCAGCCCCAGGCAGAGCTGGTGCTGGTGGCACCCGTGGGGCTCTCCTTGGTGGGGATGATCCTGGAACATGTCTCAGCAAGACGAGTGTGTGTTTGGTGCCCCAGGTGCCCCATGGCTGAAGCAGGATGGTTTGTGGGCACTAAAAACCTGGGCAAGGTTGTTGGAGAGGAAAAAATATGTGAGCAAACCTGAACCTGCTGCAACACCCGTTTCCAAACCAGACACACGATGCAACCAACGTGCTCATGGTGAGAAACAAGCAGCTCCTCTCATCCTAGCAGGAAATTTTAGACACGAGGAGGAAATTCTTCACCAGGAGGGTGGTGAGAGCCTGGCCCAGGTTGCCCAGGGAAGCTGTGGCTGCCCCATCCCTGGCAGTGTTGAAGGGCAGGTTGGATGGGGCTTGGAGCAGCCTGGGCTGGTGGGAGGTGTCCCTGCCCATGCAGGGGGGTGGGACTGGATGGTCATTAAGGTCCCTTCCAACCCAAACCAGCCTGGGATTCTATGATTCTATTCATACCCTGAACTTCCCTCCTTACTCCACAGCACCCATAGCCCTCCATTTTATTCCCATCTTGACTCAGTTCAACAAACCACACCAATTCTTGCCTCTTCATGATCACATTTCAGATTTTTACTACAACATTTCTAACGGTTTTGATTTGTTTTTCCCACCCTAGTGCCCTGACAAGAAGCCTGTGTCAGGAAACAGGCTAAAATGCTGCTTGGAGAGCTGAAGAGACCAAAGATCTGCTGGGGCCAGGAGGATCTTCCTGCTAAAGTGCAGGAATTTAGCAATTCCTACTGTTCTCTGCTGCAAGTTTTAGTTGAATGAAAAGAAAACAAACCAGAAACAAAGAACCAAGAACAACAACAAAGAGCAGAACAAAAAAACAACCCACAAAATGAAACCCCCCCAAAGCAAAACCCAAACACTACATAGATGTAGTTCAGTTAATCATTAACTAATTACTTAGTTAATAACCAGAAATCCTGCCCAGTGATGCCTTTCCTTTGCTGGTCAATACACCAGGCACTCGCCCCGCAGGGTGGATCACACCCTGAGCAAACAGGAGGGTGTTTCTTGATGAGATGAGACCTTCTCTCCTCGGGTGTCCGGCTTCTTATCCGGCAGGGCCGGCAAAGCTTGGCTGGTCCAGCTGAGAAATATTCCACCTGCCCCCTCTGCTGGTGTCTCTGCTCCAATGCTGGGAAAAGTGGCTTCTGACAGTGCAGGAATGGGGGGGTGATCTCCTTCCCTACATGTATGGAATGATCGAATCCCAGACTGGTTTGGGTTGGAAGGGACCTTCAAGATCATCCATTCCCAACCCCCCCTGCATGGGCAGGGACACCTCCCAGCAGCCCAGGCTGCTCCAAGCCCCATCCAACCTGCCCTTCAACACTGCCAGGGATGGGGCAGCCACAGCTTCCCTGGGCAACCTGGGCCAGGCTCTCACCACCCTCACACCAAACAATTACCTCCTCATGTCTCACCTCAATCTCCCTCCTCCAGTTTTAATCCCTTCCCCCTTGTCCTCTCCCTCCCTGCCCTTGTCCCAAGTCCCTCCCCAGCTTTCCTGGAGCCCATTCAGGCACTGGAAGCTGCTCTAAGGTCTCCCTGGAGCCTTCTCTTCTCCAGGCTGAACACCCCAACTCTCCCAGCCTGGCTCCAGAGCTGCTCCAGCCCTGGGATCATCTCTGTGGCCTCCTCTGGACTCTCCAACAGCTCCAGGTCCTTTCCTTTGTTGGGAGCTCCAGAACTGGACTCAGTCTCCACACAGGGTCTCACAAGAGCAGAGTATCTCTTAGCTCTCTAAATGTTACCAATCATTGGGAGCTGAGATGGTTCAACACACCAGTCTCCTCAGGGTAGTCCTTCAAGGTGGTTCACCAGCCCCACAGACTCCTCAGGACTGACCTGCTGGTGCTCCAGCTCCTTGGACCTCCTGGCACCACCACGTGTCCCCGTGTCTTGCACTCAGCAGGAGGATCCTCCTGGCACCACCAGATCTTTGGTCTCTTCAGCTCTCCAAGCCCTTGGGGTTGTACCCACTGCAGGTCACCAGCTGATGGGCTCACTGAGCTGTTCCCAAGAGGAGCACAACTCTTCTTTGCTTCACAGTCCAAACCTGCACACAGGGAGATAAACCCCCTCCTTTTTCTATTTGTTTTCTGCCATACCATGTCCTTTCATCTCAGCAAATCTCTGCCCACAGGAGGCAACTATCTCAGCTGTGATGGGGATGTGGAGGTGCTGCTTCTGAGCCTTGGCCACTCCAGCTTCTGTCCCCAGGGCTGGGTGCAGAGCCTTGAGGAGCTGTGTCCCCCAGGAAAGGGAGGGTGCCTGTGCCAGGGCTAAGAACTCAGTCCTTAAATGCTTGTGTTACAATAAGCAGAACACACCAATTACCAGGAAAGGCAAAGCTGCCACTTCCACATCAATTAAAAAATCCCATTTCACTGCATTTCAGGTGTGCTCATGGGCAGAGGTGGATTCCAGCTGATCTGTGAATACCTGGAGGAACAGAAAAGCTCTGAAGGGAAAGCAAGAGGCCAGTGGGGAGAAGGCAAAGAATTCTGGAATGATTGTCCAGGTGAGAGGGACAAAGAGGAGGATACACTGGAGGAACACAGTGTGTCCTGGCAACTTCCAGCTGCTCCAAACACCTGCTCAGCCCTCCCAGGGGGAGAGGAAGGAGAAGCAGTTGGACAAAGAATGTGGGAAGTAAAGACTCAGCAAGTCACAACCAGGGATTCATTTCCTTGGTAAATGAATGGTTCCTCATAAAAAAACCTGGCTGCTCTGGGCCTGGATGAGCACACAACCTGTTGGACCAAGCACTGGCTGGACAGTGGGGCCCAAAGAGTGGGATCTATGGAATCCAATCCAGCTGGAGACTGGTCACAAGTGGTTGTTCCTCAGGGCTCAGTGCTGGGACCGTTTCTGGTCAACATCTTTATGGATGATCTCGAGAAGGACACAGAGTTATCACCAGTGAGTTTGCAGATGACACCAAGCTGGGCAGGAGTGTTGATCTGCATGAGGACAGGGAAGCTCTGCAGAGAGACTTGGGTAGATTGGATGGTTGGGCTGATGTCAATGGTCTGGGCTTCAACAAGGCCAAGTTCCAGGTCCTGCACTTGGGCCACAACAACGCCAGGCAATGCTCCAGGCCTGGGGAAGTGTGGCTGGAAAGTGTCTGGCAGGAAAGGACCTGGGGGTTCTCATTGACAAGGGGCTGAACATGAGCCAGTGTGTGCCCAGGTGGCCAAGAAGTCCAGTGGCATCCTGGCTTGTACTAGAAGTAGTGTGACCAGCAGAAGCAGAGAGGTGATTGTCCCCCTGTGCTCAGCACTGGGGAGGCCTCACCTGGAGTGTTGTGTCCAGTTTGGGGCACCTCAATTCCAGAGAGATCTTGAGGTGCTGGAGCCAGGACAGAGGAGGCAACGGAGCTGGGGAAGGGCCTGGAGAATCAATCTGATGAAGAAGGCTTGAAGGAGCTGGGAATATTTAGTTTGAGGAAGAGGGGAGGCCTCATCAGTCTCTGCAACCACCTGAAAGGTCATTGTAGAGGTTGGTGCTGGTCTCTTCTCACTGTCATTAGCCACAGAACAAGAGGGAAGGGCTTCAAGCTGCAACAGAGGAGGTTTAGAGTGGACATTAGGAAGGATTTTTTCCCAGCAAGAGTGGTCAGACCCTGGGACAGGCTGCCCAGGGAGGTGGTGGAGTCACCATCCCTGGGTGTGTTGAAGGGTGGTTTGGATGTGGTGTTGGTGGAGGTGGTTTAGGGGAGAACTTTGCAGAGCAGGGATGATGGTTGGACTGGGTGATCTTAAGGGGTTTGTCCAACCTGAATGGTTCAGTGATTCCATGATTCTATGACTGGCAAGTGAGCTCCAAGAGAAGGTCTGATGGTTGGCATCATGGAGAGTGACAGTCAGTGCAATGCTCCTGGAAAGGATGGGTGGCAAAGCTCCAACTGCCTCTTCTCCTGGGAAATCAGCTTTCTAGCTCTGGGAAACAATCCTGCTACCCAGTGTGAAGTCAGGGCTGGAGATGGAGCAGTGTGTGTTCACTTGCTGGTTACCCCAACTGCTGGAATGTACCCATTGAGCAGCATCAGAACTACTCCCACAGTAGGAAACGACGCAGATAATGTTCCCAGGGAGCAGCCAGAAGGTGAACGTGTGTTTTGTGATTGATTTCAAAAGGAATTCACTGAATGACTTGTAGAAGTAAGAGCCTTTGATGAATTCCAGTGGCAGCCTCGACCTTCTCCTGTTCTGCCCACAGAAAGTGTTTCCAGGGAAGAGCCAAGACCTTGGAAATGAACCTCATCCCCCTCCAACACGGTGAGTTCGTCACCAGCTGCTGAGCCAGGGCTGGATGTGGCTCCTTGGCTGAGCAGAGTTGAAGACTCAGAAGTGGGGAGCAAATTTTAGATCCACCAGCACTGATTAATTGCCCTTTAATTGGCTCCTTGTCCCTTCAGAGCTGTGCAAGGAACAGAAAAGCCACTTGTGTGGCTGGCAGGGAGCAGCACTTGCCAGCAGGTGCTGGTGGGTGGCTCCTCCCAAGCCCTCCTGGCTTCTTCCCCAACCAGTTCACTGCTCCCAGTCCTGATTGAAGAGCAAGTGAAAGGTGGGGTGGGACAAGAAAAGTTTATTAATGTCAGGTAGTGTCTGAAGAGGAGTTTAAATATGTGCTGCTAATTTGGAGGATTGCCCAGAGAAAGAGGGGCAGCAGAATTCCAGGCCTGGGAAGGTGTGGCAGGAGGGGGTGATGCTGCTGTTGGGGGGTGATTCCATCAGCCTCAAGGCTGGGCTTTTTCCATTTACCTGCCTCAACTTTCTGATCCAGAGAGGGATCTCATTCTTTGCCTTGGAACTGTTCAATTCACAGAATATTCATACAAACTTCACCCAGATATTTTTTCTGAAAGGTTATTTTCTTGTGGCAGGTGAGGAGGGTCCAGGGGGTACAACCCTCACCTGCACCTCAGCAAGAAAACAGCCTTCTTGGAACTTTATCCAGAATGAAGATAAAGTTCCCCTTCTTTCTGCCCATATATCTGGCAGTTATTATTTGCCCAATAAAATTAGACTCATCAGGGCTTTGCAGCAGTTACCTCATCTTCTATTTTAAGCACTTGGCTGTTCCTGTTTTAAAACCTCAGCAGCTCTGGGGAGGAGAGTTGACACTTGAGTCAACTCAAGTGAGGCACCATCAGCTTCACCCTAACAACCTGATTAGAAAAAACATCCTTTCTATCTCCCACCCCTATTCTGAGAGGCCATTTCCACGCCCCAGGGTGCTCTTCTCCCCTTTTCCTCTTCTGCAGCTCAGGTTCCCACCCTGAAATCAAGGCACAACACAAACCAGATTCATATAAAGAAAATAACCTTTATTAGACAAATCAATCCAACCCTGAAAAAACAGTGTCAGGTAAACATCACTAAAGGTTTTTCCAGCAATGCAGAAACCTTTGAGAAAGTCAGGAAGTTTCATGTTCCTTTTATTGCATTAATATCTTCTCTCCCTCATCATGAGCCACTGCTGTCACGACAGCCCAAAAAATCTTGCCATTCTTTGAAAACAGTAACTTCTAAAGATCTTCCCTGTGCAACTGGTTCCCACAGCATTTTGTAAAAAAAGGTGTCCAACTGTGCTCTCTTTGCTGTCTAAAATAAAAAAAAATCCCAAACCAGAGCAAGGTTTAAAAAAGACATCCAGCTTATCAAAAGCAAACGTGTTTTATGTACAGTACAGGAACTCCCAACCTGAAGGAGAAGGTCTGGACGTGGAGGGGAACTTGGAGGTTGGACATCCGAGAGCACAGCAGGGGGTGGGCAGCTCCCCCAGCCCCCAACTGCAGGTAAAAGACATGACTGCAGCTTCTTCTGGCTGGATGTGACATCCCTGCTGTCCCACCTGGTGAGCCTGACGTCCAGCACTCCAGAAACCAGGAGCAAAACAGGAGCTTGGCAGCAAGGAACTATGGTTTCCAAAAATGCTGCTTTAATTTGCTCCAGGAAGACGGGGAAGGTGTCACAGCCATGCAGGGAGCTTTGGTGTCACAAACAGGGCTCCTTGGAACACAGGCCAGGTCTGTCCTCCAGGGGGGCTATGCTACTGCCAACAACCTGCAGTTAAGGTTCAGCACCATAACCAACATGATAACCAACCCATCATGCTCAAAATCTGCTGGTCTCGGATGCCACCGCCGTGCAAGGTGGGACTGGAGTACCTGGAGAGGGGCTGAGTCAGAGGTGAGGGTAAGAAGCCAAGCTCTGTCTCCCCAAAACCCAGGGCACAGCCAGGACAAGCACCCTGGAGTTTGCCACTGGCACCCTAGAACCTGACCCAGCAGTGAGAGAAGACCTGGCCAGCAGCTACACAGGGTCAGGGGCTGAGATTAGAGCCTGGAAATGAGGTGGCTTGTGTGCCCTGCCCTCCACCAGCCTTGTGACATCCCTGCTGGCTGCTCTGAGCTCCCTGCTCTGCCTTGGCCTTCCCCCCAGCACCAGGGGAATCTCCACATGCTGCCACTCAGGATTTCCACCCCTCTCCTGGGGGTGTGACAGGGTTCAGCTGGCAGTGGGTTATTGCAGGGATTGCACAGGGAGGAGCTGACAGATGGTTAGGACAGAGACAAGCTCAGCACTGGGTCACTGGGAAGAATCATCTGAAGAACCAATTCACTGTAACAATGAAACTGCTTTTATTAAAACAGAAGTGTTAAGCCAAGAAAATAAATTATTGCTATGATAGACACATTTAGAACATAAGGAAGGACGTTACATCTGGAGCTCCAGGTCAATATATAACCCTGAAACAGAAAGTTAACACTACTTTCCTTAAATACCTCAGTTTCTCTTCATGCCCTTCCCAAAACTTTATAAAATGTGCAGCTTACAAGAACAAATAGTAACAAGAGTCACTCGTAACAAAAATCTGTACAGCTCATAGCTTTAAAAATAATACTTTTCTTTTTTTGTGTCTGTTTTTCCCTCTCCAAACTGCTGTGGGACTTATAAATACAGGGCTAGGTTTGGAATGCCAAGGTCCCATCCAACACCAAAGCTACTATGTGGAGTTGTCAGGAACCTTCTTGGGAGGCCCCCCAGGCAGAGCTCAGGTTTGGGGCTGTTTGAAAGAGCCTGATTATGTATAAAAAAATCAATGTATCTTCATGGGTGAAGACTGTCTCGTCCTGCTGGTCAGAGGCCTGGGGTCTTCAGTGAGTTTGAAATGGCAATCAAACCTGGAACACAGCAGCAGGCAATGGTTAGAGCAGCTGCACCCCCTGATGGGCAGGATCCCACAGGTCCCTCTGGCCTGAAGTGGTTTTGCCAAATGCTTTGAAAAACCACCTGTTTGTCAGAGCTGCTTTTGGGTGGGGAGTGAGTGAACCTTGTGGTGGAAGGGCCTGGCAGGAGAAGGGTGGCTCTTCCCTCACACAGAGGGCACCTTGGCTTTGTGCTGCTGTCCCTGCAGCAGTGGGACAGCAAACCCTGCTGCCTCTGGGGATGCTTTAAAGGTCCTGCCTGTGATCCAACCTCCAACCCCCACCCCCTCAAAAAAAGGGGCTCTGGATCTGAAATTTTAGCCTTTTTAGCTGGTTCTGGACATCTGTCCCTGCAGATCACAAGCCACAGGCCTGTGTGCTTTTTAACACTGCTACAGTGTCACATCTATGAGCCATGTGCCACCCTGTGCCTTGACCTTCCAAGTCCTAATCCCACCTCTCCATGCCCCTCTGCTCCCAGTGGAAAGGGGGGTTGAGAGAGGAAAAAGCTGAGCCAGAAGCAAGAGAGTGGGCCCTGACAGGACTTTCCAAGGGCTGCCACCCCCAGACAGGAAGCCCAATGTGGCTGCATGTCTTGTAAATCAACAGCAATTTCCTTACACCCTCCAGAAACCAGCACACACAGGAACATCATCTGGCAGCTCCCTCAGGACATGCTGAGCAGAACCTAGCAGGTTCCTCTGCCTGCTTGATGTGCAGTTGGGAGGTTCAAAGGAAACTGTGGGATAAATCCAGCCTGGGGAGGATACTGTGGATTCCCCAAGGCAGTTCAGAGGGGACTAAAGAAGAGCAGGATTTCAGCAAACAGCCACAAGAAACAGATTAGTGGTTAGACAGCTGGGCAGAAGCTCATCTGAACACTGATACTAGGTGGTGCTCAAGCCTCTGCTACCCAAGTGATTTTGCTTCTGCTCCTTCAGACCCAGGAGGCATCAGACCAGCTGTTGAAGGTCTCTATGGGTCTAATGGGTCTTCCCTGAGTAGCTGAATCAGACTGCTCAGGAATGTATGTGGAGAACTCATGGAGAAGCAGAGAGTGAGGTTCTCCTGACTCAGAGCTACTGACAAACCTGACCAGCACTCAGAGCTGCTGGAAAATCCCCTTCAGGGGCTACTTACAACAACTCTGCTTCCTTTAGGCAGTATAGATGTGCCGAGGGGCTCACACTATTGTCGAGGGACTTATGGTGACCTGGCCTGCTTTCTGCAGAGGAGAGAAGCCAGCATTAGTAGGGGGTTAGAGGATAACAGCATCAGGACACGATCTAGCAGGAAGGGAAGCAGTTGAGAACTCTCAGGAACATGAGACACTCAAGAGTGACAGGCTCCTGCTCCTCCATCCCACTGCTCCCCAAGAAAGGCCCAAACCTCCCAGGAAAGGAGCTCAGCAGTATCTGCAGCAGCTCCATCCACCCCAGGTGGTTGTGTGTGCAACCCCAGCCCGTGACAGCATTAAAGCTCCTGAGTGCAGCATCTCCTCCCATCGTAGCTTCCAGCACTGCAGATACTTCCCAGAGCACCTCCTCAGGGATCCTGGCCACTGGAGGGGAGGATCTCATGACAAAGGGGCTTCTGCCTGCCCCAGAGGAGGAGAGTCACTGCAAAGAGAGGTCACTTCCCCACAGTGACTCCTAGCCCAAAAGCAGCATCTTCAGCCCCCCCACAAGAGGCCACAGTGGCTTGAACCGGGGAGGCAGTTGAAGGACCAGGTAAAGTGAAGAGAGAATTTTGGCTGCTTGCACTTACTGCAGAAATGTACTGGCTGTTGGTGAACCTGGGCTTCTCCTCCATGGCAGAGCTGTGCTGGGAGCCCAAGGGCACGTAGGGGGGTGAGCCCATGTCTTCACAGAAGCTTTCCTGGGGGATGCTGGAGACGCAGCCGCTGTCGGAGCCACTGGAGCCACTGCCTGACATGCAGTGGGATGACTCTGAGCTCTCTGTTGCTGGGGGAGGAGAGGAAGGTCACTTAGATGACCATGGACTTGGCCTGCATGACCTGTGCCATATACATTTGATGATGTGCCTGTTCACAGAGGCACTGGCCACACAAGCCCACGGAGAAGCCACATTCCCGTCTGGAGCACTTGAAAGGCAGAAGCAAGAAAATAACCCAAGGAAGTGCAGCAAACAGGGCTGGAGACGGGGATGGACTGGCTAGGGAAGGTCACCCAGGCAAGCCAAGGGGTCACTGGACCAGGGAAAGTCACCCAGGCAAGCCAAGGGGTCACTGGACCAGGGAAGGTCACCCAGGCAAGCCAAGGGGTCACTGGACCAGGGAAGGTCACCCAGGCAAGCCAAGGGGTCACTGGACCAGGGAAGGGATGGAGTGCCTCATACCAGAGGGGCAGGCAGAGACCAGCACTGGTCTCCAAGGCAGCACCAGCATGCAGCACCAGCATGCAACACCAAGCCTGCCAGATGGATGGCTGCACATCCATGGGCACTTCACTAATCCCCCCCATGAAAGCCAAGACAGAGCTGGGGTGGGAGGGCAGAGCCTTCCAGGTGTCCATCTGGCTATGGGGCTGGGACTTCTGGGAGTCCCAGTGTGACCCCAGAGTGGGGAACAAGGCGTGGGGACCAGCTGGGACCCCCGGGCACCCTGGGTACATACTCAGTGAGGGCTGGCTGCTGGTCTCGTGCTCCAGCTCATCTTCCTCGATGCAGGTGCCGATGTCAAAGGGGCGGCTGGGGGCCAGAACACCTGGCAGAAGAGCCTGGTCCAGGTACATGTGCAGGTTGAGGGGTCCCAGCAGGGAGGAGGAGGAGGAGGAGGAAGAGGAAGGGCAGTATGCAGCTGGGGTGCTGCCAGCAGAGATCTGTGCCTGTGTCCTCTTGTAGGGGTTGGAATGGTCAAACAGAGACACGGCGATTGATGCTCTGGTCCTGGCACCTGCCAAAAAACATCCCCAAAATGCCCTGAGCACCAGCCCTGCTCAGTTCCCAGGGCCCCGGGGCACAGGCAGGGCTGGTTCTCACCTCTGCCCTTCATGATGTAGTCGATGGCACGATCATTGATAGCTGCCTCACTGGGTTTGATATCCAGGAATGGCTTGTTGCCCACGCCCATGGAGACCATCTCCTGCATGCGGATTTCTGGAGGGGAAGAGACCCAAGAGCCACCTCGTGACCTTGCTCCAACCTGCCCCATGGGCACCGTGCAGCGCCCCCCGGCAAGGCTGATGCTCAACAACTGAGATTAGGTCTCTTCTCCCCTTGCTCCCCAGTCCTGGGGAGGCTCCACAGACAAGCCATCATGCCCTGCTCTGGCTAAGCAGCTCAGTGCCATGCCACCTATGAGGGTCTTGCCAAGCAGGAAGCTTGGGATGGAGAGGAGGGACCCAGCTGTACAGCTGCCACTGCTGGAGTGGCCTAGACCCTGGGGACAGCAGCCCCCCAGGAGCACAGCCCACGCTCACAGCGCAGGGAGCCCTGAACCAGCATCTCCCATGGAATCCAGTTGGGTGTCTACAAAGCTTGGAGTGGTCAGGTTCCCTGGGGATGAGGGGCAGGGAAGGGACATGCCCAGCCAAGCCCAGCACATGCTCCTGAGGCTGCATGCTGGCACACAGCTGCCTGGCAACAGGCTCCAAACCTACTCAGGACAGCACGAGCTGAACAGGCCTCCCGCACCTTTGGTGGCACAGCCGCCCCGGGAAGGAATCACACCTTTATTGCGGGCTGCCTGTTGCCACAGGATCTTGGCAATGTCACTGGTCCAGGCCTGCTTGGTCTCAGCTGAGCTGGCCTGGAGGATGTAGGTGTCACTGGACTTTCTCCTTCGGAACCAGATCTCGAAGCGCAGGCCGCTGTCCCCGGAGTTCTCGGTCAGACCAATGTCTGCAGTCTGCCAGGAACAGGGGGAGCAGAGCATCAACTGGGGCTGCACCAGGGAACCATCCTGCCCCCCTGGCACCCCCAGCTCAGCACACCCAGGGGAAGGAGCCTGAGGGACAGCTCTTTTTCCAGGCAACTAGCAACAGGACCAACAGGCCTGGCCTGAAGCTGCACCAGGGGAGGTTTAGGTTGGATATCAGGAAGCACTTCCTCATGGAAAGGGTGATCAGATCTTGGAATGGACTGCCCAGGGAAGGGGTGGAGGCACCGCCCCTGGAGGTGCTCAAGGAAAGGCTGGATGTGGCACTTAGTGCCATGGTCTGGCTGATGGTGGTGGTGTCAGGTCACAGGCTGGACTTGATGATCTTAAAGGTCTTTTCCAGCCTTGGCGAGTCTGTGATTCTGGGTCCGGACAGGAGCAGGAATAGTCTGGACACAGCTGAGCAGAGGCAGCCCAGCAATTCCCAGTGCTTCATCTAGAGGCAACACCACCTCCCTGCCACACTCCCACTGCCTGCCCCTCATGCCCCGCATCCCTCAGCCCCACATCCCACAGGTCAAAGTGGGCCCGGGCATTATGTGAAGTATAAAAAGACTTTGGACAAGGGCTTGTTGTGAGAGGACAATGGGGAAGGGATTAAAACTGGAGAAGGGGAGATTTAGGTTGGACATGAGGAAGAAATTCTTCACTGTGAGAGTGGTGAGACTCAGGTTGCCCAGGGAAGCTGTGGCTGCCCCATCCCTGGCAGTGTTGAAGGGCAGGTTGGATGGGGCTTGGAGCAACCTGGGCTGGTGGGAGGTGTCCCTGCCCATGCAGGGGGTTGGATCTAGATGATCTTTAAAGTCCCTTCCAACCCAAACCATCCCATGATTTCCTTCTGGCACGGCTGGAAGGCCAAGCAGTGGTGAGAGCAGCTCTTCTCTGCTGAAGCTGCTCCTGCCCCCATTCCAGAGCCATGTGTCCATGTGGAAACCAGCCATGGATACCTCCTGCACCAGAGAGAGCTGCAGGGCTGCCCTTACCTTGAAGGAACGCTTGTAGATGTACACATCAAAGCCACCCTCAATCCTCTTGGGCTTGCTGAAGAGAATCAGGTCCTCAAAGAGGAAGACGTGTCTCTGGCACTTCCTCCGGCCCAGCCAGATGGTGAACTCATCCTGCCGCACCAGCTGCCCCTGCTCCTTCAGGTTCACCTGGACACAGGGAACATCCTGGTCAGATCCCAGCAGGATCAGGTCTGGGCAGCACCAAAACTGGACTTGAAGAGCTGGGTCCCATGTGGCTGTGGCCCAGGTGGTGAAGAAGTGGCAGCCACCTGTCATCTGAGGAGGACTCTTCAAGAGTGGCTTTGCTAGAGGCCACACCAGGCTGAGTCAGCTGGCTCAGAGCTGAGGGGACAGCTGCACCCTTCTCCCAGGCATAACCCACAGATGAGTCACCTGCTGTCACCCTCTGCACACCTGTGACAAACATCTGGGTGGCATCTGGAGGCAGCAGCCAAAGCATTATCTTAGGAGGATGACAAGAGCTGAAGAGGAAAGGAGTCCCACCAAACTGCACATCTGGCTCAGAAGGCAAGTCCCTCAGTTCTTCCAGCCCCAAATGAATCTTCCCCCACCTGTGGTTTCTCCTCCTCCAGTGCTTGGCACACCTCTCCTCCCACCTAGCTGATTTTGGTCTACCCCTGGCATCAGCATCAGTTTGAATTCCTTCCTGCAAACTGCCAGACCTTCTTATCACCAGCTCAAAAGAGAGAGAAGGGCCCAAGGCAGCAAGAAGGGCCCTTCCATCTCTTTTAAGCTGGTGATAAGTAGCCAGGACAACTTCTACAAGAGCTGCCAGGCTGTCTCATGTCACCAATAACCATCTGGGAACAAGCTCATGACAAGAAGCTCACCCAGCTCAAGTAACAGCATCTAGGTTGTCTGTCCTAGGAGATCAAGGAGACTTCCAAGCCCTGCTGTTCTCTCACCCTACACCTCAGCAGTCCTGCTAAGCTGTCCTGGCAGGGGATGCTCACCATACAATCCAAAGATCCCAAAACTAGAGAAGGGGAAGAAGGGTGGCTCTGTCCCCCCCAGGCAGGGAAGGCCACTGGGACATACATCACAGTCACGGATGGCATCCATGGCCAGCAGGTCGTTCCCATGTCGGAGCTGGAACTTCACCATCTCCTCAGCTGCACGGAGGTAGCCCAGCTCCTGCTCCTGTGCCTCACTGCACTCCTTGATCAGGTCCTTCAGGAGCAGGGCATATTTGCTCATCCTCTGGATGGGTTTCAGCAGGTAGGAGGCCAGGTCCATCTTATCCCCAAGCTGCACCTGCTTGATCTGAAAAATGCAGCAGAGTGAAGGCAGCAGCTTCCCAGGCAGGCTCTGGCAACCCCAGACTCTCTCAGCACCTCTCCTGTGAAGACAGGCTCAGAGAGTTGGGGTGTTCAGCCTGGGGAAGAGAAGGCTCCAGGGAGACCTTAGAGCACCTTCCAGTGCCTGAAGGGGCTCCAGGAAAGCTGGGAAGGGACTTGGGACAAGGGCAGGGAGGGAGAGGACAAGGGGAAAGGGATTAAAACTGGAAGAGGGGAGATTTAGGTTGGACAGGAGATGTCCCTGCCCGTGCAGGGGGTTGGATCTAGATGATCTTTTGAGGTCCCTTCCAACCCAGACCATTCCATGATTGTATGATTTCCTGACTGGGGTAACTGCTCTTCAGGGAAGGCAGGGCTGGAGGATCAATGCTGCTGTGTGCTGGGCTCCTTCCCAAAGCACCCACTGCCTCTCTGGCCCTGTCCCCCCACATACACTTGAGCAGAGCTGTGCCACGGAAGCAGGGGCAGGGCTGAAGACACCCCAGGCAGGGAAGCTGGGCTTGGTTAGACACATCAGTGACCCAAATCCCAGGAGCAATGGTGATGCAGGCACTGGAACTCACCTTGAAGAAGGTGTTCCCATGGCTGGCCAGCAGTGAGTCCGACTTTGGCTTGTTCTTGCTGTACAAGGCATACATCCCAAACTGGTCCTTCTGCAAATGAGACCCCTGTGAGACCAGCCCACAGCCAGGACAGTGACAGCCAGGCCATGGCTTGGTTACCCTCCTACTTCTGCCTTTCCCAGGCTGCACCAAAGCCTCCTGTGGCATTGGGAATGACTTTGCTTCAAGTTCATTAAAAAACAGGGAATGTTCTTATCTTCCTAGTCCTACAGTAGCCAGGATTTTAAATCTATTGTCCTGTCACCCCTTGCCCCAAACATACTCCAACAAATGCCATTCACCTGGGAGCAGCAAACAAGTAGAGCAGCTTAAGACCAGTGCCCCATGCTTCTCCCCAGCAGCCCTTTTCAACAAGAGCAGCAGGTCTGTACCCCCTGCTCACTGAAGTCCTCCCACACCAACACCACAGACAGGGTGAGAGAAGCCCCTCCAAAAGCAGGTGGGCTTTAAGGAGCAGACATTTTGCTCCCCTGGTAGTATCTCTTGGCGGCAAAGAACAACAGGAAACCAAAGAGCACGTGCCGCTGCCTGGGCTCAGCTTCACGGAGCCATCCCAGTCCAACCCAGCAGTTGAGCAGGCAGGGGACAAACCAACCCAGCACAGGGTAGTCCTCCTGCTCCCCAGGAGCCACACACAGGTGAGCAGCCACACGTGTAGGCACTGCTGGGCATGGGAAGCAGGGGAAGCAGCAGCAGGGGAAGGTGTGCGGATGCCTTACGTGTCGGAGGAAGCAGTGGCTGACCCGCAGCGGGTGGTTGCAGCAGCTCTCCAGCTCTCGCAGGAAGTACTGGCTGTGGAAGTCATAGAGCTTCTCCAGGTTCCCAAAGATGACACTTCGCTTGCCCCGCAGGTCCTGGGGGAGGTCCAGACGTTCCATCTCTGGGAAGTAGCTCTCGATGATGTAGCAGAGGGACCGGACGTATTCCCGCTCCGTCGTCACCATCTCGTCGATGATGTGCCGCAGCTTGCTGCAAGGGGAGGGACACTCAGCCTTGAGGGGAGCCAGGCTGGAGCAGGGCTGCAGCACCCACAGTGCCTGCAGAGCACGGGGCTTTCACTCAAGAAGCTCCCCCTGAGACCCAGCTCGGAGATGAGGTGATCCCATCACACCACCCAAGCTCAAGTTCAGAGCGGCTGTGACCGTCAGCAGATCCCCACGAAGTGTGGGGCTGAGCCAAGGTTTTTCTGTTCAGGTTGGCTGGGGTCCTGACCCAAGCTCAGCAGGACACAGACCCCCAGGCCCACCCAACCCCTGCTCTGGACACAACAGGCTGCCCCACCAACAGCCAAGGTGACTTCTGTAGGGAGGAGTCAGCCTGATGCTTGTGGATGCACTGGGAGGCAACGCTAACCCTGGGAGAACACCAGTGGTGGGCCCAGGTGCTGCTGGGCTTGTCCCAGTAAAAATGAGAGTGGGGAACTAATATCCCTTCATCAAACAGCAGCTCCTAGGATGAGTTGCAAGGATCACCTCAACATGAGGAGAAACTTCTTTCCTGTGAGAGTGATGGAGCCCTGGGACAGGCTGCCCAGAGAGGTGGTGGAGTCTCCTTCTCTGGAGACTTTCAAGCCCCATCTGGACACGTTCCTGTGTGACCTGCCCTGGGTGTTCCTGCTGCAGCAGTGGAGTTGGACTCGATGATCTTCAGAGGTCCCTTCCAACCCCTGTGATTCTAGGATCACTCCAGGTACTGGAGGTTTCCACTGTGAGGCAGTGCAGCACCAAACATCACTCCTCCAGCCTGTGGCTGCCTTCCCTGTCCCCCAGCTTCCCCCAGCGCCCACAGGAGGGCTGGGCATGGATCCCTTGGGAAGCAGAGCAGTTGGCCTCCTGTCTGCTGGTGTTCATCCCCTGCCCTGAGCTTTTCTGACACATGCTGGGATACCACAGGCCCCTTCCAGAGGATTTTGCTGTCCCCAGGCATCCCATCCAAAGCAGCTCTGTGGTCCCTCTGCACCCAGCACTAGTTTTTCATCTCTACCACTATTTATATTTTTTTTAACCCAATGAGAGCAGCTGAGACACCTGCCAGGGGACAGAAGCTCACATTACTGGGCCCTCCATACCCTTGGTACATCGCAGTAAGGACAAAGTTAAGTTGAGGTCCTCAAGGACAGAGAAATAATAGAAAAGAACAAAAGCCAGATCTCTCTCCTGGAGATCTCAGCCCTGGAGGACAAATCTAAACACTCTCTGAGCTGTGAAGCAGGTGTCACAGGGCTCTGGAAGTGCTCCCCACCAGTCTGGCTACAGCCTCCCCTTCAAAAGCTGGGGGTTGATACACTATGTCTTTGCTCTCCCACTGCACCTGTACCACTGGTTTGAGAGTGATGGAGCCCTGGGACAGGCTGCCCAGAGAGGTGGTGGAGTCTCCTTCTCTGGAGACTTTCAAGCCCCATCTGGACACGTTCCTGTGTGACCTGCCCTGGGTGTTCCTGCTGCAGCAGTGGAGTTGGACTCGATGATCTTCAGAGGTCCCTTCCAACCCCTGTGATTCTAGGATCACTCCAGGTACTGGAGGTTTCCACTGTGAGGCAGTGCAGCACCAAACATCACTCCTCCAGCCTGTGGCTGCCTTCCCTGTCCCCCAGCTTCCCCCAGCGCCCACAGGAGGGCTGGGCATGGATCCCTTGGGAAGCAGAGCAGTTGGCCTCCTGTCTGCTGGTGTTCATCCCCTGCCCTGAGCTTTTCTGACACATGCTGGGATACCACAGGCCCCTTCCAGAGGATTTTGCTGTCCCCAGGCATCCCATCCAAAGCAGCTCTGTGGTCCCTCTGCACCCAGCACTAGTTTTTCATCTCTACCACTATTTATATTTTTTTAAACCCAATGAGAGCAGCTGAGACACCTGCCAGGGGACAGAAGCTCACATTACTGGGCCCTCCATACCCTTGGTACATCGCAGTAAGGACAAAGTTAAGTTGAGGTCCTCAAGGACAGAGAAATAATAGAAAAGAACAAAAGCCAGATCTCTCTCCTGGAGATCTCAGCCCTGGAGGACAAATCTAAACACTCTCTGAGCTGTGAAGCAGGTGTCACAGGGCTCTGGAAGTGCTCCCCACCAGTCTGGCTACAGCCTCCCCTTCAAAAGCTGGGGGTTGATACACTATGTCTTTGCTCTCCCACTGCACCTGTACCACTGGTTCAGTGGTAATGCTTCTGGGAATCCCTGTCCCCAAATGTCAGCAATGTTCACAGATTCTCCCTCCTCCCTGGGAACTGTTGTTTCCCCTTTTGTTTAGGATCCACGCTGTGGGGGAAGAGCAACAGATCCCATTTCTCTGTCTCCCTCAAAGGCAAGTACCAGAGTGTGTGGGGACACGTTTGTGGGTCCACTCAGCATCACACACAAGTTATTTGGGGAAGCTGGAGCTCCATCTTTATCTACCCATCCCCAAAATAACCATCACTGCAGAGCTCTTCCCATCCCTGCTGGCTGCCTTCTCACCACCCCGAGGACCAGAGCGCGCCCAGCGTCACGGTCACTTACCTGCCCCAGCTCTTGGCTTCCGACGGGGTGAGGCAGCCCCTGTGTCCCTCCAGCAGGCAGTCTGCAGCCCAGCTGGGGGCAGCTTGCTGCCTCAGGGCGAAGGTCCTGTCCACCAGCTCAGTGCTGCTCACCTCCAGCCCCTTGATGAAGACGCCGGTGTTGCCGTACCTGGCCGGCTCACTTGGTGTCCTCTGGCAGCCCGACCACAGGCTCTCACCACAGGGGAGGTCAAAGCTTTGGGCCTTCCGGAGGATCCTCCTGGGAGGCAGCTTCCCAGAGGCTGGAGTGGAGCTGCAGGATGGTTTCACCTCCAGGGTTTCCAGTATGTTCTCCAGGTTTGGCTTTTCTTCAGGCAGCTTTGGAGACCTGGAGGCTCCACCAGCAAAGGAAACTCTGCTCGAGTAAGGAGCAGAGCTGAGAGTAGCAAATTCCTCCCCAGCACTGACACTGCCAGGGCAGCTTGGGGAGGGTGAGGGAGCTTTCTCCTTAGTCCACCCAGGAGAACAGCTGGGCCTGTTGTAGCAGTGGGATGTGCTGTAAGTCCTGTCCCAGTGGGAGCTGGAGGAGGCCCCCTCGGAGTGCCTGCGGTGGGCCAGGCTGCCGGCCTCGCTGCCCACCCGGGGCTGCTCCCCCGAGCCTGCTTTGCGGTCTGACAGCAGAGACTTCCTTGTCCTCAGGGCTGCTTCCAGTTTCTTTTCAAAAACCAGCTTAGTCTCCTGGCATTTGGACCAGGCAAATTTCCATTGCTTGAGTCCCTTGTCACTCTTCAGCTCACAGGCCAGCTCCTTCATCTCCTGGAAGCGGCCGTCGCTGATGTCCGGGTGCTGCCCCTTGTAACTCTCCAGGCACTTGATGACCCCTGCACAATGTTCAGCAGAGCTGCAGTCCTCCATGCTGATGCAGGCAAGGTGTCTCATCCCTTCCAAGGCCCACTCGTAGGCCTGCAGAGAGAGAGAGAACAAGAGGCAACAGCCAGTCAGAAGGATTCGGGGAAGAATAACCCTAATTCGGTGCCTGAAGACAAGAGAAAGGATCAGTGTGTGGCCACCACAGTTCCTCAAGTGTGAGAGGAGGGAGGGAGGGAGGGGCTGCTGTTGTCAATGGGCTTAACAATTCAGTAAAACAAACAGCTCCTTATGCAAAGGGCTTCAGCTGTGCTGGCTCTGCCACAGCCCCACCTCCCCGCCAGGTCCGGGTGATACCCACGCTGCTGGGCACGTTTGTCCCCTCTGGGCAGGGAGGCCCCGGGGAAGCTGCTGCCAGGACTGCAGGAATTCACACCTCGGTGTGGCTCTGCATCGAATTCTCCCTTCTGCCTTCAACTCAGCCGTTCCCACCACTACCACACAGGATGAGGTGGGAAGGTGATCAGAAAGCTGCAGGGATTCCCCTGGCGCTGAGGGCACTGGAGGTCCATCAGATCTGGGCTCTGTGGATCACCCGGAGTGCTCTGACCCATCCCTGCAGCAAGAAGAATTGGAATTGGAGAGCAGGCAAACCCAGCTACAGGTCATGCACTTCCTGTGGTGGGGTGTGCTGAGAGCCCTGCCTGCCTGGCCCTGCCTGCTCCTGCTGGCTGGTGGAACACTGAGCTCAGCAGTTCATTTCTGGTAACTCCACAAATGCTGGAAGCAGCTTCATGGGGCTTAACTCTTAACGGTGCTGCACATGCTGGCCCTGCTGAAACAGCTCTGCCCTGTCAGTGGAGCAAGAGGAGCAGGACAAAACGTGGCCCAATGTGACAGACACAAGGTGAGAGTGTCTGTCCACCGTGGCAGGAGAGGATCTACTGAGGCACAGTGCCCCAAGGCCTGTCACTGATAGAAGTGAGAGGAAAGGCAAACATCTGAATCACTCAGGCTCATAACCCACTTCTTTCTCTGTAAAACAGGGATGATAAGAAGGCTGAATGTACAGAGAACAAGATGTGACCATCTGCCACAGGCCTTGGCCAGGGAACTCTACTGCTCATCAGTGAAAACACAGCTATTTGTTAAAATCAGATGGACAAGGCAGGGAAAACATCCAGGATGGACCGGCCTGGCACATTCCACCACTTGCCCAGGACCAGTAGGTGTGTGGGAGCACCACAGGCTGTCCTTGGAGTGAGCCAGACCATCTCTAGAACTTGGCCTGTCAAACTCTGCATACCTGCTGTGTTTCTGCAGAGAAGCAACACTCATACTCAGTGCCAGAACAGA
>NW_009953790.1:118154-170179 GCF_000747805.2 Chaetura pelagica
TGAACAGCCTCACTGTGACAACCTTCACCCTGAGAGCTTAAAGCACTTATTTTCATACACAATAAAGCCTTAAACACCAAGGAAATCCCCCAAGACTTTATGGAAACATGGAGCAGACACTGCATCCCCATGGGGGATGTGGTAGTCACACAGACTGGGTGGCAGCTCATTCTGTTGGTGACAAGAGGTGCAAGTAGGACAGGACCTGCTTCATTCACATGGTGCTCAGCCCGAGAGCCAAGCACTGCTGTCTGTAGAGAGCTGAATGCCAGCACAGCAGAGTCACTGCAGGGACAGATGTCACAGCCCTCCCCATGGCCCTGGGAGCTGCAGCTGCAGGGTGAGCGTGCAGCCAGCCCCATTACTCATGCTGAGCAAGGAGATGCTTCAGAAACACCAGCAGCTGCTCCAAGAAAACACTTCTCCTACAGCCCCACAGGACAGGGCAGTCGGGAGAGCAGCAGCCCCTCTCCTCCCATCACTCTGCCTAGTGCAGCAGCAGGTCCCTCACCTGCCTCTCCCTCCATCCAGGCTTTATGCTCTAGACTTGCCCACTGCTGGGGCCAGGAGGGACGTGCAGAGGCAGAGGGCACACCAGAGCCTGGTGGGAATCTGATTTATCCATGATGTGGAGGGTCTTCGATTCCCTGGAGGCAGCAGCACACCCTGCGAGGTGCAGCACTGCCTGCTGGGGACAGATGGCCTATTCTGCTGCTTTTTTTTTTTGAGCTGCTCCCTCCAGCTGCATGAAAACCAACACCAGCCCCTTCCAGCTCTGCCCTGAGCCAGGGCTGGCTGCTGGTGTGGGCTAAGGGCACACCTCACCTCTCTGGCTTTGGAGGCCAAGGGGTGATGCTGACTGAAGGCTGCACGGTGGTTCCTGTTGACTCACTGTTGGGAAAAGCTGAGTTCAAAAGGCACCAGGACCTCTGCAAAAGGGTGCTGAGAGCAATATGCAGGAGAGGCACAGCCAGCAGGCCAGTCACAGAGTTATCAGGCTTGGGAGGACCTCTGAAGATTATCTAGTCCAAGCCCCCTGCTAAAGCAGGATCACCTACTGTAGATCACACAGGAACACATCCAGATGGGTCCAGCCTTTCCAGCAGTCAGTCAGGAAGGCAGCTGCCCTGGGAAGGCCTTCTCCAAGGCTGGGGAACTTACTTCCAGATGGGAGAAAGAAAAGAGGCTTCTTTTATTTTAAGGAAACTCTGCAGATCTGCATGGGGTCACAGAGAGAAGAAACTTGGGCTGCAAACCACACATGGAGGCAGCCCCAGCATCTCTCATCTTCATATGGTATCTGTCTGCTCTTGGCAAGGACTCCAAGGGCTGCACAGAAATGACTCTGAATCCCAATGGCATTTCTTCCCCCTCCCAGTGCAGCCCCAGGAACAGCTCAGATTGTTCCCTGCACAATGGGAGCAGCCCTCCACACGCTGCAGCTTGCTGGGTAACATGCTAAGGGGCCACCAAGGCTTTCTCCAGTTCACATCATCTGCTTTGACTGTCCCTTTTGAGGACAACTGCTCTCTCCAGGGACCCAACATGTCCTGGAGGGAACACCCTCGTGCAGGTATGGCCATAGTTTCTGTCCTAGTAAGGTTGCCAAGCAGGCTCAAGCAAACCAGGACACTGCCCTGGGACACTCAGGGACCAGGGAGACCTACAGCTTCTCTGCAAAGCTGCAACAGCTGCTGATGTAGAAAAGGAGGCACCTCTGTGCAGGGAAGCTGAATCTTCCCAACCTGTCTGGAACCAGGCAGGAAGGAGCTTGTACCTCTCCTTTTGATCTTTACAGACAAGTTGTTGCTGAAGCTCTCAATTACAGGATTAAAGACAAACATGCTTCCTGCACACACAGGGCTGACCCATCCAGCAGCTGTGTGAAGAGTCAGCAGCAGGTTGGTCCTGCCAAGGGCAGGCAGGGGCTCAGAAGAGCCAAGGATTTCACTAGAGCATGTTCCAGCCCTCCAGCCCATCATCCTGTGTTGGTCCCTGCTCATTTCACCATGGGCAAGGTTTGCAGAGCAGCAAAGACAGAGCTCCTGGAGTCTGGTGTCTCTTGGCTTTGGCATCACTCAAGTGCCACCTGCAAACACAGGCCAAGAGAAGCTGCTCTGCCCTGCCTGGGAACACTCTGCCAACACTGCACAGAAAGCCTTGCAGGGTCCTGGATCCTCACCTGAGCCACCATATCACACCTCCCCAACTCAAACCTAGCACAAACCCACCAGATCCCTCTCCAACTCAAGATCCAGAGATCTATAAGACACTTTCTGGGCAGCCAAGACAGGAGACAACCATTGTACATCCTCAGGCACATGACAGAAGAGGGCAATCTCAAGGGGGGGGGCTGCCTTTGGCCAAACCTTCTCTTTCAGCTCTTCCTGTGGGGAGATGTTGACTGTAACTCCACTTTTCTTGTCACATAGAAAACTGGGTGTCTGAATAGGCAGAGGCAGGTGGAGAAGGAAGATCACAAACCCTCCAGCTTTCTGCAGATGAAAAATGCACCCAGGGAGGTGACTAATTCTGCTGTGAGGTTTCCCTCTGAGTCTGAAGTGACTGTGCAAGGGAGCAGAGACACGGGTGAGGAAAAGCCAAGACTGCTCCTGATGGGAGCAACACCACAGGCAGAGATACAACACAGCTGTGGGTACGATGACAGAAGCACAGCAGCAAGACAGACCAAGCCCCCCCAGCCTTCTGCAGCCAAGTCCCAGCACTGCAAGCCCCCCTACTCCCTTGCTTTTTACAACAGAGAGAGAGGGAAGCAGCACAACAGCTGGGAAGAATGCCAAGGCCAGCAAAAAAGAAAGAGACGTAATCAAACAAGCCCTGATCCAGACTGCATTCAGCTCCTGTGTGCAAACTGTGCCCCACTTGGCTGTTCGTTAGTGAAACACAACTAATTGCAGGTCTTTGTGGCAAAAAAAGCTGCACAACTCCCTATTTAACAAGACTTTCACCACCAAGTTCACTCCCAGTGCTCTTAACTTCAGCTGAGAGTTCAGAGAGCAAGATGAGGTTTGCTTGCAGCAAGATGAACTGGTGCAGCCAGAAAAGGTCAAAGCACCCCAGGAACTGCTGCAAACTGAGCCAGGCTGTCCCCACATCTGTGCACAGCTGGAGCCTGCAGAGCTGAGCCTCCACACACAGCACAGGAGCAGAGAGTGCCAGGGCAACCCCCAGAACACCAGCCCAAAGCAAATGCTGCTCTCCTGCAGGAAAATGCTTGCACCCAGGTGTGTTCCTCATCACAAGTGCTCATTTCGGCTTATTCCTTCCCAAATCCAACACGGCTCTGAGATCTGAGTCCTGCTCACCACACCAACATGTCCCTTGTCACAGGCTGCTTCATGCACAGCATCAGCAGGGACCTGTGGCTGGGGACTGCCTTGTGTGCTGACAGTTCAGAAGGACCACAATTTAAAAGCCATTTTACATCAAAATATACTGAAAGTTAGCCAGGCTAAAACTTTATCATCACAAGAGTTGGCAGGTGGCAAACAGTGCCAAGGCTGTTTCTCTCCTGACTCAGAGACCAAGGAGCTGTAGCAGAAAGTGGGCAGCTCACCACTCCTTGGATCTGCTGGGTGCTCTCCTCAGCACCCCTCACACTACCAGCACCCACAAAAGGAGGGACAGTGGGAGAAGAAGAGTTCAGGACCTGCCCATGTTCCCTGGCAAGTCGATTAATGGGTTAAAACCAGACCTCATCCTACCTTTCCATCCTTACAGAGGGGGTCCATGTCCTGGCTGTGCAGCACCATCCCCTCGGGCAGGACTGAGCCAGGGCCACGGCTTCAGAGCACCCCCAGCCCTGGCTATTCACAAGCAAATGCTGCTCTCCTAAATGCCGGCCCGAGGAGCCCTGGAAACCAGGACAAGGCAGAGGGGGAAGGGGCTGCACTTCCCACCGAACCACTGAAGTGTGCAGGGAACACCCCTGCTGGGCACAGGTCAGATCCTTCACTGCACGAAAGCAGGGAGAGAAAACATCCCAACCGACCCCAAATTCAAGTACAATTCAAAGCAAGGTGCACACAAAAGAGCTTTGGAAAGAACAGCAATCCCTCCTGGGCACTGGGAGGCTTTTCCCACATCTCTAACAGCCAAAGCTCCTGGTCACTTCTAGCAAGATTTGCAGCTCTGCAAGTACTTGGATATACAAGACACACACAGGTCAAGGGAGGTTCTCCTCCCCTTCTACTTGGCCCTTCTGAGGCCACATCTGGAGTGTTGTGTCCAGTTCTGGGCTCCCCAGTTCCAGACAGACAGGGATTTACTTGAGAGAGTCCAAGGGAGGTTATAAGGATGATGAAGGGACTGGAACACCTGCCTTATGAAGAAAGGCTGAGAGACCTGGGGCTGTTTAGTCTGAAGAAGACTGAGAGGGAATCTTATTATTGTCTATAAATATCTGAAGAGTGGGTGTCAAGAAGGAGGGGTCAGTGTCTTTTCAGTGGTGCCCTGTGATAGGATAAGGGGCAGTGGATGCAAACCAGAACACAGAAAGTTCCATCTCAGCATGAGGAAAAACTTCAGAGGGAGCCCTGGGACAGGCTGTCCAGAGAGGTGGTGGAGTCTCCTTCTCTGGAGACGTTCAAGACCTGTCTGGACATGTTTCTGTGTGACCTGCCCCAGGTGGTCCTGCTCTGGCAGGGGGTACTTGATGATCTCCCTTCCAACCCCCAGCATTCTGTGATTCTGTCATGTCACCTCAGAGCATACTTCAGCATTCATTTCAGCAAAGCCACCAAGTCAGAAGGAATGTCCTCTCTGCACAGAGGTTCCCTGGTACTCTCTTCCCCACCCTGTATTCCAAGCTGCATTTGAAGCCCTGCCTGGGATTCATTAGGAGCAGAAACCAAACTAATCAAAACCGTGTCCTGCGTGGGATGTAGCTGGTAAAAGCTCAGCCTTAAACACTGAGGGAAGGGCTCACCCTCTCAAAATAAAAAGTCCAACCATTTCTGAGTTGCTGTGCAGCTCACAGTGCCTCCCCTCCCCTCTCCAAGGGAGGACAGACCACTACATTCACCCCAAAAACTGGCTGCTAAGGAAAACAAGCTTCATATCCTGTATTTGCCTTCCTGCCTGGTACCAAGTGCCAGATGCTGTGCAAACACTACAGGAGGGCCAAGGATGAGAGACAAGAGCAGGATACAGACTCCTTGGATTTAGGCATAAGATGGGAGGACAGGGAGGTACCCACAGCTGGGCAGGAGAGAAGAACACGGGGTCAGGGAAGCAACACTGGTCAGGGTTGGTCAGGGCACATCAAAGGGTGCTCATTACAGCAATGAGCTTGGAAACACTTTTGCAGCAGCACTCTGGGTGATCACAAACACAGCTCAAAAATCCCTTCATTTCCCCTCTGGGCAGCCAGGCTTGACAAGCTCAGGAGAGTCTAATTACAGGAGAATGTAATTGGCTAAAACAGGGTTGCATATGATTTCTGCTCTCCTGACGACAGCACGAGAGCCCAAAGGGCAAATGTGGGGCTGGGGCTGGTGTGCAGGACACGTGCTCACCCTCCTGTGCTCCAACTGCTGCCACTGCCAAGCAACACCTCAGGTAGCTCCAGCAGGAACAGCCTGACTCAACTCAGGATTCACAACAAGCCACAATAATCCCTGCTTTGGAATAATGCAGAGCTTCCACAGAGCAGCCTGTGCCAGTTTCACTACCTATCTGTAGGCAAACACACACACATGTATATGTAACACACATGTAAATATTTATACATGTATGTATAAAAGGACTCCCCAGGAAGCTGGGCAGCAAGAGTCTGATTTGCCCTCCCCACAGCTTCCACTGCTCTGCAGCTGCAGAAAACCTCCCAGCAGCTTTCCCTCAGTTTCTGCTCCACAGCCCCTAATGACTTTGTGCTCCCTTCTCTCACTGTTTTTCTGTCCCACCAAAGGGATTTTCTCAATGTTTAAAAACCCCTGAGCCCAGATGGTCAGGTTGAGTTTGCTCCCAGTAAAATCAGAGCCTTTCATGTTTGCCTTTGCTGCAAAGCAGGCTCTTTGAGGCACTGCCCATCTTTTCATCAGCTTTGTGCACTCACTGCAAAGCTTTTTTTTGTCAACGAAACTCTGCTCATGGCCCCTTCTTACCAGAACAAGAGCAGATGCTGTTTCACTGCCTTGGTGTCTATTATCCTCCCTCCTTTCTGATGCTTCATCAGTTACAGACCCAAACAGTGTGCTGAAGTCTCCTTTGACCACTCTCCTTCTCTGGCTCTCCCTAATCACTGGGATCTGGTGGCTGGTCCCTTCATTTGGCTACAGCCAATGCCAGAGACTAGAGACATGAAACCACCTAAAGACTGACCTGAAAGAAGATACACATGTTGAGTGTAACTCACTGATGGCTGAGAAAGAAGACATGAAGGGCTGAGTGTGTATTTGTGGAGGTACAACCACTGCCTAGAGGAGGAGGAGGGAAAGGGCAGCACATTTTCAGGCTTCTTCTAGTGAAGGGGAGAACTCCCCTCTTTGCAGAGTGCCAGGAGCTCACGTTACCAGCCAGACTGGAGATCAAGATCAAGCCACAGCACGATGTGTGAGTCACCAAAGCTCTGGCTGATTGCACAACAGCCACAAATCACTCTGCTCCCAGGCTGATAGCACCTCCAGAGGTTTTTTTGCATGCTTTGCTTTTACATCTGTCCCGACAGCCACATCATTACCCAGTGCAAACAGCCGGCTGTAATGGCACACCAGGACAGACCAGACTGGGGGAGGTGTCTGCTGTCTGCCCAGCACTGGCTCCCTCCTAATGAGGTCCTCTGTGCCCAACTGGGGCTTGCAAAACCTCCAGTACACCCTTGGGCCTGCACGGGGGAGCCTGGGTGCTTCCTCTGTAGTCTTCAATTCACATCCCTTCTCCTGTCACAAGTTAAACTCCACTTAGTTATTCAGTGATGTGCTCGGATCTCTCTGCACTGTGGGTGCTTCTGCCTTGGGAGAGGCAGAGATGAAACTGAGCCCAGACACCCAGTGCACCTCTGGGTGCAGCTGACGAGGACAGAGACAGCTCCCTGGGGGAAGAGGACACCAAGCTGCACCCGTGAGCCCCTGGGAAGCAGCCAAAGGAGCCTGGTCAGAGGCAGGGAGTGCTCAGAGCCCTGTCCATATGTCCAGGGCTTTGATATGCAGATGGAGCCATTGTGAGCTTCAGCCCCATCTGTACTCCGAGGGGAGCTTCAAGTCCAGATTGCTTGAACAGATCTATTTAACTCCCGTGACTAAAGGGAATTCCAGCCTCCTGGAGGATCTGGGCATCCAGATGGATGCCAGCACACCAACATTCAGAAAACCTGTCACCTTGTGCAGCTCCTGTTCCAAGTTCAGAATGACAAAAAACACCCAAATGGGACATTTTTGCCCACATGCACAAGCTGGGGACAGCTGAGGAAAGAGCTCTGCTAGCCCCAGATCTTACAGCTCAAGGCAACCTGCTCCCCTCACAGCCCAGCTGAAGCAGGAGCTGGGAGAGCCCTTCATCTGCTGGGAGGAAACACTCTGACCAGCTGCCAGTGTTATGATCCTGCAGATCTGATCCCACCCAACTCACAGAACTGGGCTGGTAGCTCAGTTACAAGTGCTTACAGTGAGAGGACCTGGGGGAATGGATTGAAACTGGGAGAGGGGAGATTTAGGTTGGACATTAGAAGGAAATTCCTGAGTGTGAGGGTGGTGAGAGCCTGGCCCAGGTTGCCCAGGGAAGCTGTGGCTGCCCCATCCCTGGCAGTGTTGAAGGGCAGGTTGGATGGGGCTTGGAGCAACCTGGGCTGGTGGGAGGTGTCCCTGCCCATGCAGGGGGTTGGATCTAGATGATGTTTAAGGTCCCTTCCAACCCAAACCAGTCTGGAATTCCATGATTCTATGAACTGTCAGTTTATGCTCATGGGCAGGCAGGGGCACAGAGCAGTATGTACTCATAAGTGCTCTGCTGACCAAGGATGAAGGCAACAGATCATTCAACATGTCAAGCATGTTTTTGTAAAAAACAGCAGGAGGAGAATGTGTTCTGGGATCCAGGGAAGGCAGTTGAGGAGTGAGCAGCTTACATCCCCAAAGATGGTCCCTGGCTGGCTCCCCCAGGCTCTCCCTGCCATGCCCTGAAGCCAGGAGAGGATCCAGCACAGCAGGAGGGAGAAGGACCCCAGGCAGAGGAGCAAGGCTTGGCCCCTCTGCACAAGCCACAGGCATCACACAAAGTTGGTGCTAACCTGGGGTGCTGGGGGAGGTGCTGAAAAGCATCAAAACTCTAGAACCCTTTACCTTCAACTGCAAATTGTGCTTGGCTTTAGCACATCAAAAACCCTAATTAATTCATGGCTGCCCAGTAGCAGTGAGGGACAAACTTCTGCACCAGTTTCACACCGTGTTGTGCAACCAGAAAGGAACATTAAGTGTTGGTGCTACCTACCATTTAGCACTCACTTATGGTTGCAAAGTTTGCTGGGAGCTCAGGGCACTGCTGTGATGCCAATTTGGCAATAAACTAATTGATGAAACACAGGAGAAAACAGCCCCCAGTTGATCTAGCAGTGAATTACTGCAGAATCAATAAAACAGTTTCCAAATCAATAACTTGGTGAGGTAGAAAAATGCAGGGGAGCTGTAAGCTGCAGATCAGATTGGAATGGTCAGGATTCCTTGTTTGTGCAAGAGAACTATCTCCCAAGACCAAGGCAAAGCAAAACTTCCTGATAACAAACACTTTCTGATGAGAAAGTGAACCTCAGAGGCTTATTAACCTTGCAGGACGACTCCTCCAAGCAGAAACCTGGCAGGGAGGTGCAGGGAGAGATTTCACACATTAACCTTGCAGGAACTCTGCCAGAGGATCAATTTTCCAACCTCCAGGCTCATCCCCCCCCCCCCGACTGCTTCAGGCTGTGCATGAAAAAGGACACCCCTGAAATGGGAGAGCAAATCAGGCTGGATGTCTGTCTGAGGGCACGACTTTACAAGTGTAACTGAGGAAGGAGAGGGAAGGGAGATGAGACAGCTGCTGTCAGGCAGAACTGCTGCCAGACAACACTGGCTTCCCCTAAAACTGCTTTACAGCACTAGGAAGGCATGGTCTGCTCTTCTCTCTGCTGTGCTGCTTGGATCTTCCTTCATCATCCTCAGTTCTTGCCCCAGGAATGAAACGAAAGCTGCTGTTTGGGAACTTCAGCAGTCCCCAGAAATGCAAAGCCAATCTCTAGGCAGAGATGGGAGACAGCAGTGCCTGTTAAGCCTCTCTCAGGGACTTTATTACAAGCCACAGTGAAAACCACATTTGCTCAGAGGTGCTGGGGGGCAAAGCCACCCTCTGCCCTGTGCAGGGTTGCCAGAGAGACACCAGCACCTCAGCACAGAGACCTGCCTGCTCAGAATGAATCAACTACAGGAAACACACATTAATGCCTCTTTTTCCTCCCTGGTGCTGCTCTCCACTTCTCCTCCAAGCACATTCCCAGAGCAAGGAATCACAGCACCCTTCCAGCTCTCAACTTGGGCCAAACAGCCTGTGATAGAAAAAAAACCCCAACAAACCCCACAGTTTTAGGTCCCAGTTACCAGGATCCTTTCCAGCTTCCCACAGACCAATACTCACAACCCTTCTGTTCTTGTCAAAGGCTAAACAAAAAGAAATATCAAAACTTTACTGTCTGAAGGAGACTTGATTTTTTTTTTCCCCCTCAAAACCATCATCTGCAACGCTGTATCTGGTCCATCATCAGAAACCAAGCAGAGCAGAAAACAAGGTGTCAGCAGGTCATTGTTCTGACTCTTGGGGAGAAGTGGGAGGTAAGGAAATCTGTGGAAGTCAGCTAATTTATCATGCTGGATTTCTGCTGTCACATCTAAGATCAGCTTCATCTCTTGAAGCTGGGAATGCTGTGCCAGCAGGTCCCAGGCACTGGTGGGATAGGAGCCCAGTAAACCTGGGAGCAGCTGAGATGATCAACCTCCTCTTGCACTGTCCACACCTTGATCAGAAGTGGGGGCAGATCAAAAGGCACCAGCATGTGCCTCCAGCCAGCCTGGAGGTATGCAACCCCCCCAGCAGCTTCTGGGCACAGTGGAATTATGCCCAAAGAAATGATCATGCAGCATCCTCTGCTAAAGAGCAGAGGGGGCAGGCACTGCTGGATCACACAGCACAACCCCAGGAGTTGGGGGTACCATGCAAAGACACACACACAGCCCCCAGGGCTCTGTCTGAGCACACAAAAGGCACACACAAAGCACTCTGATTCATGCAGAAGCAACTGAGTGAAAAAGCCTTCTCTATATTGTTCCCAAACAACCTCGACACAACTCACACGTCAGCCCCGGCCACTTGGTACTTACAAGAGGGTTTGCTGTGTCTGTCTGCTGCAGAGTCAGGCTGGGGTGTGCTAGACTCGGAGGGAAGGTGCATGGAGATGTGCAGAGAGGACCTCTCCTGCCAGAGGGGCCTAGAGGGATGGGGAGAAGGGCCCCAGCCCCGCTTTGGGCCCCAGAGGCAGCACCACTTGTTCAGGGGATGGAGCGCAAAAAGGCTGGCATTCCTACGGCAGCAGGGACAATGGGGAGGGATGAGGAGGCGCTGCCATAATCAAATGCAGGCCAGCTGGCCCTCCCCCAGGAAGGGCAGGCACCTCCTTCACTTGCCAAAGGCTTTGTTTTCTAAGCCACAGAGAACAAAGTGGCTGAGGAGGGGAGGGAGAGGAGGAGGAGGAGAGTGGAGGAGAAGCAGATCCACACGTGAGCACAGGTAACCTGCTCCACCAGGTGTCAACACAGATGGAGAGGGGTTGGGGAGTCCTCTGCCTGCTTCAAGCAGATCCTGGTGTGCAGCAGAAAGAAGCTGGAGATGGCTGGAGATCACTACTGAAGAACCAGTAGCAGCACAGGCTGATGGCCAGGGGTCCTGGGGGGAAGGAATCCAAGGGTGGCAGTCCAAAAATCCCACTGAAGGAACAGCTCATGGAGCAGAGCCCCAAGAAATCCCACCAGGGGAAATGCTACTATTTCTCATCCCAACAATCCTTAGCACCAGCCTCTGAGTGGCTTTCCTTGGAAAGCCAAGGCAAGGCAAGGGCTCAAGCTGCAAGATGCTTCCAGGCCACTGCAGGGCAACACCCAGACTTTCCCTGAGCACCAGAAGAAGCAGCATCTTGCACAACATCCTGACAAGCAGGAAAAAGCCCCTGGGGCTGCCTCGGGCTCTCCTGTAATGACAGGGGTGGTTCAGCCCCACTGCAGGGCATGCAGGTGCTGAGCTGGGCTGATAGGACCCTGCCCTTTCTGGTTGGGTCAGTGATTTCTTCCACGTTGACTTCTGCCAGCAAGGATGGGGCACCTTAGCTACGACCTTTCTGCAGGACTGGCTGTCACCCAGGGCTGGCAGGGATAGTGCTGAGTGCTGGGGATCATCAGGTATGTCACTGCCAGGCAGGCAGCTGCAGTCCTGACAGGGCACACAGCTCACACACAGGCCACTCCAAGCCTGTGGTCCAAGCAGCTGGGCACTTTGATGATGGCAAAGTCAAGAGCACACAGGGACTGGGCTATAAGACTGAACTGGGAAATAATTGTCACCCTAAGAAAGTCTTAGAAAGGAAAACATGGGAAGGTTGACAAGGCAAACAAGGAGAGGGAGATGTGCTCTAGCTCCTTCTAGTAATGGTGTGCCTGTGGAGCCAGGATAGGTGGTGGGAGAAAAGGGTACTGGGTGCTGCCCATGTGAGCAGAACAATGCAGACATCAGAGCTTTTGGTACCACACACACACCCTTGCTTGCTCAGCTTCCCTGTGATGTACCAAAGCCCTGTGTGGTGCCAGGTCCCAACAATCTTGGAACTGAGTAAGCAAGGGACAGTGGAAAGACCAGGCATGAAGCCACAGGAAGATGGCAGGTCCTTGAGTATGCCCACGGTACTGAAAAACAACCCTCTGCCTGTAGTCAGGGGTGGGAAACCCTCCTCCTGCCTCAGCACAGCCCCTGTCAGGCACCAAGAGCTCCTGCCACAAAGGAAGCAGGGACAAGTGGAAACATCCAGCTTGGCTCTGGTCATGGCTGTGGGGAGGGAACCCTGCCAGCCCATCTGCAAGCTCCCTGTGGTCTGGCCCAGCCCGCCTGGCCTCAGGGAGCTCTGACAGACCACCAGGAGCTGCCATGCAGTGGAAGACACAGCACAGCATCTTGACAGACCTCAAGGGGCTGTGCTGTCCTGTCCCACGGCCCATCCAGCAGTCACAGGCAGCCCCCCACACAACACTTGCCCACCACAGCAGAATGGAGCCTCCTGTTCCCAGCAGACAGTGAGGAGCGTGAGGGATGAATCCCACCATCCCTGTGCTGGGAGCTCCACTCCCTTGGCACATGCTGAGGTGTTTGGAGAGAACCCAGCTTGCCAGCTCATTACCATTGGGTACATTGCTTATGCATCCTCAGGCTCCTTCCCCAAACCCTGGGGTCTGCCACACCACAGGCTCTTTACAAGAAGGAAAACTGAGGACACCACTCACTTTAAACTCCTGCTGTTGATGTTCCCTCAGATAGGAAGGAAGGGAGAAGGGGGTTAGCCAGGCACTGACAAGATCACTGCAGGAAGGTCGAAGCAGCACAGCATCAAAAGAGTGAAATCAGTATAGATAAAACCTCCTGCTTTCCTCCAGCCTCCCAGACCACACCACTGACTTGGCTTTGGGAAGGCAGAAATCATTCTGCAGATCAAGATCAAAATCATCAGCACTGAAAAAACTTTCATCCTGCACAGTGATTTCTGCACCCATCCTACAGCTGCAGGATGGATCCCCTCCACACCCCTGGTTTCAGTTGGCCACCAGTTCACAATACACACCTTGGAAATATAACACCAGCTTTGTTTATGGTTCTACTGAAACCAGGGAGATCAAAATCCTCCTCCTGCACCAAGCCAGGTACCTCTCTTCCACGCCAAGGCAGTGTGCAAACACACTCTGCCACTCACATTCATCTTTCACCAGGGCTCTGCACAACCAGGGCACAACCCAGAGGGATGTTGCTGTCAAGGACTGCACCCCCAGCTGTCATCCACCAAAAAGAAGGTGTATGAGCAGTACCATGACACCCTAGGAAAAGAAATGGGCCATTGTTGGGGTCTGTGTAACACTTGTGCCCCAAAGAATGGGCTTGGAGAGGCTTTGGAGCTGTAGAAGCCCATCCACTGCTGTTGAGTCACGTCTGACCACCCTGGCAGCCCAAGAGCTGCCACTGCCAGTGGTTTCCAAGCCTGATCCAAGGAGCCATCGTGTGCAACAATCCGTGTCTGTGCTCCAGAGACACCCAACTTGGGCTGAGTAGGTTCATACACACACACACACACACACACACTAGGTTTGGCCACAGACTTGCCAAGATGCTGAGCAAAGCCTGGCACCCTTGTGTGCCTCAGTTTATAAAAAGAAAGATGACAAAACCATCTTTGCCAGGATCCCCCATGATGGCAATGGGTGTTGAGGGACCAGAGCAGCCCCTGAACATCTGTGCCCAACGAGCAAACAGAGGACAGGTTCCTGCCCTTCTCCTATAGCCCAGAAGGCACTTTTCTCCCCACTAGTAGGGAAAAAATTAAAAATAATAAAACTTAAATGACTCATTCCCACAGCACGAGGGTCCCCCACCTGCACATGAGCTCGAGTGGACCTGCAGAGCACCACCAAGCCCCCTCAATCCCCCCATGTCCCAGCAGCAGTGTTCTGGGATCCCTTCCCCACTCTCCTTCCTCCCACAAGATGCTTCTCCATGTTTTCATGTTTAGCTCAATTTCCTCCCCCCTCCCCGAGCACTTCTGGCTGCCAAGGCAGCTCAGAGACAGCAACAAAGTGGCACCTACATCTGGTACAGCTTAACTTCTAGTGTCTATCCTTCCTGGAATTTGAGAACTTCAATACCCAATGTTTGTACAAGTGTGGAATAAATGGAGCACAGGCTCCCGGCCTTCTGTTCTTGCCAGAGCTGTATTTTAAAAGGCACTTAGAAAATCCTACTGTTTATTCATCTGCAACTTTAGAAATTAAAGGACAGCAAATCCAACTGCAGGTCTGCTGAGTAGGTGCATTTGCATTAACACAAACAGGTGAGCAGGGCAGCACAGTCACCACATGGATCCTCTCCTCCTGCTTCTCAGACATCTGGGCCAACCCAGCCCCCTTGTTCCCTCAGCCACACTTCCCAGCACCCCATCCTGGTGCTCCTTCTCCTCAGGCAGGCCTCCAGCAGGGAGGAGCTGGGCTGTATTTAGGGCTGAGCAGGAGTGTGCTTCTCCTGATGTGTCAGCAGGCTGAACTGACCAACATGTAAGGAATCAGCATGGACCAAACACAGGCAGCCTGGCCTGGAGGCCATGGCTGGACACAAAGCAGCCAATCCCTGGGCCCCTGATGTCCAAGCTACCCTGCCATGATCCTTCTGCCACTGTGGCCAAGAGAGGGGCCTACAAGCTACAGCTCAGACAGCAGAAGATGTCTATTCATAACAGATGTGGGCATCTTCTGGAACACACACCCACCCCTTCTTTTTTTGAAAAAAAATCACTGCAGACACACGAGCATGAGGGGGCTTTTGCAGATCCAGCTCCCTGCTGGTGCACGAGACACCTCACACCTCTCATCAACAACTGAGCTCTGGACTGAGGCCCAGCAGGCTTTTTACACCCTTCTCCACACAGCAGATGCCTTCTCTTACCTTGTCAAAGAACTCATAGAGCCTGACAGTCTCGCAGATCCGGTGCCTGCTTTCATCCAGCTGAGTGCAGAACTCCTCCAGCTGGTCCCTGGAGCTCTGCAGCTTCACCCTGTAAGAACCTACATCCACAGAGGAGAAGTCTTCCCATCGATCCACCTTCTTCAGTGCTTCCTGCCCCCTTCTGCAATATTCCTGAAAACAAAATGGGATTGTGTATGAGGGCAGAGACCTGACATGGGCAGCAGACAGTCTTCAAGGTCATTAACAGCTAGGGCTAATTAGATTGTTTTTTAAGGCAGGAGTGCACTTGTTTACAGCAGAATTCTAGAGAGTTCTGCCCTCTTTTTTGATCTACATGAGCCACACAGCAGCTTGTAAAGGCCTACAGGTCAATTAGGATCAAAAAAAAGTGTGTTACGAGCACACCAAGGGATTAACAACAACAAAATCCATCTTCCACCACAGTAGTTATTTTCCTCAAAGCTGACAAATACCACCTACTGAGGGGTTGAGCTGGTGGCTCTGGCTGCAAGAGGAGAGCAGGGAAGCCAAGTGGTGCAAAGGAAGGACACACACCTTGGTGATGAACCCTCTTCCAATGCCCTCTGAGCATCACAGGTTCAGCTGAGCACGTACAAGGCACAGATGCTGCCAGCTCAGCCTCTGGAGAATATGTTTTTCCAACCAGACAACACTTACACTGGCAACAAGATCAAACTCCCTGAACTGCTTTTGTGTTTGAAGCAGAATCTCCAAAGAATCATCCAGGTTGATAATTTCCTTCAGCCGTTTTCTGCCAACATTCTCAATCCAACTGCTGACCTAGGAGAAAAGGGAACAGCTCCACAATTAGTCACCCTGTGCTACTCACCAAGGCAGGCCTTTATGTGGAAAGAGCAAGGAATTGCTCTCATAATGCTGGTCATTTCATTACTGGAAAGAATGTGCATGTACACTTCTCCCCTCATCCTGGCATTTCAGCTGGAGTCTCCTGCTAGTTTTTCCACTTCAGGTTACTGAGTAATTGCAAAGCTTTGCTGTTGCTCACCAGCCTGAGGCACAAACAGGGCAAGTAGCTGCTTGGGCTCTGGTTCAGGTCAGCCATGGCCTAATGTAAGCCCTGCAACCTGCAGGCTGGCCTGATATTCTTGTTACCCCCGAGTGGGATAAAATCTCCCTGCTGCCAGGTTTCCTGCACCACTTACCTTTTCTGAGTGGCAGGACATGAACTACGTCAGTGGGAAACTACTGATGGATTCTCCCCATCTGCAACCTTTCCCAGTCCTCTGGGGCTCTCAGTCCCTGCTCTTGGTTGCCACCAAGCCCTGCAGTAACTGCAGGCTCCTCAAGAGAGCCCAGCCATGGCCATAAGCCTGTATCCTCAAACATGGGTAGACAACTGACTAAGAGTGTCCTGAAAGTGAAGCAGACACAGGAGACCAGGCAGGATAAGAGCTCCTCCATCCACAGAGGGTTTTAAAAACAGGCTGGAAAACCTGTCTGCTTCAGACATAGCTGCACCTGGAGGAGGAGGCAGACTAAATGTTTCCTAATGTTCATCCATCCTATTTTCCTGTACCACCTCCATCTATATCCCAACTGAACCCCACAGTCAAGGAGAAACTCCTAGTCTTCTGGACTGAGAGTTTGGGCCTGTGGAACAAGCCCCCTGGCAAGAGGAAGAGATGGGGTGGGCTCCCAGGTTGTGACCCACATTGCAGTTCTGACACTGCTGGTGCCTACAGCTCCTAGGCAGGCTGAAAAGCAGGAGCTGCTGCCACCAGCAATGCTGCCATCGGTCACCTGAAGCAAAGTAAGCTGGGAGCTTGGACAGTTCAGCTCAATTCAATCAAAAAAATGTTGGGATAGAGCCTCCACCACCTCTCTGGGCAACCTGTTCCAGTGATTCACCAAAAAGCACCAAAAAAAGTTCAGCTTAAAGCAGGGACAGGCTGCAGAGCATCCCTTTGTGCCTTTTTCCATTTCTGTTTGGTATCAGGAACTGTGTGGTTAAGGGAGTCTTTACTAGGTTCTTGCATCACACTCTGTGACCTGAACACAGAATGCATGGAGCCCAAGTGTCTGCCTCCAAATGGGAAGTCATTACAACTCTTGGATCCACCTTGGGAAGTCATTACAACTCTTGGCCTGTGAAAACAACAGGTAAGTTACAGCCTCCTCTGCAAATCTAGTCCTCTCCAGAGAAGAGCCCAAAATCCTAGAAGAGCAACAGTGAAATTGGACCTACTACTGATTTGTAAGGTTCCTGAGGTGATCCCCAAACAGCACAGAACCCTTCACACACACAGAGGGTAGTAAGTGATATGTAAAACTTCTCATTGCTGATGAGTTACAGCAAAGGAGATTGACTCCTTAATCCTGAGGCTGAGCTCAGGCTTAGGGAGCACAGCCTGGATCTGCAACACTGACCAGATCCCGTTGGACATTCATCCTGAACTGCTTTATAACTCTTTAATCTTCTCTATCTACAGGGCTAGAGGTCTCAAAGGTCCTTCTGAACCCCAGTGCCTGATGGCTTCAGTCCCCCCATGGCTGTGAAGAGTTTCAATGAGCACCACACCAGGGGCACCCATGGAAGTGCAGAGGGGTGGGGGCGCTGAGCACAGCTCTTGGGTTAAGGACAAGAGGCTGTTCCCCAGCCTGCAGACTGCACCCAGGGGGGAAGGAGTGCACCTGGGACTGCACCCAGAGGGGAAGGAGTGCACCTGGGGCTTCTCAGATAGCAGGGACCTGAGCACTGCCCAGGAATCTAAACAACAGAGTGCACAGCAGGGATGGGCAGTTGCCTGGAGTGTGCAGCGCGTGGCTCATCCAGCAGCAGGATGACAGCAAACCCTGCAGGACCTCCAGCCCAGAGGGGACACGCTGACTCCTCATCAGCTTGATGCCATCACTCTGCTGCTTCTCAAGGTGGAGCAGGAAGGATGGCTCCTCAGCAGTCTTGCTGGGAGGGTACTTTTGATAGCCAATGTGAAAATATACCCTATCTCCAAGTGTACTGCTTAGCAATGAGCCACCACACTGTGATCAGGAAAAACATCACAGTTATTTAAGAGGTAGATCCACACTTAGAAAACAACCAGGAGCTTTTTTTCCTTGGTGTGAAGAGGTACCAGGCAAATAGTGCCTTGGTTCTCAGCACTTCTGACAACAAATCCCACATTCCAATGTTCAGTTGTTGGTGCTCTTTTAAAGGCATAATTCTACATCTTCCCAGGAGAGCTCAACAGCCCCAGCACCTGCTGTGGGGTGCACAGTCAGAGGGTGGCAGCAGGCAGTCACAGGCCTTACCTCCTTCAAACATTCTTCCACTTTCTCAAACTCCATCACCAGCTCCAGCTCCTGGATGCGTTTGTTGGACACCATCACCAGGCGGTGGACACCCTCATCAACCCGGTTGTAGAGCGCGCTGGCGGCATCCAGAGAGTCCCTGGAGGGGGACACAGGTCTGGTCAGGGGGTTTGCATCACCTGCAGCACTTCATGCAAACACAACTTGGCTGACAGCAGCACTTCAGTCATCCTCTCTGCAGGACCCATCATGGCCATCTCCATATGGAGAACACGACAATAATGTTGCTGCCTGCACGTCCCCGTGATTCACCACTCTCGGACCCCAGTGCAGACAGCCTGGCAGGAAGGACACAGCCCCTCCTCCCAGCCAGGCTCCTTGCAAAAGTTGGTGTCCTTTCACACTTTCAGATAGGAAATTCCTTCCTGTGAGGGTGGTGAGAGCCTGGCCCAGGTTGCCCAGGGAAGCTGTGGCTGCCCCATCCCTGGCAGTGTTGAAGGGCAGGTTGGATGGGGCTTGGAGCAACCTGGGCTGGTGGGAGGTGTCCCTGCCCATGCAGGGGGTGGGACTGGATGATCTTTAAGGTCCCTTCCAAATTAAACCATTCCATGATTCACATTTACTTCTGTCTCAGGTTATCAGCATATTGAACCTACAAAATGCAACTGAATGGGAGCATTTTGTGGGAACCATGCTGGAGGTTTTAGATTGTATTTTGTTGACATGAGGTAGTACAACATGTCTGGACAACTAGCTCTGCACAGCAGAAACCCACAGGATTTTTCCATTCAGAAATCCAGCCAGGGTGCAACAGCCAACTCCTCAAACCTCAGGCTCTTAAGATACTTTTGTTTTTCCTCTACAAAATGCCATTAGCCTGAAAGAATTTCTACAAAGTGCAGCCAAAACATCCCAAATTGTTTCTGGCCTGAGATCAGTGCTACTGCAGTGCAGAGCAGACAGGTTGTCCACAGACAAACTGCAGCCTCCAATGGAAAGATCAGAGCTGTAAGGCTGCTCCTGCCTTTCCCAAACCCACCATAAACAAACAGTGATGATAGGAGCCTTCTGTTTTGTAATCCTTTCCCAGGGATGGACCCAGATCCAACCCAGGAGACTCACAGCAGCAGAGCCAGCAGCACTGGCCAACCTGAGCTCTGGAAAGCTTGTTTCCAGAGCAGGTTGTACAGGGCAGTTCCCAGCAGCGACACAGCTAGGACAGCTCATGAGGAACAGCTCGGGACATGGCTGGGAGTTGTATTTGGCAACAGTGTGAATGGTGCTGGGTTTTGTGCAGGAGAGCCTATCTGGCAGGTCCTGGTTTCTGAAGAGTACAATAGATTGAAAACAGCACAGAGTAGAAGGACTAGGGGGGTGATGGTGGATGAGAAGCTCAGCAGGAGTTGGCACAATGAGCTGGAGCCCAGAAACCAACTGTGTCCCAGGCTGTGTCATCAGCAGAGTGACCAGCAGAGCCAGGGAGGGGATTGTTACCCTCTGCTCTGGTGAGAACCCCCTGCAGGGCTGGGTCCAGCTCTGGAGCCCCCAACATAAAGAGGACATGGAGCTCCTGGAGAGAGTCCAGAGGAGGAGCCATAGAGATGATCCCAGGGCTGGAGCAGGTCCGCTCTGGAGACAGGCTGGGAGAGTTGGGGTGTTCAGCCTGGAGAAGAGAAGGCTCCAGGGAGACCTTAGAGCACCTTCCAGGGCCTGAAGGGGCTCCAGGAAAGCTGGGGAGGGACTTGGGACAAAGGCAGGGAGGGAGAGGACAAGGGGGAAGGGATTAAAACTGGAAGAGGGTGATTGAGGTGGGACATGAGGAGGAAATTGGTGTGAGGGTGGTGAGAGCCTGGCCCAGGTTGCCCAGGGAAGCTGTGGCTGCCCCATCCCTGGCAGTGTTGAAGGGCAGGTTGGATGGGGCTTGGAGCAACCTGGGCTGGTGGGAGGTGCCCCTACTATGGTTGGAAGTAGATGATCTTTAAGGTGCCATCCAACCCAAACCATTCCATGATTTTATGAAGGCTCCAGAGCTACAGCCAGACAGGCAGACACCCTTTGGTCTTCCTCCCATGCAACCGAAGTCCCTGCTGGCACAAATGCTCTTCTCCAGCCAGGAAAGCCCCCCAACACAGCACATGCTGATCCTCCCACTGGCACAGACAAGCATCTGTAGCTTTAGATATTACAGGCTATCGTATGCAAATATTTGCTATTATCCTCTCATGAGGCAAAACAGTTTTCCAACCTTTCTCTGAGCGTCCATGGAAATCAGTCTGGTGCTGATGCCACCTCTTTTGATGGCAGTCATCAACAAGCTAGATTGACCTGCTAGACCTTTCTGTAATGGGAGTCTTGATGGCCATCCAAGCCCATGAGAAAGGAGTCATCTTTGGTTTCAACACATCACAAGATATCACAAGATGGTGGGAACCTGGTGGTGCAGCAACTTGAAACAAGAGTTCACAGAATCACAGAGTGGTGGGGACCTCTGGAGATCATCTGGTCTAGCCCCTCTGCTACAGCAGGATCCCCTAAAGCAGATCCCACAGGAACATGTCCAGGGATGGAGACTCCACCACCTCCCTGGGCAGCCTGTCCCAGGGCTCTGTTACAATCCGAGTCAAGACGTATTTTCCCATATTCAGGTTCAACCTCCTGTGCTCCAGTTTGTGTCCATTGCCCTTTGTCCTTGCACCCCTGAGAAGAGTCTGGCCCATCCTCCTGACACCCCCTGGAGATACTGATCAGATTCCCCCTCAGTCTCCTCCTCTCCAGCTGAACAGCCCCAGCTCTTCCAGCCTTTCCTCACAGGCAGATGCTCCAGTTCCCCCAGCATCTCAGTGCCCTGTGCTGGACTCTCTCCAGCAGCTCCTTGTTGCCTGTGAACACTTGCACAGCAGGCTAGTGATGGACTTCCCAGGGCACAACCCAACACCCTAAATTTGCCCCTTCCCATGGTCCTGCCAGTGGTTTGCTGAGTGACTGCACACAAGCCACCCTGAAATAGAGTGTTTCCAAAAGGCTTCTATGGGCTCAGAGCCCCAGAGGGACTTCAGGTGTGGCCTCACACCATCCCTCCTCCTCTTCCTCAGCCCAGTTCCTCCAACATCCCTCAGTTCTTTGTCTGGAGGTCCAGCCAGGCTGTTTTCACACATTCTGCCTCACTTGGCAGGCATTCATTAAAACCTCAACGTCTGGTTGTTGGTCTTCTGTTGCATCTCCAAGGTAACTCCATTCATCCACTGTCAGCTCTTGACAGGTCACTTTTACCAGCCCAACAGGCTCTCTGACTAACATCCATCTTTTCCTCTTACACAGAGGAAATATAACCCTTTCCACCCTGGAGTATGAAGTACAGCTGAGCCAAACAAAGAAATCACTCCCAAGCCCATGGGAAAGTTGGGGGGTTTGATTCACTCCAGCACTTCCAGTGCTCATAGAAAGCATCCAATGTGGCACTCACTCCCTTCTCCCAAATCTCTGGTTCTTTCCCCATCTACACACATCCATCCCTTTGCTGATAGACACCTTAAAAACCTCTGAATCCTTTCTACTAAACTGGTAAATTCAACAGTATGCTGGAACAGGGAATTCCATGGGAAACACCAGACATGAACAACTATTGCTTTTTTCAGAGTCAGACTTGGGAGTTTTTCATTCCTGCCCTTTTAAGGCAGCTTGGAGTAAACAAATTAAATATTGACCATTTATTTTAAGAAGGAAAAGTGACTTCCCTCCTGCCACACAAAAAGAAAATACCTGATTGTTAAGCACTTTCAAGGTATTTTAATAGAGGCCTGAGCAGCATTGAGGAAGAAAAGCAGAGAATTGTTTGAAGTCAGTGGAAAGTCTTGTCTGAGCCCAGATCTGTTTGGATGCACTGCAATTTCCCTGCACATATGAGCGTGGTAATAAGAGTCTTTCACTACATTCTTCCATGGTCAAATCATCCAGAGTCATTTTGCAATAGAGCAGAGTCAATATAATTTATAGCAAACAAATGAAAAAAAAAAAGGGTAGCTTCATGTCAGTTTATGTTTCCCCAAATCTTGTTTTCATTGGGCAATTATCGTTTCAGCAGAAGCAGCTTCCCAACATCTTCAGTTTTCTGGAGAAGTGCCAAGGAGTTGTATAATGAAAGGGTAATTCTAAACCTCTAATTCTGAAAGACCATTTCTGTCTGAATCCGCCCTTTAGAAAAAAAAAAAAGCATCTAGACTTGGAGAGTTACACTTGAGTTTTCAGAGTGAAAGAACCTGATTTAGTTTTGAAAATAGATGGTCCAAAAAAGCTTGGAAGAGCAGGTGCTGCACCAGGCATGGTTGGACAAATGGAAGAGGGCAGGGAGGGAGGCAGTAGAACTGTTGCTGTTCTGCAACTCACTGTCTGGCCCTTGAAAACTTGCTCTAGCAGCAAGAGGAACAGCTCAAGTGAAGCCTAAAGCTCATCCTCTGGCTAAACTGGGTCAACTTGAAAATGGCAAAGATCTGTAGATGGAAGGAATGTAAGCCATGTGACTTTTTGCTAGTGTATTTCATAGAATCATGGGTTAGAAGTGACCTCTAAAGGTCATCTAGTCCAACCTCCCTAAAATAAACAAGGACACCTCCCACCAGCCCAGGTTGCTCCAAGCCCCATCCAACCTGCCCTTCAACACTGCCAGGGATGGGGCAGCCACAGCTTCCCTGGGCAACCTGGGCCAGGCTCTCACCAACCCTCACACCAAACAATTTCCTCCTCATGTCTCACCTCAATCTCCCTCTTCCAGTTTTAATCCCTTCCCCCTTGTCCTCTCCCTCCCTGCCCTTGTCCCAAGTCCCTCCCCAGCTTTCCTGGAGCCCCTTCAGGCACTGGAAGCTGCTCTAAGGTCTCCCTGGAGCCTTCTCTTCTCCAGGCCGAACACCCCAACTCTCCCAGCCTGTGTTCATGATGCTGCAGCTAATGCAGATACTGCTAAATGGACTGTAATCATTCTCTGCAGTGCACAAATAGCTACAGTGGTTTTAATTACCCAATAAAAGTATTTGGGGAACTAGGGACAGTCTTTAGAACCCTGAAGTGTCCTTAGAAAGGCAGAGAGGTCAAACACCAAGTCTGGGGCTGCCTGTTGGATTCCTGCCATTCATGATGGGAAGAGTGGATCTAGCTGAAACCATAGACCTGCCTGAATCCCTCCTCCCAGGGTTACCTGACCAGCACATGCACTGGGAGCAACCCATCCAATTAACACAACACACCTCAGACCTTAATTACTGAGAGAATTCTCTTCTGCAGAACAGTTCACTTAAAAGAAATATACTCTGAAGTCCCTTGAAAAGCAAAGGGCTCGATGCACTCAGTTAAACAAGTGTCACAGTGTGGTCTCAAGCTCTGACCTTTGATTCCTTCCCCAGCCTGACTTGTTTTCAGTTATAATAAAACCATGTGCAGACTCTGGTTGATTTTAAACCCCAGTAAGGTCCATAAAACTGCCCGGGAAAAAAACCCAAAACAAAACCAAAACACCAAAAAACCCAACATCATAAGAAATCCCAAACCAACAAGTAGCCTGGTAGTAGGAAAAGCTCACCCTGCAGCAGAGCCTGAGATAGGATGTGGAAACATTGTTCTGGGAACACCAGGCATCAGGCTGTGGTTTTCTACCAGCTGTAAATAGCTTCTACCTCCAGACCTCTCCCCATGTACATTAACCTCTTCATGTTCATACTTGTTATCTCAATCAGTTGCACTAGTCCAGCAGCTGTGTTGCTGGAGTTGGGACCACCAGGCTTTCAAGATGCTCTCCTCAAACACACCCCCACTGTCATTTCAAGCCAACAACCTATTTCCCTGACACATCCTCCTTTCACACGCTCCTGGTGTTTATGATCCACATAAAAGCAGTGACTGTGCCATTAATGATCCCAGCAACAGAAACATCCACCCCAACGTAGCCAGATGAAAAAAAAAAGGTGCTTGTGGGATGGCCTGGGCTGAGCCAGGAACTTCAGGCAGTTCCTCTCACGTCCTATACTGGAAATTTGTTGCTATTTTTTCCATAATCTTTTTTTAAACAGATACACAGCGTGACATTAATTACCTAAAGTCCCATTGGCATGACAAGCTTTATAAAAAAAGAACAAGTAAAAGTAGAGTTTTCTGGGTAAATTCTCACTGCATCCAGGAAGATGAAGTAGGTGAGAGCAGAAAATAAACAGCAAAAAGGGTGTTGAGGAAGATAATCTCATGAAAAAGTCAAAGAGAACAATAAAACTTACCTAGAAAGAGCTCTGCAATCTTTTACCCCTCTGCAAATGCCACAAGTGGCTCCACTTGGTACCCTGAGAACAGCAGCAGCTTCACACCCCTTAACGTGCAGAGCAACAAGGTTTGTTTCATGCGAGTGTAAGTGCTTCTGAGCAGGCAAAAACCAGCAGACAAACAGAGGGAACAGGTTGGACTGTAAGGAAAATGAATAGCAAAGCAGCAGGGGATGTGTTTGGATAGAAATGTCACCCTGTGCTCCTCCCTCCACCTGACAAACAAAGGCCATGGAGGAGCACTGCCACCCAGGCACTGCTAAAGGCCAAAGGTTCAGTCATCCTCAGCACCTTGTGTCACCAGCAGAGGTGTCTCCTGGTAGGAAGCTGCCAAGCTCTGAGGCCAGGATGTAACCACAGTTTTTTGTCTCATTTCAAGGTATATTGAGAGCTTCTCCTCACCAAGAGATGGAGGTTTTAGTCACCAGATATTTATCAGCAGTGTTGAGCTCTGCAGTTTTGAAGTGTTTTGTGCTTCCAACAGATACACATGGGAAGGAGCCAAGGAAGAAAATAGGTGTGTCCAACAACTCCCTAACTTCTCTGTTTAGCCTGCAGAAGGAGACTGAAGGGGGGGTGTCTCATAAATATCTACAGGGGGTTTCAGGAGCATGGGCCAGTCTCTTTTCCACAGTGTCCAGTGGCAGGACAAGGGGCAATGGCCATAAGCTGGAGCACAGGAGGTTCAAGTGTAACAGAAGGAAAAACCTCTTTGCTGTGAAGGTGACAGAGCCCTGGAACAGGATGTCCAGGGATGTTGTGAATTCTTCTCTGGAGACATCCCAAACCCACCTGGACATGTTCCTGTGGGTTCTACTATAGGAGATCCTACTCTAGCAGGGGGTTGGACTAGATGATCTTCAGAGGTCCCTTCCAACCCCCAACACTCTATGATGAATCTCACATCAGGAGTGCGCACAGTGAAAGTGGGAGCATGAGAGGGTCCCCAGGAGGCAGGAAGATGAGCAAGAGCTGATTAAGCACTCTGGGAAAATAACACCAATGAAAGGGACACAACCACTGTCACCTCTTGAAGGACATGCTTTGAGTAGCAACCATGAAACTGGCTGCAGCACAGACAGAAACAAACACATCTCTAAAGCAGAAAGGGAATGGAAGAAGAAAGTATTAACTCCAGGAAGGATCTCCCCATGTATGTTGCCTGGCCATGACCACCAGCCCTCAGCAGCAGCTGTCAGCTTGCAGGCACCCAACGTCTACCTTCCAAACCAAGCATGCCAGCCATCCCAGTCTCCCTAGACACACCAGACAATTGTCTCCCCTCTACCCTTGCTCCCATCTTGTCCCACACTTTGGATGATCAGCTGAGTATCTCTGCCTGGACCCCAGACAGACAGAGCTTCAGATGATGCTTGTACAGCCCCTTGGCAGGTCTTCCTGGAGCTCCTGAAAACTCACACACTTGTGAGTGTGATATCACTTGTGCTAAAAAAAGTTTGTACACCACTTTGCAGAGGGGCATGTGGCTGCCTTGGAGGATCCTAGAAGTTGCTACTAACAGAAGTCTTGCTAAAGATCCACAGATATAAGCTCCTACATCACCACACAGCTGTAACTCCAGCACTGCATGTGGAAGCACAGGTGCTGTGGAGGCTGTTGTCCACCACATCATCCTCCTGGCTGCTATAACTGAGTCAGGTCCAGCATCAGGAACGTGGGAGTTGCTGCTCAGGAAGTCTGCTCTGCACTGCCCAGTACCTCAGCTCAGGTCCCCACCCAGGGCTTCCAACCAGATCACCAAACCACACTAAAAATAGCCAGCTCACTAAACCAGCTCTTGGCTCTAGTCACTCCACCTTCAAAGCACAGAGACTAACTATCCTGCCCTTCTGCAAACAAAAGGAGAATTCACTGCTCCATCTATTTATAAATTGCTTATTCACAGCTAGCAAGAACAAATTCTTTTCAGATGAGGAGCTTGGGGAAAGAGATTATGCTTTTTCTGGTTCCATGCTGAACACAGCCCAGCACCCAACCTGGTCATGCATTCATCCTCTGAGGTTTTTCTGTCTCAGCTCTCACCCAGAACCTGTGGCTGCCTTGCCCTCCAACACACAGAGCAGGAGGCAATCCTGCTGCTAGGCCACACAGAGCACAGGTTTGCTAGTTAAACCAAGGTGTATCCTGCTGTAAGATATATTAATATCAAATGTTTCTATCTTCTTTTCTCCACTTCTGACTCATCTAGAGGATGCCAGGAATCACTGGACTAGGCAAGTGTTCCCAGCTCTTGGCTAGGCTGGAAGAGCAGCAATAATGAGAACAACAGTGGAAAATGTCTGGCCAAGGACCAGGCTAGATGTTTTCCTGTCTTGCTGCCCAGCCCCTCACAACCATCTCACTTGAGCAGGAGCTCCCAGTGGTGCTGCCTGGCTCCTGGCACATTCTCCAGGATTACTGATGGAAGTGTCAGAGAAGCCTTTGAAATCCACCCCCAAACAAGCAGTGCATTAGTTCACCTTCCACAACACACTTCTCGAGTTGCCTGCAAGCCACAGACAGGTTGGCTGATCAATACCCAAGACAGCCAGAAGGAAAAAATACACCTGCTGGACTTCCTGACATTAGGTTATGAAAAAATATTGAGGTTGTTAACGATTTCCTGTTCAAAAGTAGGAAAATAAGTATTGGTAACATTGAAGTGATGGCTGTCCCCATGGCATTTGTCCACACTCACTGAGAGGAACTTCAGCTAGGCTAAGAACTTTTCATTTCAATCCTCAAAAGACTAGGGCAGAGAAACCTGGAAGCTTTCAGCTAACAGAGCTGGAGAAGCCCTGAGCCTCCAGCACAGCAGCTGCTGTGATAGTAAACGTGCTGGATTTAAACCCACCACCAAGGAATAAGTGACAATGCTGCCTTCAGCAGGTCACCTGCCCTTTGGGGTGGCCAGCCTGTGCTGAAGCCATCATCATTATTGCACCTCAGGAGGCACCACAAAGATAGCAGCTCATCAGCACCACACCCACACCAACTCCAGACCAACTGCAGCCTGGTCTTCCTGGAGATGGGAGAGCAGAATGGGACCAACTGAGCCCACCACATCCCCCTTAGCCAGCTCCCTGGGATGGGCTGCCTGCAGGATGCCTGTTCTGGCAACTGAGCTCCTGCATTCTGAGCTGGGAAAGGCTGAGATGCAGAAAGACTGCTTGGAGAAGGCTCCTTTCCCTTAGTGGATAAGCAGCTGGATGGGTAAGGCTAGTTTGTACAGAACTTGGAGGAGAAAGAATTATGCAGAATCTTGGTCAGCTCACACTGGGACAGAGTGAGTAGAGTTACCAGTTAAAGCCACTGCTGTGATGCTACAGCATCTTGTGGGATGGGACCATCCAGGAGGGACTCCTGGGGGCTTCTAAAGCATCTGTCAGAGAAACAAGTGCATGTACCACAACACATCTCTCCTGCATGACCACAACTCTGATGGGATGAGCTCCATTTCTGCAGTGCCACTGGCTTGCAGAACTCTGGTCAGACCTGAGCAGCAATCAGATCCCACTGCTCTGTGGTGAAACACTCCAAAGAGCATCTCAACTTTCCAGGAGGGCAGAGCAGGGAAAAATGTCAAAACCAACCCCAAGGGAAGCGTTTCAGTACTAAATAAAGACTAAGGCCTTGTTTGCTGTGCTACCAGAAGGTATTTTGGCAGGTAACATCTGACTGCACAGAGCACAGCCCTGCTCCCTTGCCTGCTTTGGCATCCCATCTCCAGCCTGCAGATGGGTCTGAACATCTCTCCTCTTACCACATCCTGGTTGTTCTTTTTGCCATGTGAAATCAGAAACAGGCATGAAAGTAACCTGTGAGAGTTGGCAAAACACATCCCCTGCAAAAGAAGCAATCCAGCCTCTTGCTTCTTCAATCCCAAGGTGATGGTGCAGCTGCCTTGTCCTCTTTGTGCCTCTTAAAAAAATAGAAATCACTTTTTTACCTTTAGCTCTGCACTTCTGCTTGGCATATTTTAGCTAACTGGAGCTAAGAGTCAAGAAAAGTCCTGCTCTTACCATTTTTTGCCTTGATTTATGTGCTATTTTTCCACATTTTAAGTTACCTGTTCACAGCTGGCCTCACAACTTCTAACAGTTCTTGGCAGTCATGACTCTGCCTGATCAGGCTTTTGCACCACGAAAGAGAAGAAAAAACTAAAACAATGGGACATGTAATTAAGACAAGAGCCAAAAAAGGTGGATCAGAAGGATAAAGCCACTTGACTTGCTTTTGTAAATAATTTCATTTCAAATATTGGGGGAGTGGGTGTGGAATGAAAAACTGTTAAGCCTTGATCAAGATTTTACACTTCGAAGTTGAGAAAAGCAACACTGTGTCCTGCTGAGTGCTTGGACACAACCAATCCTGTGCCATTTTCACACATCACCAGTGAAAAAACTGATTATTGGTACCCACACACATCAATAGCCACTCCATGCTAGCTTAGCAGGCCCACTCCAATATTTTGTCCCTACCCTGCTTTGATCCTGTCTGTTAAAGAAGCCTTTGAAAAATCATAACAATGGGAGCCTTGAGAGGGTTAACAGAGCTCAGAACCTTTAATATCTGCACACCAGTTTGGAGAGAAGGGAGCCACAGGGGAACTAAACCAAACAATGCCTTATATACAGAGATTTCAGGCCAAGTGATAAGAGCTTTTTCCCCCTTTTGAAAGGCTCCTGGAACACAAGTGGACTTCTTTAGTTCTCTGTCCAGAGTTATTAGACAATTAGACCTCAATTAAAGTCAGCCTGGAGGAGAGAAGGCTCCAGGGAGATCTTAGAGCACCTTCCAGTGCCTGAAGGGGCTCCAGGAAGGCTGGGGAGGGACTTGGGACAAGGGCAGGGAGGGAGAGGACAACGGGTGACAATTTTGAACTGAAAGAGGGGAGATTTAGATTAGATATGAGGAAGAAATTCTTCACCATGAGGGTGGTGAGACACTGGCCCAGGTTGCCCAGGGAAGCTGTGGCTGCCCCATCCTTGGAAGTGTTTAAGGCCAGGGTGGATGAGGTTTGTGCAGCCTAGTCTGGTGAGAGGTGTCCCTGCTCATAGCAAGGAGGTTGGAACCTGGTGGTCTTTAAGGTCCCTTCCAACCTTCACCATTCTGTGATTCAATGCAATTCATTTCCTCAATTAAAATACCTCATTTTAGTTCCTCCATCTCATTTTAGTTTAGCATCTGCTCCACAGGCTGAAGAGGACTAACTTCCTCCACTACATTAATTTACACTCCCCATACACCTGACCCATAGCCCACATGTCCATTCATACTGGCAGGCAGTGAATATAACCTGGATTAAACAGACCATGCTACACAGCCTGGGCACAAGCTCAACCACTGTGCACTCAAAGAATGATGTGTGTATCCTTTGTCCCTGCCCTTCCTAAGGTAATTAGAGCAGTAAATAACCCTGAGGGGCTCTGTCAGATCAGATTTCAAAGTTGATCATTTCCCCCGCACAAGAACACGAGGCTCAGCTTAAAACCAAAACAAAACATGAAAAGCAGACACGTTCTCTTCACTCTCCCAGGACTCTAAAGTTGCTAGTGTTCCTTAAAATAAATAAATATGTCAAAACTTCCAAACCAACAATCCCCATTATCTGTACTTCTTACATGGTGCCAGGAAGAAAGGTTAGACTGTATTGATTCTACCCAAAACTGCACCTAGAGCACTTCAGCAGCTCAGCAAGAGCAATGTGTTCACACAGCTGGCCAGAGCTGCTGGGAGGAGTCACCGCAAGGAGAGGAAAGCCACAGTGACACAGCCTGTCCACAGGGTGACACAGCCTGTCCACAGGGTCCCCTCTTGCTCAGCACCCAACTGCTGACCCCAGCTCCCAGTGAGAGGCAGCAACTTGCCTTGTCACCCTCTAGCTGGATTTCCAAAGAGAAAGGTTGTTCTTTCCCCAGTGTTTGGCTGAGACAACCTGCAAATTTTTTTGTTATCTCCTCTCTCTCCCCTCCCTGAAAACCTCCCAGCTTGTGATGGCAACGAAGAGTTTAAGCAGAGCAAGCTGGGGATGCACAAAGCCATTCCATGCCACCCCATCATCCCCTGCACCTACACACCAGCATTTCTCTCACAGCCAGGCTGGAAGCTCCTGGGTGCAAGGGTTGTCCTTCTACCCTGCTGTTTGCCCAGCACACAGAGAAGCCTTCCCACACTGATAGGCTTCAGGTGCTCTCACAGTACAAACAGGAGTTGTGCAATGCCCTGGGGATTTCAAACCCTGGCCTCTCTCAGGCTCCTCATACTGATTCTGCAAATGGGCAGTGAGTATTTGTTTGTGAAAACTGTACATGTGAGAGGAGATCAGGGCTAGCTCCAGCCAGAAAGCATGCCTGAAAGTTAAGGTCCTTGGAAATCCCCTTGCAGAGTGCCTTGCTGATAATGCCCTGGACCTAAAACTTCATCACTAGCATCAACAATTAAGACTCATGTTTTAGAGACACACAAAATATCCAGCCCTCTCTTCACTACACAAGATAAGTCTGATTTGGCTTGGAAAAGGAACTTAACCATCTAAGTGATTTTACCCAGACAAGTTTTTGGACTGGAGGGTAAAGTTCACTATGCTTTTCACCTTTGCTGTTTTCAACAAAAGCCCTCACTAACTGGAGCTGCTCTCCAGCCTGCACCAACGATGGGTCATCTCCATCTCCTCTTGTCCCCCTCTTGGGGCTCACCTGTAGTCCTGGGTGAGGGTGACACAAGATTCCTCCTTCCTCAGCCTGGCCAGGAGTGCTCCACCCTCCAACTGCAGCCTGACCAGCCGGATGTCTTCAAGAACATTCTTCATCAGCTGCCTGTAGTTCCTCAGCAGCACAGCTGCCTCCTGGAGGGACAGCAAGAGGGAGGGGGAGCAGTTACTGCAACCTTCAGGCAACAAGGGAACAGGCAAAAAACAGTGCCCAACCCAAAACACACAGACCACATCTCACCTCAGCCCACCCTAGGAAGGAGGGAGCTTGGTTCCCACGGCTGGTTCCCTCAGGCCTGTTTATCCAAAGGGATAAACAATCCTCCTTCTGTCTCGATACTTTCCCCACCAGGGAAAACTGAAACCCAGTTCCTATCACCATCCAGACTCTGAGCATGGAAAGAATAAGCTTTCCAGCCTCCTTTTTCCTTTCCAGCTCCTTCTGCTCCAAGAGCCCAGACCTGCACTGCTCCAAGCTGTGGGACAAGATGCACGTGAAGGGTTTGTGGATACCCACATGCAGACAGGAAGGCCCAGAGCAGCCACAGTTGCACCTTCGTTTTACTGCTGGGACACTGAAGGCAGCTCTGGCAGCAGCTCCCTGCTCTGCCAGGGGCACAGCAGCTTCTCAAGAGCAGGGGATAAAACACACTTGCAACAACACTGGCTTGACCTTTGTACCTTCCTCCCCTTGCCCACTTCCACAGTTCTGTTCTGGAGGCAGCAAAGCTGGAACCACAGCCCAGCCTTGGCCTTGTCACCACCATCTGTGCTGTCACCTAACTTCTCACCAGGCCGTTCAAGCCAGCCTGGTGTGGCAGAGCCTGAGGAAGACCCCAAAGCCAGCACCAGCTCCAAAGCTGGGACCTGCTAAGAACACACTCCAGCAGCAACAAGCACAGCTGAAGGGATCTCCTGGGTCACAGTGAGGGAGCAGAGAACCAACTTCTACACCCAGTGAAGCCTCCACCACTTCATTTGGATTAGCTTCTTCTAATCCTGCTGTCCTGACAGCTCCACAGTAACACACAGCTCAGAATCCTCTGCTACTACAGCTTGTAAAACCAAAGCCACAGCTTCTCTGCAGCCATCCAGCCTCCTGCTCTCTTCTGTCCCAGCCCACCTCTGACCAGAGGTGAGGGACACTCTTACCTCAGCTCTTCCTGGTAATTTTCCAGATTCCACTTTATGAATGGCTCCCTGGAGGAAGGCACAGGCACCTTGGCATCCTTGTAGCAAGTGTTCCAGCTTCTACAAGAAGAAAGAATCAAGGCAGGTTAACATCTTGTGGCTTACAAGAAAGTTGCTTTTTCAGCTTGCAGAAAGTTGTAAGTAGAGAAATCAAGAGAATAGAGGACATGAACCCAAGGGTTAAATGACACCATTTGGGGAGGCTGTACCAGCAGAGAGGCCCATCAGAGGCTTCAGATGCCTCCATAGCAAGGCCTCTATATAGACCTTCAACTCATACACTCAGGGCTCATATGGGCCACACTTGAGGAAAAATAAACAACCACAAAATCATACACTTATGTCCCACATTCTTCCTTGTAACTTCCCACTAAGATGAATCACTACACATGAATTTTGAAGGAACAAAACACAGTATGACTACTTAGAATTCCTCTGCTTTAAATAATTTCTGTTTATATTAAAAGTAGTGTAAATTAAAGATTAGGAAATTGGGAAGTTTCCACAATTAAGCACATTAACCTACTGACAAATCTGAAATCCCTCCCCTCTTTGGGGAGGGAAGGGAAAGGAAGGAAAAACAAAACAAAAACACCCCAAACATTTTAAAGGGGTTCACAGAACTTTTTTGAAAAGTCAGTGATCTAAAGCCTACATAGTGTCAAGATGCCACCCCCCAGCCACTGAAATCAGAGAAGGGAGGAACAGCTATTCCAAAACAAGAGTACTCAAAACAAAACAAAGTAGCTGTTTGAATTTTCCCTGAAGTGCCTCCTCCCTGGAGAGCTGGAGCAGCCCCAGCAGGGACAGATGAGCAGGATGCAGGTGAGATCACTGAGCCAGGAAACCAACAGCTGCAGATCTAAAGGGGCTGAGCATCTGGGCCATTATCACACACAGATCATGGTGTAAACAGGTAAACCAGACAGACTGATTCCTACACTAACTCCCCCTGGTAACATTTTGCATGTTCAGTTGCAAGGCACAGGAAATAGTCTGGTATCACGCTCGTTCCTTCAAGAAATATCCTCTGTATGGACACAGCACCTCAGTGATCTGGTTTTTCTCAACTCTGTCCAGAAAACTAATCCATAACTTCTTGCAAAGCTTCTCTGGTTCCTCACTGCTAAATAAACGTCAAAAATCAACCCCAGGCACCAAGATCTGGTTTCTGTACCTCTGCTGCACCAGCACAAGTTCATACACTGCCTTTAGATGCAATTTAAAAAATGGGTTCTAAAGTAAGTTGGAAAAGAGAACACTTGGCAGGTGCTAAGCCTAACTGCTGGGGTTTGCCAACACCACCACCACAGGGGTGTCATCAGTGATACCTTCACCTGCTTCAAATGCTGCACTGTGCCATGACACCACAGCCAAAGGACCCCGAGTATTTTGGGAGCAGAGGTGATGGCTCTGCCACCCCCCAGGGTGAGTGAATCACACACAAGGTGAAGAGAGGCAGTTTGTGTGCAGATTTACAGAGATGTCATCCTGTCTAGTCTCAGCACGTCAAATCATGTCTCGATGCAGCTTTTAGAGATTCAAGCACATGATCCCAGGACCTACACTCCCTCCACCAGCACAAGTGCACCCAGAGCTGGGTATGGGTGCTACAGGTGTGTTTCTTTCTAGAATCATGGAATGGTTTGGGTTGGAAGAGGCCTTAAAGATCACCTAGATCCAACTCCCTGCATGGGCAGGGACACCTCCCACCAGCCCAGGTTGCTCCAAGCCCCATCCAACCTGCCCTGAACACTTCCAGGGATGGAGCTTCCACAGCTTCCCTGGGCAACCTGGGCCAGGCTCTCACCACCCTCACACTCCACAATTCCCTCTTCATGTCTCACCTCAATCTTCCTCTTCCAGTTTTCATCCCTTCCCCCTTGTCCTCTCCCTCCCTGCCCTTGTCCCAAGTCCCTCCCCAGCTTTCCTGGAGCCCCTTCAGGCACTGGAAGCTGCTCTAAGGTCTCCCTGGAGCCTTCTCTTCTCCAAGTTGAACAACCCCAACCCTCAGCCTGTATTACAGGAGAGGAGCTCCAGCCCTCCTGTCTTTGAGGCCCTTCTGTGGACTTGCTCCAACAGTTCCACATCCTTACATTGTGGATTCCAGAACTGGGCACAGTACTCCAGGTGGAGTCTCACAAGAGCAGAACAGAGAGAGAGAAACACCCCTCTTGACCTGGTGTTGTTGCTTTTGGAAGAGGCCTTAAAGATCACCTAGATCCAACTCCCTGCATGGGCAGGGACACCTCCCACCAGCCCAGGTTGCTCCAAGCCCCATCCAACCTGCCCTGAACACTTCCAGGGATGAGGGAGCTTTGGGGTAGCCTGCACAGCCAGTAGCACCTGCAGCTCAGCCTGTGCTGCACTGGTGGCTGCAGCACCCTGTGCCAGGGCCACCTTCTTTATCAACAGTGTTTGACCCCTGAAGCTCAAGCATTTCCACAGGGTGCTCAGCCACCCTGCATCCCAGGCTTGCTCTAATCCACACCTGAGGGAGGTTCACTGTACACCTCTTGATCCAAGCCTCTTTTGGAGAAAAACCTCAAACAGGATAGTGGCACCACAGCAAAACAGGGAGAAAGAACCGACTGCTGGTACTGGCTCCTACTGCCACCTCTGTCTTGAGACTCCTGGAAAAGCAACCTGCACATTTCCTTTGCTTCCTTAGCTCAAAGAGGAATGTAAGGCTCCCCAAGGCTGAATCTTCCCTGCATTTTTAGTTTAGATGCTTTCCAAAGAGTTAAAATTTGATGACAGCTTTGGTAAGTAAGTGCATTTTATCTAAAGGATGACAAGGATGTTCCCAGAAGTATCTGAACTGATTATCAGGAACTTCCAAGTTTCACTCCTGCCACAATTGCAGTTTTTACTAAGGAGCTCTTAGCCTGCCCTGGGGAACCTGCTCCAAAACCAACAGGATCTAACTGCTTCTACTATGCTCAAGTTCTTGACTGTTAGTTCAAAGGCAACAAGATCCAACACCTTCTCCTGAGATTAGCACAAGTGCCTGCCCTTAAGCTTCAGGGTACAACTGAAGGCAAGTACCAATAGATCACAACACAACAGGATTGTTTCTTCTTTCCCTTCAAAATAAAGTCAACTTTGAATTAAGGTAGTTCAAGTAGATGAGTTAAAACCAAAAACTGTACTTCAGGCAGTCATGCCTCAGATCTCATGAGACCTCACCTGGAGCACTGTGTCCAGTTCTGGAGCCCCCAACACATGAAGCTGTTGGAATGAGACCAGAGGAGGCCACAAAGATGATCCAAGGGCTGGAGCAGCTCTGCTCTGGAGACAGGCTGAGACAGTTGGGGGTGTTTCTATGATTCTATGCCAAGAGATCACAGTGTGCATGTATTTTACGAAGACAGTATTAGTATTCTCTTGATAACAGATTCATTTGCATACACAGCTATTACAGGAATCACTGCCTTCTAATGCTTGTGGGTTCAGCTGATGGCAAGTTCCTCCTGCTCCAGCTCTGTCACCATGCCACCTCTTCTCTCAGATCCCAGAGCACACCAGACATCCCACTCACCATGCGGAAGCTTAACCAGTCCCTGTGGCAATAAGGGAAGGTTCCATCCAGTTCCAGGGGCAGCTGGGAGCTGTCTATGTGCTTGTGGAGGGACTTCATGGAGGTGAGAAGTTCAAACTGCACAGGAAGAGAAGAAATATGAGCACATTTGCATTAGGGTGTATTAGAGGAGGAGGGGATGGTTAACAAAAGACAGCAGCCTTTCTTTTTTATCTGTATTGCACAGCACACATCTGGAAGAGAACTACAGTAGAAAGGAACAGAAATCAGTTCAATCTTGTTGTACAGCTCTGTGGGTGAACCTTGAGGGACTGCAGGTCACAACATGCTGTTCCACCAAGCTGAACATCTGCCATGGAAGTCTGGCAGCAGCAACCTTCTCCAGAGCCAGCACCTCCTGGTGCAAGCACAGCAGCTCCCTCTCAGCTCCTGCCTCCTGCATTTGTTTGGGGAGCCTGAGAGGTTAAATCCAGTCTCCAGCTTCTCCATCTACCTCCTGGAACAACAGTCTAGCAAAGCAGCCTCTGCCCTTCCTTCAACTCTCCACTCATCACAGCAGCTATTCATTCACTCCAAATATTTCCTGGATCTTGACACAGATAATTTGCCTTCTATGAGTCTGCAGGGCCTCAGAGCATTGTTAGACTCACCCAAGAAACAGACAAGTGCTCCTGCAGGTAGTTGGAAGCCAGCCTAGACACCAGGAACTCAGGTGCAGACATCCAGCCCCCCTCCACACACAGTGAAGTTCCCACCTCCTGACAAAATAGCAATGATGCTTCCAATTCCTCCTGCATGCCTGTGTCTTTATCAGCCTTTGCTCTGCTCCCTCCCACGCCTTTTGGATTTGTTCAATGTGTTTGATGTCTCCTGTAGCTCCCTCTCCATGCACAAGCTTGCAGTCCCCTTTCCCACTTCCAAATCTTCCACATGGTGGCAATGAGGAAATGGACTAATGGCATTTGTTCTTCTTTAGCCTTCCAGGGCAGCTCAACACACAGAGAAAACCTGATGCTGTTCAAGTTTTCATTCACAGGGGCCAAAAGGGAGGTCCTGGCCTACTCCAACATCTACAGGGTTTTGGCAGGCACAGAATTTCTGTCCATTCTTGTAGCTTGTAACAGTCTTAGAGCAGAGGAAGATGACTGAGATGCAGTCTGATTCCTGCTCACTCCCCACAAAGAGAGGCTGAGAACCTACACTTCTTACACAGCTGTGGAATACCCAGGCAGACTGACTTCTAGTGGTGAATCTCCCTCCTCCATTAGCACCTCCCCTCAGTCTTCCCAGCCACAGACACACACACCCCACTTCCTCTTCCCCCTCTTGCAGAAGCCTCTCAGCCACTGAGAGCAGCAGCTATGAAGAGAGGAAACAGGAGACATGCAACACTCAGGAAAGCAACAAGTACCTTCCCAGAATGGAGTTCAGGATTTAGCCTGATGGGATCTCTTCCTGACCAAGGATCTCCCCCCTTATTAAGAGGAGAAGCTGAAAAGCATCTCTATTACTGTTAGTGGTGCAAGGCTCTTCCATACAGCTGTCCATGTTCCCAACAAGCTCCTCTGTGCCTTGGAGGGCCCCAACAGACTGACAACTATGGCACAAATGTCCCAGATGGACTCAGCAATGAACACAGCATGGCAGGGCTACACTCTGCTCACATCAGCTTTACAGCCCTATAAATACCACACCCGTAAGAGGCCACAGGCCATAAAATACAGGGAACTACAGAGATTTCATGTGAGAATAAACACACAGAGTTAAACAGAGGATATCAAGAGTTTCCCAGGAGGAATGGTTCCATTACCTGTCCTGCTGGTGGCTTCTCCATCCGAAAAGCTGGATCCCTTTCAACGAGCAGCAGCACCCCATGGATACAGTGGGGATCCATGTCCTAAAACAGAACAGAGCACAAACCCATTCTTGAGCTGCCTGGGATGCAAAGGAGAATGCACCATACCAGGCTTGTACAGGAGACTGCAATTTATCCTTCACAGGTATTTAGGAAGCCTGGAAGGAGGTCACCAGGTATAAGGAGGCCCACCAGGGTTATGTCCTTAAGGCAGTCTGCTGCAGATGAACTAGTCCTGCAGCAGTTAAGGAAGCAATGAAAGAGGTCATGCCTTGGCTACACTAAAAAAAAAGCCCTTTGCACAGGAAAATGTGTCAGAGCCAGGGGAAGAACCATATTCAATGTCCAAGCTTTTTCTTGATAATTTCCCTGGTCACTTCTCCTAACTGAAAGGAACTTTTTTTTTTCTTCACAGATGCCAAAAATGTCATCTTATCTTTACCTACTGCCAGCTCACAATCAAGGACTTGCATCCTGTTGCTACTGTTAAACCAACAGAAATTCCAAACACAAGGGACGTCTGGCAGCTGGAGTTCAAATGCTGGGATGCAGGAGCAGCTCTCCAGTTACAAAAGCACTCCACGGGGAAGTGAGAAACAATCACAGGGAATGGGAAACGTAGCAGAAAGATCCAGACCACGGAGACAAGACTCACTAAATACATGATGCCTGGACCAGGAAAGCAGGAACTGAGCTGCCATTCCACACGGTTAAATAGGAGCCATCCCACCTGGATGCAAAGACCTTGGAAACTGTCAAGCAGCAAATCCTGCCCAGTATTGCTCAAGCTGCAGGGAACCTGCCCACCAGAAGCCCATAACAAGGGACACTTGTTTGAATAAATGGCTCTGGCAGTGATTGAGGTTAAACATCCACATGAGCAGCAGGGCCAGAGCAGAGAGGCGAGTGCAGCAGCAGAGACTGAGCCACCAAACTTGACAGCAGGCCCAGTACAGCAATTAAGAAACAAAGCAAACACAAGGAGACCAAACTCTGCAAGTGAGAGTTGGGGTGTTCAGACTGGAGAAGAGAAGGCTCCAGGAAGACCTTAGAGCACCTTGCAGTGCCTGAAGGGGCTCCAGGAAAGCTGGGGAGGGACTTGGGACAAGGGCAGGGAGGGAGAGGACAAGGGGGAAGGGATTAAAACTGGAAGAGGGGAGATTGAGGTGGGACATGAGGAGGAAATTCTTCCCTGTGAGGGTGGTGAGACACTGAAACAGGTTGCCCAGGGAAGCTGTGGCTGCCCCATCCCTGGCAGTGTTGAAGGGCAGGTTGGATGGGGCTTGGAGCAACCTGGGCTGGTGCGAGGTGTCCCTGCCCATGCAGGGGTTTGGGACTGGATGATCTTGAAGGTCCCTTCCAACTCAAACCAGTCTGGGATTCTATGATTCTATGGTAAGTAAAAGCAGCAGCAGAGATTCCAGAGCAGGAAAATACCCTTCTCTCATCTAGTTTTAAACAGGATCCTTTTGAACTGGTAGGAAAAAATCCCAACTCAAATACCCCTCAGAACAGCAAGAGGTTTCTCAGTCTTCTTAAATCCATTTTTCCAAAGCAAATAATTCACACTTTCACTGTTATTTGAACACTGATCAAAAGGCCAAAGAGATTTTATGGCATAATTAGGCTCTATTAGGAAAATACTGTAGCTCATCTAAGGGAGGAAAGGGAGGCATTAGAGCTGCATTAGCAGCTCTCAATGTGTCTGCCAGAAAGTACTGAAAGATGAAGACTGGTCACAGCTTCAAGACAGATCATGGTACTAAATACATTTATTCTTTCATAATCCTCCTTCTACCCCCCCAGTCACGAGACGGGCAATCTGAGTGAGGGATAAAGGTGGTGATGGTGTAACATGAGGTTACAACAACAGCCAAAACACTCACTTGTTTGTTACTTCTGAAAATAGAGACTGAAAAAAACATTAATAAATAAAACTGTCAGGAGAGAAGTTCAAGGTTTTCCAAGAAGTCCTATTTCCAAATAAATCAAGTCTTTTTCACCATATTTTTTCTTTAAACAGCTGAAGAGTCAGTCTCATCCAGCACTGATGGAGCAATCCAAACAGACTAAAACAGTTTACAGGAGCACCCTGGGACACAGGCAGAGCTGGGAGCAGCTGGATGCTACTTGAGGAAGCTTTCCTGCAGCTTTTCTGCACAACCTCTTCCCTAACAAAACCAGCTATCTGGAAGGAAGAGACAAGAGTCCTCCATCTCCCAAAACAGGCAAAGTGTGGACAGAATAAAACCACAGAATCACGGAATTGTTAAGGTTGGAAGGGATCTTAAAGATATCTAGTTCCAACCCCCCTGCCATGAGCAGGGAACCTTCCACTAGACCAGGTTGCAGAAAACGTCCTCCAACCTGGCCTTGAAAACCTCCAGGGATGGGGCATCAGCAACCTCCCTGAGCAACCCATTCCAGTTCCTCACCACCCTGAGAGTGAAGAATTTCTTCCTAATACCTAAGCTAGTAGCCCCTAAATAAAGGGGCACCCACAGGAGCTCAGAATAAACAGGGAAAATACCCATCCCTTTGAGATTACTTTTTTAAGGTAAGAGCATGATATACTTTTTTCCACCTTTCTAAGGCAGAAGCTTCAGGCTTCTGACTTTCTTATCCTAATGGAAACTCATGGCCACAACTGGCACACCTGGAAGCACAGGCTACCAGGAATGTCTGTGCAGTTGGGACAGTCCCCAGATACCATGTTCAATGTCAATGTAACCACTTCTAATGGAGTAGTAGGAGGTCCCTGGTCTTTAACATCAGACCAAGGTCCTTTGTACTTCTGCAGGGACAAGGCATGTAAACACACCCCTTAAACAGAGAGGCTTGCACAGAAGTTTTCTACTTTGAACTGCTGCTCTTCTGAACTCTGTCTTCGTAAACAGACTCTTCCCATACCAACCCAACACACAGATGCAGCAGATGACAGGGTTAAGCATTCCCACTGATTGTGAAATTCAGAAGCATCTCACTCTATAAAGACTCAGAGGGCAATCCCACAGATATCTGTTCCCTGAACATCCCACTGTCCAGGCCCTTCCTGCTCACCAACCAAGGGATCAGCCCAGCACTACCAAGAAGCAAAGTTCCTCTGAACAGGCCTTCCAGCACAAAGCTCACTGGTGACCAAACATCACAGCAGCGTTTCCCTCCACAACAATCCTTGCTCCAAAGCATCAACCTGCAGCTTCCCACAGGAATAAGCATGGTCTGTTCTTGCAGCAGGTACACCCTGAGCATTTCCCCTCACCTCCATATGGAGCTGCCAGAGCTCCTCCTTGCTCCTTCCTGAGCTAGCTCTGCAGCACTGCTTTGCTCTCCCTCTGCTCCCAGTGCTGGCTGGGACAGAAGAATTTCTCACCTACCCGTACTCTAAAAAGGAAGGGTTGCAGAACACAATTCCCCCCACCCTGAAGGCAGAGAGGATGAGAAGCTTTCACCAGCTTAGGTGAAAGCTCCAGAGAGAGCAACTGTCTCCCAGTGCTGGAGGGAAACCTACGAGGACCAGAATTGTCTATTAGCATTTGAAAAGTCTGTTCACACATTTATTCCAGAAAGATGGAAGAGCAGAATAAGTATTTCATCAGGCTGACAGATTTTGACCCAGAAACCTGTGGGATCAAAGTCATCCCTCTCCAGGGAGGTTCTCTGGGGTTCACAGCACTGCAGAGGAAGGACTCTGCATCAGGGATCTCTGCTTGCCCACTGTGAAGCTCCTCACTGCTCAAGAGGAAAATGTCCCTTCCAAACTGAACAAGCACCACCAGATTTCAACATTTAACAGATTCCACCCACTCTATCATAGTGAGACTCACAAAAGCCATATAAATAAACTTGGAGAGCAGAACAGCAGAGAAGTGAGCTCCACACAGTTTGCTAGAGACAAGGGACACTGGAAGAGGCAGCAGGGATTTCAGAAAGGACCTTGAGGAGAGGATCTGTTTGGGACCTTACAGGCACAACAAAGAGTATGCCCCTGTATCCACTGGCCAGCAAACCTTGCTTTGCTCTAGAAAGCCAAGCTCACCCCACTGCAGTTACAGTCAGTTTTCTTTATTTCACAGAATTATAGCATGGTTTGGGTTGGAAGGGACCTTCAAGATCATCTAGATCCAACCCCCTGCATGGGCAGGGACACCTCCCACCAGCCCAGGCTGCTCCAAGCCCCATCCAACCTGCCCTTCAACACTGCCAGGGATGGGGCAGCCACAGCTTCTCTGGGCAACCTGTTCCAGTGTCTCACCAGCCTCACACTAAAGAATTTCTTCCTAATGTCCAACCTCTAGATTTCTCTATCCTTGTGTCAGAGAAGATAACAGTATTGCCATGGGATCACAGAGGGAAATACTACAGATCTCCAAACGGCTCAGAGGAACCAGGGGATTATTCCTGTGCCATAGTCAGGTGATGAGCTACTTGAGCAGGTCTGGTTCATGGCATCTGCAGAAGAGTCAGGGTAAGGACAGAAAAACCACAAGCAGAGTCATCAGCTGCTGTCAGTCACTGTCACCTAGAGAACACACTCAGCTCCAGCAGTCTGTCATGCAGCACATCAGCTCCTGTTAACTGTAGCACCACCCTGATAACGAGGAGCTCACACAGCCCTCACAGCAGGATATTCCAGGGGCTCTGCAAAAAGCCTGCCCATCTTCCTCTCCTCAGAGAGTAGGAAACTTAAGGTTGGAAAGGCTTTATCCCTGTCACACTTGTATGAGAATGGGGACACAAAAAGCACACTGACCCAACATGTTGCTGATTTCCAAATTGTCCCACTAAGACACAACCACAGGCAACACTCCAAAGCTTTAGCCAGCCACGTGGGCACAGCAGAAAAGAGAAGATAACTTACCTGTTACCTCTGCAGAACACAGCAGGGCACCAGATTACTCCTTCACCACAAAGAACGAGCACATGGAGAGAGCTCACAGCTCCACCCAGCCCAGGAAGCAGGACAGAGCTCTGACTCAGCCCCAACTCTCAGATGTGGCACAAACCACAGAGAGACCAGCCTCATTAACACACTGTCCCGTTCCAGTCTGCAGGCTTGGAGTCCTAAGAGACCTAAGCTCTGATTAAAAAGGAACACCTGCTTAAACATGATTAGTCATAGCTACAACCCAGCAACTCCTTGGGTTTCTAACAGCAGCAGAGAGCTGCTGTGTGGGAGTGGGGGCAACACAACCCACTTGCTCTCCAAGTGACTGAGAGGAAAGCCTTTGACCTGAAGCAATATAGAGTTACAGCACATCTGATTCCAATCACTCACCAACAGCCACATCAACAGCTGCATGTGCTCTTCTACCTGGCGTGACCCTTTGCTCCACAGCAGGCAGAGGCCTCTCTTCCTGCCCTCTCCAGGGTGGGCAAAAATCCCTGAGTATTTCCCAGATCCCCTCACTGCAGGGGATAACACCTCTGAGCACTATAATTCATGATAGTGTTCAAACTTCATAGGATTCCAGACTGGTTTGGGTTGGAAGGGACCTTCAAGATCATCCACTTCCAACCCCCCTGCATGGGCAGGGACACCTCCCACCAGCCCAGGCTGCTCCAAGCCCCATCCAACCTGCCCTTCAACACTGCCAGGGATGGGGCAGCCACAGCTTTTCTGGGCAACCTGGGGCCACGGTCTCATCATCCCCACACTAAACCATTTCTTCCTAATATCTCATCTAAATCTCCCCTCTTCCAGTTTTAATTCATTCCCCCTTGTCCTATCACTGCATGTCTTTGTACAAAGTACATATACAAGTACAAATACTTCCCAGCAGGGATAACCATGTTCTAGGACTAGGAATATCTCTGGGAATGGTGGATGTCCTAGCAGGCAATCAAATCCATAAACTCTTTATGAGATTCCCTACAGAAGATGCCACAATGAATTTTCCACATGAGCAAAGTGTCTTGAGTGTTACAGAGCAAGGCTCTGGTTTCTCAAAATCAGGTCTTACCAATAATCCCAGAAAAAAAAGACAGAAGTTTTCACTTAACTATATAGAGGGAGAAAAGCTGGGAGAGGTGTCAGTTGGGTACAGGCTGTTCTCAGCACTGAGATGGAACCAGCTCTGGAGGGGTGGGGAAGGCTGTTCTCTTCTAACTCAGACTTGCTTTGGTTTTCTGCTTTGTCTGCAGACTGGCAAGTCCACGCCAGCCTCCTGAAACAAGGCTGGGTGCCTAGCTCCTCCTCCCAAAGCCAGCTGGAAGCCAGGTGGCAGATGGAGACAGAAGCCACAGATGGAGACGTGACAGAGAGGCAGCCAGCTCCAGGCTCACCTGCAGTGTGCTGAAGGCCTTGAAGAGAGCAGGAACTGGGGAACAGCGACGAGCATCCACAAGGACAGTCAGACCCAAAGCCTGACACTCTGGTCTGCAAGGACAGAGAAAGAGGTCATGTTTGTCACCAATGAAAAATAAGAGTATGAAAACAGAACCCATGGTCATGACAGGTGAAAAAGCCCTAGTATATTATGGCTCTGTAAGGACAGGAGCTACCTGCCACCTTCTAACCAAAACAGACACACAGAAACCACCACCTGGATTGCTCAGTTTGTACCATTACTATTTCCACCTGATCTTCCCATTTCTCCAGTTCCCAGGACACATCTCACTGACTGCAGAGGTGCAGATACCTGCTCTGCATAACCCACACCTAACTGTGCTCAGGCAAGACTTGGCCTTAGCCACACTGCTTCACAAGAGCAGCCATTCTGGATCAGACCTAACATCTATGCTGCCCAGAACCAGATCTGAAGGGAGAAGCATAAGAAACAAAGCATGAGTAGCAGAAGCTGTCTCATGGGTTAAGCCTGTCCCCTTAAACAATGGTTTAAAGGCTTAAAAAACTTTAATAATAATTAAAAAAAATCACTACTAGAGTTAACTTTACCTCTTATTAATCACCTAAAAGTGAAACAAAGTTCCAGTTGAGCCTGACATGAGCTAGGAGAAGACAGGAAGAGTAACTGCAGCAAACTCCATCCTGCAGACTCTAAAAACAACTGTCAGCCAGACATCAGGGAAGATTTTCTCAAGTCTAGCAGATCTTCTCTCCCTCCCAGCTTGCAGGCCCAGCCTTAAATATCATGTCACAACACTGTTTCAGGGAGCTGCTGCATGACTGCCCCATCAGAGCTCCCAAATCCCATTTTCTGAGCTAATGAAGGATAATGAGAACAGCTTGGATTCATGGCAACATCTGAAAACATTCAGTACACACCTAATTCCACCAGACCACGTGCACAAGGCTCATACAGAACAGCCAAAGTGCTTGCTGAGCACCAGGCAGATCCCCACCTGTACTATTTTGGGACTGTCTGGACCAGGTTGCTAGGCCAACAAAACCAGCCTGTTCCACCCTCAGCTTCCACACCCCTGGAAAGCAAAATCACCACAACAGCAGTGTCCACCCTGTCACCCCAAGAGTGTCACAAACCTGGGGATGCTGTGCAGGTACAGAAGGAGGCGTACAAGCTCAGGGGTGTTGCAGTGGGGGTTTAGCCAGGCTGTGTTCCTTGTGGTTATTATGGCCACTGCACGTCCTGATTTGTCTCTGGTACCTGTCAAGAGAGAGGGAGGAAAAAAGTCACACAGGGAAGTCAAGAGAGGCTGGTTTCAGGTGGCTATGCCTCATATCCCCCTACTACCACCCCATCACCTACTGGAAGTGCTCCAAAGAACCAGATATAGTTGCAGTTGTGTGTTGCAGATTGCAGTAGGCCATGAACACACTTCCAAAGTACCCAAATGCTGCCCCAGAGTGAAGCAGCTGAGCTCTGCTTGGCTTTCTCTCCTGATAGTGTTAAATCTGGACTGCTCTTGTCTACCCTCATTCTTCATAAATATGGCTGGAGTTGGCTAGTGACAACCCAACCTTCTGAGAAACTCCAGTGTGTCATTAGCTCAAGATAAACAGTCTCACCTCTACTTAGAACACGCACACTGGTGTTAAAGAAAACACAGACAGGTTTGCAGAACAAGATGAGAGGGGCAATCCGCACTGCAGGCTGGGCCTAGCACCTCCCCAGACATTTCTTCCTGGAAGCAAAGCCCTGGAGCAGGAACCCAGAGCTCCTCCTCAGAGGCTGCAGAGTGGACAGCCTGGATCACACTCCTGCCTGCAGCTCTGCCAAGGGCAGTTGGTGCCAGGCTTTTGTTAGTCACAGAGCTCACCCAGTGCCAAGGGAACTAGTAAAGCCCAGCATGGACAACACAGCCCAGCTGTGGTGTGTTGAGGAAGGAGAAACCCCTCTGCTTCACTTAGCCAGGACAAGAGTTCTCTGCCCCCACTTCCCACAAGCCCAAAGACACAGCTCCCATGGGAACCAAGCCTGCTCCATGAGGTCCCAAAAGTAAATGAGAGTCTGGCTTTGGGCTTTATCTGCACCAGGCACTTATAACTCTGAAGGGGAGGATGTAACAGTGCCATTTCTGGAAGTGCATCCAGCCTCCTCTCCAGATGCAAAGGATGGGTAAGGAGCACCCCACTTTGGAGCCCCAGAGGTGCCTCTGCCATTCAAAAGAAGTGACCAGCCTTCTGCCACCACACACGTTCCCAGGAAGGCAAGTGAGCTGGAGAACAGCAGGGACTGCACCTCCATTGTGTGACAAGTAGCTCACAAGAACAGCAGCCCTTTCCTGTCATACAAATTGTGTGAGAGGGAGAGGAAAAATCCCAAGCACAAGATGAAACCAGAAGCTTAGAAAAAGCTGTATCTTTCTGGCTCTTCTGAACTTACCACTACGCCAGGAGATACTGTCCTGGACCACCTCTCTTCCTATCCCAGGGAAAAGCACATGAGCTGACAGATAAAACAGACACAGATGGGCAGCTCCAAGCACAAAAAACTGCCCTGGTGTCATCTCAATCTGTCACCAGGATTTGACTTGAGTAAGGGCCACAGACACAGATGGATATCACTTAGAAGGAGAGCCTTCTCTTTCCCAGGGACCAGGTACCAAACAGCAGGGACAAAATATTTCCTTGTCTGAATCAGGAGTTCTATTATTCCTGAAATATGGTCTTCTGGATTATTAATCATAAAAAGTTATCCTTCATAATATGATTATTATATCATATACCAATGTCTAACAAGTCCTTAACTGAGTGGTGAGTGGATTCCCTCAGGTGGCAGGATTGCCCACCAGAATCCAAAATGAGACAGGCAGGAGAAGAGCCATCAGTCAAATCCAATTCTGCTGCTACAGATGTGATTCCTCCCCTAGACAAACACTCTCTTGGAAGTGGCATCAAACCCAAACCTTCTTTCTTCAATGCACTTTGTGGGCACATCCTTTCATCCCATATGCAAATGCATTTGCCTCGTTTAACATTTGTACATGACAATAGAAATCTGTGACAAAGGGCACAATTAGGGCATTAGGTGACAAGTTTTCTACAGCAGCAAGGACTATAAGCTTACAGAAAGACCCCTTTCTCGAGCACTGTGATTTTCTGGCTGCTATACACAGCATAAAAACATTCAACTTCATCAGCAGACCAGAAGATTAGAAAAACTCCTTTGGAATTTGTTGTAACAATTTCCCTCCCACTACAAAATTGCAAGTTTGAAAGTACCAGCATTCTGCCCTGCACTTGGTTTCCCAATTCACCTTCTTCCAGTAGACTGAAAAAGTCTTAATTCCCTTTTCTCCTTCTCCACACAAAGGTGTTTTCATCTCGGGCATCTTAGGAGACAAATGACCTTCCAGTTTCTTGCCATAAGACATCCAGTTCAGTTACAAGAAAGGGCTGTCACTCTCCTCTGCACCATCTCAAATCTCCTTCCTAACTTCTCCACTCTGCACAGGTCCACCTGACTTCTGCTCTACTCTCTGGCCAATTTTCAACTCCACCTGGCTCCTGAGTTGATCAAACACAGCTACCTTCCTGCCCTTGGCAACCTTCTTGCTGCCTGGGAAAGGAAGCAAGCAGAGGGACAAGCTGCTTCCCACTGGAGAGGTAAGATCCCACCTCCTCTGCTTTACTTTGTTTGGTAAAACACAAAGACCTCTTGTGTGAGTCCTGGCTCCTCTATCCAACAGCCTCAGCTCTGTTCACTGCTCTGCCAATATTTGTCCCATGCAGAGGTTTAATTTGCAGCAATTTGATGCTTGCTGCCACATCAAGTGCAAACACTGAATAATGTTTGACCCCTAGCTGATCTCAGCAGAACAATTCTGGGAAGTCCACCCTTGACAGCTAGTTTTGCCATCTGCTGTTGAGCTACACTCCTGTTCATCTACACTTCACTGGGAGATTCCTTTCAACTCCGTTTTGTCATGAAATCAAATGCTTCCTAAAAATCTATTCTATCTAGGCTGCTACATCAACCACACTTGTGATTACTAAGAATAAAATTGGTTTTACATAAGTACTGTCAAACAGCCTCTTCTGCACTGCTATCCTTTAATTATCTACCAAGTGCATCAAGTTCCTATTGTTTTGGCCAGGTCTGATGCCAGGCCCACCAGCCCATCATTAGCTGCACCCTTATCCTTTCTTTTTGAACTCCTTGTATGAGCCCACAGAGTTGGCATTTTCTGACTCAGACGTGCATGATTAACATTCCAAGACTCCTGGGAGCAAGTTAACATGATTTTCATGAGAGGGAAGTTCTGCTTCCTGCCCTTCCCATTCAGAAACTTTAGAGGATGCAAGAAGTATTCATTCTGGAGAGGTTTGGGGATGAAAGACATGGAAGTGGCATCATTCTGCAGTGCTCCAAAGAGAGGCTCTCCTGCAAGCACAATTCCCAGGCACATTCTGGCTCAGCTACTCACCTGGCAGGCAGGCAACGCCGCTCCGGAGCACCTCTGGGTTCACATCCTTGACTATGGACCGACCACCCCAGGCACTGCCCAGCCCTGGGGATGTTGGGGGAGTAAGAGCTGCTGAGGTGTCCTCCAGGGCACTGACTTTGCTCACTGGTTTCACCACATCTGTGCTTGTTGCTTCTTTTCTTGTCTCTTCCCCTTTTGACACCATCCCTGTAAGACAAGCAGCAGTCAGAAGCTGGAGCAGAGCTGCACCCAAAAGGTCCCAGGTGAGTACCACAGGGGTCAGGGTTGGAAAGGACCTCTGAAGATCATCTAGTCTGGGCCCCCTACTAGAGCAGGATCACACCTACAGTACATCCCACAGGAACAGGTCCAGATTATGGAGGGACCTGCCCACAGCCCCACCACTTTGCAGCTCCTCCAGCCCTCATGCCAGCACCATGCACCTTCCAAACCTGGTTATAACGTTAATATTACTGCGATTCTAAAAAAACCAAACCAATTTATTGTGAAGTTTGCAAGTTACAAAAACCCAACTGAGGATTGCTGCAATCCAAGCCATTTTTAAAAGGTAACGTATCAAGCAGTACATGTCTGCTCACAGCCTGGAAGTCTGGCGTGGTGCAAGTCCTTGGCCAAACTCCAACAGCCTGAGAATGTTGAAGTGATAAAGCAGCTCCTGACAGGGAGAGCTGCTCCAGCAGAGCAGAATTACTCCCCCAACACCACTTTCAGATTAGTTCCTGAAAATATGAATACAACTCGAAGCTGACAAATCAGCTGGAAATTAGCCAGAAGAAATCTTGTTCTGCTCGTCCAGATCTTTTTAATAAACAGTTAATGTGAAAGTCAGAAACCTATTTTAAACCCCTGAAGAACAAGGTGATTACACCCATCAGCTCTGTTTGAGAACTGGAGAAAATGCTTCCTTTGCCTGACACACCAGCTCTCAAGTACAAAGCAGCAGAAGCAATTACTTCTAAAATTAAACATCTGAGCTCCTACATGGAAACTAATGCTGGTTTTATCAAGTTTCAATTTTCATGTAAAAGTCACTGGAAAGAATAGAAAAAAAAATATCTACCTCCTGTGTAAGAAGCATTATTCCCCATTTCCCAACATTTTAAGAATTGGAAGCCAATAATACGTCTTCAATCTTTAGCATCCTAAGTACACCACAATTTTATCCCACTTTCAGAAAGAGAAACTAGAGGAAAGGCCACACTTTGCTGCAAATCCTGACACCTCAACATCTACCAAGGAAAAAATCGGCCTCTCTTTTGGAAAATAAGAGTGTGGAGTATTTATTTGCTTGCCATGAAGGCAGACGTTTTAATTGCTACTTCAAATTGATTCCAGCCATCCTACCTTCCTGCTGCATCAACAATGCTGACAATTGACTCAGTTTATTTACTAACAGATTCCAATACTTCATTAAAGAGCAGGACCAGGAACAAAGCAGTCCTTGAAGTGGCTTTCAATACAAGTTTTAGCAGTGGAGATTTACAGGTTGAGGCTCAGCCCAAACTGCTTTCAAAATTGCTAAAGTGGGTGAGAGAAGTGCCCTGAGCAGCATGGCTCACTGTGCAAAATTATCCCACTGTGGGGGGAAACAAGGAGGGGCTCCAGGGCTCTGCACCAATGCCGTGATGGAGCAGCTGCCCATCACTCTTTGGTAACATCCCCTCTTGAGGGAGCATCCCTGGGACCCAGATTAGCATCTGCTGCATTTGACCACATAAAATGCTGTGAGGGCTTCAGGGCTCTGCACAGTTCTGGGATAAATCAGAGCTCAGTTCTCTTCCTAGTACTGCCTGAGCCTCCACTTCCCATGGATGAAAAGGTCATTTGCTTTGGACAACCCTGTTAGACCTTCCTGAAGTGCCATTTCAGGGCGGCACTGATCTCCTGTAGATGAGCTATACTGGAGATCATCTAGCCATGTAAGTCATGCCCCAAAAGTTGCACACTAAAGGGTACTAGACTTTTCTAGGAGAACATCTTCCCAAGGAACTGGAAAGGCCTGGAAATAAGCATAACCACCGTTTCATAGAATGGTAGGGGTTGGAAGGGATCTCTGGAGATCATGTAGTCCAAACAAGTCCAACCTTTACTACAACCAAGTTTGTAGTAAAGGAATCTGCATTAAATCAAGCAAGCCTGCAAAGAGGACCAAAAGGTGGCATTTAAAGAAGTCAAGAAAGGCAACATAGCTTTACTGAAGGTACCACACCATGGCAAGAGCAAGGCATAAATCTACCCTTTCAGGAATGAGGTAGCAGCTCCCAAAACCTTGGAGAGAGAAGCATTGTGCTCAGACCACCAGGCACAGTCCTGATACTGGGCCTTTTTAGTCCCAGGGAAACCTCACAAGAGTTGTGCAGCCTCCAGATTATATACACCTTGCCCCAACAAACCTCTTCCCTGAGCTGCTGGGGCTCAGTTTGGATTTGCAGACCCCACCTGTCCCCCAGCAGGCCCAAGCACAGTGTTTGCCACTTGCAATCTGGGGCAGAGGCACTTCCCAAAGCGGAAATTGGAGAAGGCGGAGGATTACATCAAAAAGCAAATTGAGGACTGGGACATCTGAATTTGCCATGTTTGCAGGTTCCACCTTTCCCTGAGGTTAAGGATGTGGTAGAGGAGGATTTGCTTGTGTGCATTTCAAAGAGACATTAGCATTTTTCCTGCACACTGCCCCAGCACCAGGATCATCTAGGCTAACATCACGTAGGAACAGAGAGCTGAACAAAACAGGAGCTGCTGAATAAGCCCCAGTGGGGCTTTTCAACCAATTTCTTGATGATCAAGATATTTTCCATCCCCGAAATATAAGGATTCTTTCCAGAGCTGCAAAGTTTCAAAATGCACTTTCACTTGCATTAGTTAGTCATGAAGGAAAAAAAGCAGTCAGGTTTGCTGTGAATGAAACCAGTGTAAATTTTAAGCCACCAACTCACATTTGACTCCAAGTGTTTCTAAGAGAGATCCTACTCGTACAGAACATAAAGCTCAGTTTGTGACTGGGAGTGGGAGGAAGGGGAGAGAGTTAAGGGAGAAGGAAAAATCTGCAGACACAGCAAACTCAGCTCTGAATGTGTATTTTGACTTAAGCTTTAATGTCTGCCTTAACAAAGCAAGCTCCCCCACCTCACCCAGAGCAAATCGTGCCTCTGCCCACTGCTGCTGAGGTGTGAAGTGCAGAGCTGAATTGGCCCAGTAAAGCTTAAGATTTGCTGTTATTTATAGTTTAGGCAAGATACCCCCAGTTTCCAATCATAGTAGCAAAATGACCTCAACAGGAGACAGTTAGAGAGAATTTAACTTGCCCACAGACTGGCTGGCTGGAAAAGTCAATTTGTAGGACTGAGAGCAGGGCATTTGCTTCACTTAGTCATTTTATCTCTGAATTATCTTATTATTGTATCAGTGAGGGTTTAACAGGGCTAGATAAGGGGATGGCTCGCTTGGATCTCTAAGCAATCAAATGTAATTGAATGGATTAAGCTTGTTACAGTTCCAGCTATAGTGTTTAAGAAATAGTGCCCTCATTAACAGACATCTGAGCTGCCTTAAAGAGTTCAGTCTGTTGCTTTCGGG
>NW_009953790.1:170189-179761 GCF_000747805.2 Chaetura pelagica
AGTCTGTTGCTATCGGGGGGGGGGGTTTCTGGTGATTTAGGTTCTTTTGCTTTACAAACTCTGTGAAAAAAAATTCACCCAAAATAAACTTGTTAACTGCAATGCCAAAGTTTCACATCATCCAAATTGGGCCATGAAGATGTTGCTTATTTCAGCCAAATCCCCAGAAACATTTGTCTTTTCATAAAAAACAAACTCCACACATACCCCAGAGGGGTTCATCATCCCTGAAATCCACAGCAACAGCCAAGGCTCGTCCTGTGGAGCAGTGAGAACACCACACGTATCACCTCACACAGGAGCTGGACCTGGCTAATTTTAGACAGAAAAGATGGGAACACAGAAAAAGCAGCCACCAGAGTCATGAGGCAAGGAACACCCAGAGTTGAACACAGCCTCGGTTTTCTGAGGTCCTGAGGTGAACAGAAAGTCAAGCCAGGCTCAGCTCGGCTAGGGGAATGGACACACACAGCATGGTCACCACCACCCCCAAGGGTTGTGGATAGCCAGAAGGTGACTTCTTTTCCTCTGCTCATGGTGGCACATGCTCAGAGACACACTTCAGAAACAGGAACTTTTGAGCTGAGCCCTTCATTTCACAGCAGAGAAATTGCTGTCACTCCATAAGGATCAGAAATGCCTGGCAACCGTGGGCCTGCCTAATTATGGAACCAAAATATGTTAATGAAATGCCATTTTAATCAATGGACACTTTAGCTCCATTAGGCAGTCACACTAAGGCATCTGATAAGATGTGACTTCTGGACACTGGAGAGTGCAGCTGTGCTTGCAGCCAGGCAGAGCAGTGCTGCAGCAGGGACACAGGATCTCATCCACGCACTTCAGAGCAGTGCAAGCATGACACTGGCAGCCTGGCCTGAGATGACCAGCTCTTGATCTGTTGCTCCACAGGGTTAGGCATGTTTCAGCAGTGTGCTCTGCACCACCAACCTTTTCCAAGAGTCCTCATTCTAACTTTTCAAGCTGGGTAATTTTCCTAGCCAGGGGTCCCAGGGAATGAGAGCTGCTGAACTGGAATGGCACGTTCCACCCGCCCCCGCCACACGCACACGCTCCTGGATGTGATCTGCATATCTAGCTGCAGCTTTCCAGACTCAGCAGAGCTCAACAAAGCCAACATCATGTCCATGGGATGACACCATGCCTGCCTGCTGTCTGCTGCAAAAGGCAGAGACCCAGACTGCCCCTTCAGTTCCTTCTGAGGGAGCACAGCTCCAGCATAGGACACAAGAAGTCTGGGCAATGCCTGCTGGAATGGGTGGTTTCAGTTGAAGTTAGAGGCTTCATTTCCTTTCTGCTCTCCCACTGAAGTTAAACAGCCTCTACTTGAAACAGAACTGAACTGAAGAAAGCACGCCGGAGGGGCTGGGAGGAGAGAGGGGAGGGGGAATCCCTCAACTTGGCAGCTTGCTTCTTAAATCAGTTGCCAACACACACATTTGTTGCTTTTCAGGTCGTGTTACACAGCTGGGATTTTACTGTGCCATCCTCTGCTGCTTCCTCTCGCCACAATTACTTTCCTCAAGCCAATTCCCTGCTATGAAAAGAGTCAGAGAAGACATTCCCTTCTCACTCATTCCCATGGTGCATCCATGATGTGCATACAGTTACTGCAAGGGATGGAGGTCACCAACAATCAGATTAACACAAATTAAAAAGTCTCTTACACTGGAACTTTGTTCTCTACTGATGTAAATTTGCAAAGAACTGTTAAACAAAACATCTGTAATCAATCCACCTGTGAAAAGAAAGCTAACTTCAAGCCACAAAAATGACAACTTAAATCACTTTCCTGCAGTTTGTGCTGTTACCCCAAAGGCTCCCAGCAGATGTATTTGTCAGTAGTGCCTCTTGAGGACTTTGCTTTGCATCACAAACATAAACACACAAACATCTAGTTGCTGTACCTTTAGATGATGATGCCCCAGAAGCTGCTTCTTGGTGGCAGTGCAGAGTGGTGGGCTCTGTATGCTCCTCAGCAGGTCCTGAGGACAGTGGTCCAACCTCCAGTTCCTCTTCAATGGATTCCAGTGTTTTTAAGGCTGTAAGCTTTGACCTTTCCCCATAAGAAAAGCTTCCCTGGTTCTCCTTCCTGCCCTCCAAGTCCTGTGCTGCAACAGGCTCTGGGTTCAGCACAGAGTTCTCTTCAGTTTCCTGGTCCTGGTTTTCTGTCTGTCTTTGCGGCTCCTCACACCTCTCTCCAGGCGTAAATTGACTTGAGCCTGCTGCTGGTGCACCAGGGCTCAAAGAGTCTCTGACTTGTTCTGCTGTCTGCTCACCCCCTGCTGACAGAGCAGTTTGGAGCAGCTTGCTTTCTTCAGCTTTCTCATGCTGACAGGCAGAGACCTCTTGCTCTTCACCATCTGACATGAGTCCATCTTTAGGAGCCTTGACAGAACAGTGACTATGACTAGTCTGATTCTCATTTACAGTCAATATTTGTTCAACCTCTTTGACTTCCTCAGGGTTGTCCCTTCCTCCCAGCTCAAATTTATCTACCTCTCCTTGGTTCTGCTCTGGAGGATTTAATGGAGAGCTAAGATTTGCTTCCTGATCACTGTAGCAAGAACCATCATCAGCTCCTACATCCATCACGTTCCCTGAAGGAGGAGAGTCTCTCTCGACACCTGCATCTGGACTCTCAGGCTTGATAACCAATGTAGTGGCCTGGACTGGTGCAACATTTTCACTGACACTCTGGCAAGAAACATCAGGACCTTCCTTCGGTGTGCAATGTGGTCCTGAAGGTCCCAGGACAACCACAGGAGAAGGATCCATTTGTGTCACCTCATTTTGACCCTCAATCAGTGGTTCTCCATGCTCTCTCAGTATCACCTCCTCATTAGCAGGAGCTGCAGCAGCATCTAGAACTGTTTCCGAGCTCTGCTCTGATGTTTCAATGCCAGGATTTCCACTAGGATCATCACCTCCTCCTTCCACATTTCTAGGAGCACCAGGCATGTGTGCTTTGCAGCTGACACCATCCCCAGCACCCAGTTCGCTGTAGCTGCACAGTGCATATCGCCAGTCAAGGGAGTGTTCACTGCTGGTCTCCTGCTCCAAAGACCCATCTTCTGCACTACAGGCAGGAGACTCAGTCACAGGAAAACTATTCCCCATGTTTCCAGGATCATGTGATGGCAGCTGACCTTCTGGAGACAGCTCTCCAGGTGCCATCATCTTGTTGTTTTCCAACAGAGTTGCATTTTTGAGAACTTCAACAGAAGAAGCCCTCAGAATGTCCATTTGACAGTGCTCCTTCTGCATCAGTGCTGACTGAACCAAGTTCTTGGAGTAGGTGCTGTCCTGCATGACAATGAATCTGTGCTTGCCTTTAGCTGCATTCACTCGGGTTCTGGGCAGAGTCAGATAACTTAAAGCTAGAGATTGGGTTAAAGAGCCTGTTTGTGGCCCAAACCTGGGCAGTGAAACTTCTGTCAGCTCAACGTACTCCCCTTCAAGGTCACTTTTCAAGTCTTCTTGAGCCACAGGACTTGTACAGACACCATTAACAAGAGCTTCACCCAACTGTGGAGCTGTGCTGCTAATGACCAGGTTGTCTCCAATTGGACTTTGTTCCTGTAGACACTGAGACCCTAGGTCTGGTGAACTGCACTCAGCATGGTCCATGGGGAGGCACAAAACTGAAGGTTGCTCTGTTATTTCTGGAGAGATAATATTGTTTCCAATTATTTTGGGTTTATTTATAAATTCAGGCTTAACCACTTGATCCCAGGGGACACGAAATATTTTATCATCAGTGGTTAGTAAACAATTTTCCAGTGCTATACCCATCCGCTCTCCATTGATAGTACTCAACCATTCCAGAGTAAAAATAGAGGTATAGGAAACTTCTGGAATCACAACTTCCTCTACATTATGCTTGTCTTTTGCCAAACATTTCACTACAATCCGTGGAGATTTCTTGAGATAGGGGACCACCTGCAGGTAGAAGTCCCCAGGTTTCAGGATTCGCCAGTCAATGGCTGCCAGCTGGACTACGATCTTCTCGTGGACACAGAGGGGCCAGCCCTCGTGGCGGAACAGCAACCCACAGTACTGCACCTGTGGGGAAAAGAAAAAAGGGGTTTCAGCAGCAGGATCAAGGCTCAGCTCAAAATCTGGGATGGGAGAGATGAAGGCTGCTTTTTTTCACAGCTGAAGCAACAGCTGAATTTGGGGTCTTCGCTTCTCAGCGTAGGGGAGTTGCCCACACTGAGGTCTTCTCTTTAAAAAGCAGACACAAGAGAAGGTACCAACACAAATCAGCAGGATCTGAACATGAACCAACCTGCTGCCAGAAGTGTCAGCCCTGTTTTAAAGCTGGCTCAGCACAGCCAGGCAGAGGCCTAAGCCCCAGAACCCCAGGGCAGAGAAAGCAGGGGTTCCCAGTGCTCAAGCCAGGACACCCTGGCTCTGCATTAGGACCAGCTCCTTAGGACCAGCTGGACTGAGTGAGAAAGTGGAAATTCAGACTGTGCAGCATCCCTAACAAGAGGCTGTTGGAGCACAGGCACACAGCAGTCTGCTTACAAGGCACAGACAGGGCCAGGGAGGTGGTTCTGCCCCTCTGCCCTGGTGACACTACACCTGGAGTACTGTGCACAGCTCTGGAGCCCCCAGCAGTCCAGAGGAGGCCACAGAGGTACTGTGAGGGCTGGAGCAGCTCTGCTTTTGAGATAGGCTGGGAGAGTTGGGGTGTTCAGCCTGGAGAAGAGAAGGCTCCAGAGAGACCTTAGAGCACCTTCCAGTGTCTGAAGGGGCTCCAGGAAAGCTGGGGAGGGACTTTGCACCAGAGGGAAGAGATAGGACAAGAGGTGACAGTTTTAAACTGAAAGAGGAGAGATTTAGGTTAGACATGAGGAAGAAATTCTGTAGTGTGAGAGTGGTGAGACCCTGGCCCAGGTTGCCCAGAGAAGCTGTGGCTGCTCCATCTCTGGCAGTGTTGAAGGGCAGGTTGGATGGGGCTTGGAGCAACCTGGACTGGTGGGAGGTGTCCCTACTCATAGCAGGGAGGTTGGATCCTGATGATCTTTGAGGTCCCTTCCAACCTTAACCGTTTTGATTCTATGATTAAAAACCACTGTCCTCTACTAAAAGACCATTCACAGCCTTACCAAAAAAGGTGGCCAACTACTGAACATCAGTTTCAGAGCATCCACATTGGTGGTAGCAAGGACACTCAATACCAACTTGCCATAAGAAGGCTGTAGGTGCAAAAACCTCATTGCACAGGATGCCAGAGCTTGGCACCAAAAAATGCCTTTTGTCTGCAGGGCAGAAGCACTGTTGGGGCTGAGGTCTGTTGGTAGAGAGGTAATGAAGGTCTTTGCTGATGAGGGAAAGCAGAATCAAAATGCCAAGGTCTGTCTGAGGACCTGTTTTTATTCCCTAACGTGCTCTGCTGGAATATGAAGCATGTTCCACTTTGTTTTGATTGAGCCAAATTGGAGAGCACAGAGCCAGGTAAAAAGCATCATTCATCTGGTGCTAGCAAGAGCCCACACAAGACAGATGGAGACACTCATCCCTGGCAGTGTTGAAGGGCAGGCTGGATGGGGCTTGGAGCAACCTGGGCTAGTGGGAGGTGTCCCTGCCCATGCAGGGGGTTGGATCTAGATGATCTTTAGGGTCCCTTCCAACCCAAACCATTCCATGATTCTATGTTACATGGGAGGCAGAAGCAGGAGATACTGCAAAGACAAAGCAGGAGAAAGGAGGCAGCAAATGAGGAACGCACAGCAGGACCACAACAGGAGAAGGCAAGCAAGGTGCTAGGAACTACCCTTGGCATACCAGGGATCTCCTTGTTCCCAGAAAGTGGCAACACTTAGGACAAATTCCAATCAAGCGGAAGAACTGAAGTTTCACGGCTGAACTAACCTGACTCAATTATCTACAGCTTTATCACAACTTAAAACAAGAAAACTACTGCTTTGAACTTGACTCTGGGTTAAGGAAGATTTAAATTGAGTCATGACATAAGCCATCACTTTCATTATTAATTTCATCTTTCTCTGTTCCCACAAGGGGTCAGATAAGATTCACCTATATCAGATGCAATATCTAAATTAGAAAGCCATCATCTGGAAGCCCAAAGACTTTAGTATTGGCAGCATTAGACTTCAGGCATTTTATCTTATTTCTCTTTCATGACCATGTGAAAGCCTTGACAGAGAAACTCATTCATAAAATGCTGCATTCTACAGGCCAGACAGATGAAAAAAAGGAACAACTTCAATTCTAATATTTTGCAACATAGCAGAGAAACCACAGAAATGGAAGGAACTTCCTGGATCCTCACACACCTTGAAACAACAGTTAATGGCACCAAGTCCTTCCTTTCTTATGCTCATCAAGCTTTACCTTTAGCCCAGCCAGGTTTCTCATCCTCACTGCACCTGATGCAAAGTTGCTCAGAGGCTTGAAAGCCCAAATCATCCTTCAGATTCAGTTAATCCCTCCTCCTCAACCCTGGAGCTTATTCTCTGGCTGCACTGCCATTCCTTAAAATTATTAACTCATGTCACATCACCTCACCATGTCTCCCTTGATCATGTCTCAGGTCTGCCTGAAGCTGCTCTTTGGTGAGGTCTTCTTTCTTTTTTTAAAACACTTTCTTTGTTCCAGAGCATTACAAAACACTGTGTGTAATGGCACCAACACTTCCCAACTGTGCTAGAAGCATCTCTTCAAGCTAAAATCATGCTTGTCTTTAGTTGTGCCCTTACAGCAACCCAGTCACCCGTTAATTTTTTTTTCCAAACTGCTGAATCCCAGTTCAAGAGGGAAATCCTGCCTGTTACTTTGTGAAGACACACACTTGCCCTCTGAGACTACCAATAGAACAACTTCTGTACAGTTTTAGAGCTCCTCTTGTGCAATAGATTTATAACCCTCCTTTTTCTTTCTGCTCACATCTCCCAGACTGGTTTCATCACAAAGATCTGTCATCTGCATACTCTTACTTTTTATGCCAAGGTCATGGATGAGCAGCAGTGTGTGTGTCATGACTCCTCCCTCCAACTCAGTTTCCACTGCAGTGCAAACACTCTCCCTTTCACCAGTATTCACCAACACTTGCATAAACCTCCATCCCTTTGACACAGCAAATGATTTTTCCACAGGACTCCGTAATAAATCCTTTACAGAAGAGATGAGACAACACAACTTTTCTGTCTGGAGAGAGCTGGTTTATGAAAAAGGCCAGTCTCACACTACCTGCCATGGAGCAAACCACGTGAAAACAACATCCAGTTTTTAATGGGTCAGTTAATTCAGTCCTTGCTCAGTGCAAGCTGTTGTATGCTCAGCTTGTTCTCTGTGTTCTGTTACTAGCCCTGACTGAACAGATTTGATGAAAAACATTGTTATCAGACATGGATCATTTCATGGTAACTTCTTCCATATTCCAGGGTGGAAACCAGCCATTCCCTTTTCTTTTGCACATCCATTTCAGTCACAGTAGGTTGATTTCTGTTCACTCCGTGCCTTAGGGTTGTATCCACACACTGTATCACTACTAAGCTTTGCAGACTTGTGTTCTCATGATTTCTGATCTCCAAGACACAGATGCCTCCACACCAACTATTCCCCTCCTTGCAGAGCACAGCTGAACTCAGCTGACTGAGCCCTCCTCTCCCAGCACAGTTTCCTGAAGTTGCTTCTGGCTTCAGCCTCAGGCCAGATGCACTTCCCTGATTTTCCATCAAGCTCAACTCTCACACAGCACCTCAGTCAATACCTCTTCCACTAAGTGTCTGAGCCAAATATTTTGCACACAAGGTTTTTAAACAAAACCAAGGTGCTATTTTCCAGAAGAGACTATACATTTGCACCCTATACCAGGCCACATCAACCCTCCTTTTACCATCAGAATATTTCTTAGTAGGTACATTAAGGCCATTTGTACTAAGGGCTTTTTGGGGAGGAAAAAAAGGGGCCAACAAAAATAAAAACAAAAATAAATAAAATCAGTTCCTAGACTACTATAAATAGTTTCTAAGACCATTTAGTTCAGGATGTCACCCAAAGGCCAGGGGAAAAACCTGTTCTCTTACTCTGTGCTGAGCAGGAACAGACCCCTTCACACATCCCTCTCCAGCCCCTGTGGATCATATACAGGCACTGATTTTAACATGCCAAGCTGAGGCCTATGACCTTGTCTAATACCTCATGAAGCCACTTACACTTTGTCACTTTAAAGCCTGAGAAAAATACTCAAAGTGTTCTCAAGAGCTCCTACAGCAACCATTCAGACAGGAGTTATTTTTTTCCACCCCTTAGGAAAAGCTCAGATGGACCAATTGAACTACAAACCTAAGGAGGAAACACTGCTTTTGTTTAGACTCTCTAAATAGAGGACAAAACTCCTAAAAACCAATAAATTGTCCTGTTATTTCAAGCAGTGAAGACAAAAGAAGAGGCATATGGTGGAAGTCTGGGGAAAAGAAGTTGTCCACACAAGTGAAAGAAATAATTTTCAGCAATAAATTTTCAAACAAGCAGAATTCTAAATGAAATATTAAATAGCCTGGGCCTACCTCTAAAGACAGCACAAAGCACCTAGAACTTCCCTTGACCTCCCTGTATTGCCACTCTGAAAGCACAAAATTATGAGTCAGGGCCAGAAGGGGTCACAAGCAAGGAGGAAAGGCTCAAGGTATCCTGCTGTGCTCCTTAAGAGGCTTGTGCCTTCACTCTGCCTCTTGCCCACTCCCCCAGACATGTCACATCTCAGCAAACCCCCCCCCAAAACCTGCGCTGAGTCCTCAGCAGTTCTCCTCACTGGAGGTGGCTGCCCCACTGCCCCCACCAGCCCTGCATCTTGCAGCTCCTGGGCAGGCCAAGCAGGGCCCAAGCCCTCCCCCATTCCTGCGCCTGTGACAGGAGGGTGGCTCCAAGCACGCCTCTTGCCCCACCTCCCCAAACAGGGCTGCGTTTGTAGGACAGCTTCACCACACTGGTTCCCCCCTCCCTCAGCTACCACCAGTCCACTGTGTGTCCCCTGACTCCACGCTCTAGGCGGGCCTAGGGAGCTGCCAGCACCCCCAGCCCCTCCAGGGCACCCTGCTCTCAGCTCTCCAGCCTCAGCACTCCCCACCCTCTCACCTCTCCCACCTCAGGGCCCACCAGGAGCCTCCACCCTCATCTCTCTTACCTTAGGACCTCCCACCCTCACCTCTCTTACCCCAAGGCCACCCAGGACCCCCCAACCCTCACCTCTCTTACCTCAAGGCCCCTCAGGACCCCCAACCCTCACCTCTCTTACCTCAAGGCCCCCCCAGGACCCCCTAACCCTCACCTCTCCCACCTCAGGACCCCCCAGAACCCCACACCCTGACCTCTCTTACCTCAAGACCCAGCAGGACCCCCTAACCCTCACCTCTCCCACCTCAGGACCCCCCAGAACCCCACACCCTGACCTCTCTTACCTCAAGACCCAGCAGGACCCCCTAACCCTCACCTCTCCCACCTCAGGACCCCCCAGAACCCCACACCCTGACCTCTCTTACGTCAAGACCCAGCAGGACCCCCCAACCCCGACCGAC
>NW_009953790.1:180050-181423 GCF_000747805.2 Chaetura pelagica
CCCCCCCGCCTTCCTCAGGGCCTGTGCCCGGGGCAGCCATGGCTGCCCCAGGAGAGGAGCTGCCCCTCATCGCCCAGTGATCCCATTGCTGCCCCAAACACCTCCCCCTGCAAGGACTGGGCCCACAGTGCTGCTCTCTCCAGAAGCTCAGAGGGCTCTTTCCTTCCCCTCACCTGCCCAGGGCACCGTGAGGCTGCCAAGATCTCGGGGAGTGGGGAAATGGCTACCTCACCCCCTTTGGCGAGGCGGTTTGGAGGGAAGCTGTGAAACTTCTTGCAGTAATTACCAGCACGCACAGGCTAAAAAAGCCCTTTTTGTTTCTTTTATATAAAAGGGGAAAACCCCCGCTGCGGGCACCATCGCGTGAGAAACCGCAGCTAGATCCATCAATGGAATAATTCCCATTGGAACGTTCAGGGCAGCTCCCCAAAACTGTTAGGCACAACTTGGATCTTCCTATAGGGGCTCACAAAGACACAGCTGGCACCAAGCTGGAGGCTGGAGATAACGTGACAGGGCAAACACAGCATTAAAATTCAGGTGACCAGCTCCCAGGGGTTGTTAGGTAGGTCCATCCTATGTGATGGGTGTTTTCCCCCCAGCATTTCACCTCCATGAGACCAATTAGTAACTATTTCAGCATCTATGTAGTGTTTTCCTTCTGCCAGGAGTCCCTTGCCCTCCACCATGAGGGCTTCTACTGAAAGCCTGGCCACACACACCCTCTGGGTTTAGAAACAACAAGGCCAGAACAAACCCTAGTTTTAGGCAGTTGGGGTTGGTTGGGTCGTTGTTGTTTTTTTTCCACCTTGCAAACTTTCGAGTCGAGTTTGTGATGGAGGCATTTGACTCATCGTTTCTAACGTTCAGACTCCCAACAGCAAAGCGCCTTGATCTCGGGCTCGTTCCGGCAGCCGACGTGACGTGACTCCTCGGGGCCGCTGAGCCTCGCGGCCGCGCCAGCGACCATCCAAAGGGAGCTGGAGGTCTGGGAAAAACCCCGTTTGGCCCCGCGCGTCCTCCCGCTGGAGGACCCACAGCTTCACCCGCAGGGCCAGGGAATGGCAGAGGTCAGGAGCCACCCGAGCCAGCCGTATCCAGCAACCGCTTTGCTAAACCTCCCTCCCTGCACCCCTGGAGCCTTCTCTGCAGCGTTGCTGGTTGGGGAAGGCCAGGGCACCGCTCCACATCTGATCTCGGCACGGTTCAGCTTCAAGAACTATTCCTCAACTGTTTCCTAATTGCCTGCCTGCCCTCCCACCTAGGCTGAGCGCTTGTTTTTTTTTGCCAGCATGAGAGCAGAAAAGCAGGCTCTCTCCAAGAAAGCCTTCTCGGGCCTCGGAGAGCATGATGTACTTACACAGGCATCCTGC
>NW_009953790.1:181582-189894 GCF_000747805.2 Chaetura pelagica
CCCGGCGACTCGGAGCCCTGCCAAGAGAGGAAGCGTTAGCAGGACCACGGCACCATCCGTCCCGCTGCCCCGGCGAGCCCCGCGCCCAGGAGCGCTGCCACGTCCCGGCGCTGGAGGAGAGAAGATCAAAAGGAGCCAGCTGCTCTCCTGCCCAGTTTCTTTTGGCTCTGCTGATTCCAGGTAAACACACATAGACACACACACCAAAAAAAAGCTGTCCCAGAAGGCGAGCGGAGCGCTGGCGGGTGCTGCGCGCGGCGGGGAGGCTTCCCAGCTTCTGCTTACACAGCAAGTCCTCCTCCTGCCTGCGCGGGGTGGGGCTGCTCCCAAATCATCCCAAACCCAGCGCCTGCCAGCCAGACTGAGCTTCCCCCGGGGTGGCTGGGTCGGTGGGCCCTGTGTCTCAGGCAGCCGGGGCTGGAGATGCCCACCCAGAGCTCCCCCGGGGGAGCTTGCAGGGGCAGCAGTTGTGCTGAAGTTCCCTGCACGCAGGGTAAGCTGCTGGAGCTGTTTGGTGCCAGGGAAAGCTGCTCACCGGTGTGACCCTATGTCATGCGAAGCTGTTTGCCTCTCACTGGGAGCCAGGAATTTTCTGGAGGGAGAGATGTCCCACAGCAGGATCCCTGGGCTGCATGTAAACAGGGTGGCCTGTGGTGCCCGAGCACACGCATGGATATGCAGGCTGCCCGTTTCCTACCCAGGGATTGGAGGCACTGCCTTCCCTACATCCACCTTTTTTTCAGGAGAACCCGCCAGCCAGAGCTTGCCCACAGTTTCAGGACCAATTCCAGTGCTAGAGGCCAAATTTGGATCATGGCACGGGTGTAAATCAAGTGAGCTTGCAAAAAAAAACCCAACCAAAACAACCAGTAATAAAATTAATCTGTACACATCTGGAGAGAGGATCCAGATCCCTCCTTTTCTCTTTTAGAGGGGACCCCTCTGGCTAATGTACAGCCAGTGGGAGTGAGTTTTGCTACAAAACCAAAGGAAAGTTTACTCAGGTGTCTGGCCAGATCTTCATCTGATCCAAATCCACCTCCCTTCACTAGAGACAAGAAAAGCATTTCAGCCGCTGGCCCAGGAGCCCTCCAGCCTCCTGCAGAACAGGAACAGCTGCATGGACATGCCTGGAAACATACCTCAGTCCTGCAGCAGGATTGGGAGAGAAAGTTAAACAAAGCCAGTGCCACAACAGCTCACGCCCTCACTGGGGAACAGCAGGATGAAGGGATCAGGAGGAAGGAAACTGTTTCATGGCTTCCACTCCCAGGGAGCACATGTTCATCACCCCAAACACTTCCAGTGGCTTGAGAAAATGAAAGAGGAAGCCTGAATCAACCTGCAGGGATGATGCTTCTCACTCAAGCCTTCCCATCTCTCACTGCTGCCCAGCTCAATGCTCTTTAAATTCCTCCTATAGAGAATTGGGGTTTTTTAAGCACAATATAAACTCCCTGCTCTGCTGTAAATCCTTCCTGCAGGGACTGTAGGAGAGCTGAGGGTATCCAGGGGATGCCTCCATGGTCCCTGCCTGCACTGAGCTGGCGGGAGGAGGGTGACACACTGCCCAGGGCACAGCACTGCTCCAGAACTTCTGCTGCTGTTTCTCCTGATGCCAGGAGGCTCCTGAAGTGTTTGCAAGTCTTCTGAGAGACCAGCTGCCTCCTGCAATACCCCTCAAGGTCAATGCAACTAGATAAACAGAGGTTAAGGAGCTGGTTTCCATATGTTTTAACCCAAGGGCTCAAAAAGGAGGCCTAGGTGCACACTTCCAAGTGTTGAATGCCAGGACCAAGCATTTAACCCCAACCCTAAATGGGCAGTTTTAAACCAGCTTCTTCCCACCCAGGAAAGAAGAAAAGAAACCCCAAACTTTTATTCCATTAATTGAAATGGGAAGCCTGGAAATTGCCAGGCATTTTCTTCTCTGCACGAGCAGGTCCCTCAGAGAAGAAACATCCAGATTGTGGAAGCCAAGAGGATGCTGCTGAGAGGCTGCAGCCCCCTGCAGAGTTCTGGTCAAGCCCACCCCCATGCAGGGTGCAGGGGGAGGACTCAGCAGAGTTCAGGAAATAGAAGAGAAAGCAGATGGATAGAACTGTGGGATGAGTTGTACAGACCCAAAAGGACAGCCTAAATGAGTAGTCTTCACTCTACGTGGTACCCTGGACCTGCTAAAAAAAGGCTGTAGGGACATGGGCACCAAACCCAGTCGTGAAGCCTCTCACATATTAATGATATAGCAAATATTGATGTAACACACTGAGCATTAAACATCATTCTGCTCCCATGAGTGAGAACAGCTCAATAACCTCTGTTGACACCAGCCTGTCCCAGCAAGTGTCCATGCCCTTGTCAGATCAAGCTGGCCTTGACACAGGTGCTCTCACACCCAGCACCACCCACCAAAGAGCCCAGCCAAGTGCTCACACACAATCCCAGGAGCATTTCTGCTCCTAGTGTTTGATAACAATTTCCATCTGACCCTCCACAGGCTCAAAATCTCAGTCAAAACCAGCTGGGGGAGGGGATTTCTGTGCCATCTTCTGCCCCTGTACCTCTTCCTCTGCTTGAGGAAAATTCTTTCACCTATCAAACCCCTCCCCCAAGTGAAATCTGCTACATTTATTATTGCAAATAAAACAAAGAAGTCAAAATATTTGCACATGAGTCAGTGCATCGCTCTGAGCTTCTCACACCGTTCCTGCTGCCTTAGCAAAGCCTTCACAAGACAATTATTAACGTTGGCACCCAATCAAAAATCCTTTATATGGTTAAAATAAACCAAGTCCTACATTATCCTTCCTACAGGAAAATGCAGAATAACCATAGCCTGTAGCCATTGCACTCCTCAGCAAGAGGCTTTATCTCTAGCTAGCTAGACTATGCCATGAAGCCATCATAGCTGTGAAGGCTCTGAAGGGACAGAGAGAAGCTTTTAACCCCCACCAGATGGTAGGAGGAGGAGATGTGATCACAAATCTCTAATTCCATATGGAAAGCCCCAAACAGGGGAGCAAATTCCCACATCCCATCGTGCTGCATGGAACTGTAGCATGAGCATCCTTGGGCAGCTACAGAACAATGGGACTTCCATGTGCCACTGATGAAGATGGAGGCAACACCACTTCCCAGTGCTCCTCCCACCCAGGGTGGTCTCCCCCTGCCCAGATGGGGGGGGTGCAACATGGCAGAGCCTCAGAAGTCACCTTGAAACACAGAGGATGAACCAGGGGCAGAGCCTGGAGCCTGCCAACAGCAGCAGATTCACCTTTGATCATCAACTGATTAAACCAACTCACGATCCTAGGGATGGGGCTGCTTATTTGTATTAATTAACTTCTCAGATTGCAGAGGGGCCTGAGGAAAGGGCCTCAGCAAGGGCTGCCAGAGGCCACCTGCTCCTTCTATTCAGTGCTGGGGTGCAGAGGGGCAGCCCTACCATCCAGCTTGTAGGCAGTGCCCACTGTCATGCCATGGAAGAGATGTAGTTTGGGGAACTCATACAAACCACCAGGAGACAGTAAGAGGAGGGAATGGCATCCTGCACTCCAGGGGCTGATAAACCTCAAGTCTAGAGCCCATCCTTCCTACAAACCTCCAGTCTAGAGCCCATCCTACCTAAAAGCCTCAAGTCTAGAGCCCATCCTACCTACAAACCTCCAGTCTAGAGCCCATCCTACCTAAAAGCCTCAAGTCTAGAGCCCATCCTACCTACAAACCTCCAGTCTAGAGCCCATCCTACCTAAAAGCCTCAAGTCTAGAGCCCATCCTACCTACAAGCCTCAGGTCTAGAGCCCATCCTATCTACAGACCTCAAGTCTAGAGCCCATCCTATCTACAAACTCCATCCCTCATCTCAAGCAGGTGATGTAATCCCTAGCAGGCATGAGGAGAAACCTCTGCAACCCAGGATCAGGGGCAAGTACCTGGAAAGGAAGAAATCAAGCTAAACCAACAAGGGTCCAAGGAGAGGGCCCCCCTGCCTCAGCACAATTCCACTGCAGCCAGCCCACAGCACCCCCTGAGAGCTGGCCCAGGAGCCTCCTGGACAAAGCAGCCCCCTCCAGGGAATGCAAGTTCAGTGCTGGGGTGCAGAGGGGCAGCCTTACCATCCAGCTTGTAGGCAGTGCCCACTGTCATGCCATGGAAGAGATGTAGTTTGGGGAACTCATACAAACCACCAGGAGACAGTAAGAGGAGGGAATGGCATCCTGCACTCCAGGGGCTGATAAACCTCAAGTCTAGAGCCCATCCTTCCTACAAACCTCCAGTCTAGAGCCCATCCTACCTAAAAGCCTCAAGTCTAGAGCCCATCCTACCTACAAGCCTCAGGTCTAGAGCCCATCCTACCTACAAGCCTCAGGTCTAGAGCCCATCCTATCTACAGACCTCAAGTCTAGAGCCCATCCTATCTACAAACTCCATCCCTCATCTCAAGCAGGTGATGTAATCCCTAGCAGGCATGAGGAGAAACCTCTGCAACCCAGGATCAGGGGCAAGTACCTGGAAAGGAAGAAATCAAGCTAAACCAACAAGGGTCCAAGGAGAGGGCCCCCCTGCCTCAGCACAATTCCACTGCAGCCAGCCCACAGCACCCCCTGAGAGATGGCCCAGGAGCCTCCTGGACAAAGCAGCCCCCTCCAGGGAATGCAAGTCTCAGGCTTCCCTGCCTCCAAACAGTATTGCCACATCCCCCTCACGGGAAAGATCCTGAACACTTGGTCCTTTTCAGCCACCCAGCACAAAGGCAAGGATTGCTTTCCAACCAAGCCAGAGAGCATCTCCCCAAGCAAAATGCATCTCAGGACTCAAAATGTTTCTTTGTCAACAGCACAGGAGGACCTATGAACTCCAGCTCACCACCACCACTCTGCCACATGCTCACCACACGTCCCAAAAAAAGAAATATGCTTTTAAAATAACTCCTCTATAAATCAAGGCTCTAAATAAAGCCCAGGTGAAGGTCACGTCCGGCCATCGTGGCTTGCACTGCTCCTCAGCTGGAGCTGGCTGCCAGTGCAGGGCTGGAGCACTGCCAGAGAGGAGGGAAGCAGGACACTGGGATGGGCTCCATGGACAGAGCCATGTGATGGGAACAACCCAGAGTGCTCCCATCTGAGAGGGAGCCCAGGAAGGCTTCACAACTGGCAGCAGAGGGCTTGGGTCTGAGTAGGGGCAGAAGCAAACAGGGTGTCCCTCACCCCCCAATGTAATGGGAGCCACAGATGCTGTGAAATTAATTGAGGGATAAAGACTTGCTGTGGAAAGCTCTGCTGCTCAGCCCAGAGACCTTCTCCTCATCACAAAGTACAGTGAGAACCAGGAGTCTGGGAGAGAAGAGGTGCTTGCCAGAAGCCCCAAACCAGGACTAACAAGCAGGCAGAAGGAAGAAGAGACTGGGATCAGTTACAAATCCACTCAGGGGACATCTCTACCTCTCCTGGTGCCAGCAACTGCTGCAGGATGGGAGAGGAGCCTGCCAAGAGGCATCTGAAGTAGCCAGGAACTTCTTGGGCTCTTCTAGGTGCACCAATTTAATTTTATGCCTACCTTTGTGGGCACTGAGAGAGCTACGTAGCAGCTCCAGCCACTGGGAACTCCTGCCATGCTACATTTCTTTCTGACTCAGGACTCAGCTTCTTCCTCTTTGGGACTTGCTGCTTATGAATTGAGGCTGAACCCTGGAGAACCTCCTACAGGTTTGGACAACAAAAAATCAGCCTGCCCAGGGAGCAGAGAGAAAGTCCCCAGGGCTACACACCTTGTACAGCATCAGAATACCTGTGCTTTCCCAACAAGTGCCTGGGACCAGGAAGGGACAACTCTCCACTGGGACACTGGAACAGCCCCGTGTCCTCTGCTGATCCACAGAGAGTTGTCCCAGTGCAGAGATATCCCAAAGATGTCCTGGGATAGCAACCCAAGTGGCTCAGGACAACACAGGTTGGTGCAGGGAAGGGCTGCAATGCTGCTGGACCCACAAAACCTTGGCAGTGTTTTCCCTGAGGATGAACCAGGGGCAGAGCCTGGAGCCTGCCAACAGCAGCAGATTCACCTTTGATCATCAACTGATTAAACCAACTCACGATCCTAGGGATGGGGCTGCTTATTTGTATTAATTAACTTCTCAGATTGCAGAGGGGCCTGAGGAAAGGGCCTCAGCAAGGGCTGCCAGAGGCCACCTGCTCCTTCTGTTCAGTGCTGGGGTGCAGAGGGGCAGCCTTACCATCCAGCTTGTAGGCAGTGCCCACTGTCATGCCATGGAAGAGATGTAGTTTGGGGAACTCATACAAACCACCAGGAGACAGTAAGAGGAGGGAATGGCATCCTGCACTCCAGGGGCTGATAAACCTCAAGTCTAGAGCCCATCCTTCCTACAAACCTCCAGTCTAGAGCCCATCCTACCTAAAAGCCTCAAGTCTAGAGCCCATCCTACCTACAAGCCTCAGGTCTAGAGCCCATCCTACCTACAAGCCTCAGGTCTAGAGCCCATCCTACCTACAAGCCTCAGGTCTAGAGCCCATCCTACCTACAAGCCTCAGGTCTAGAGCCCATCCTACCTACAAGCCTCAGGTCTAGAGCCCATCCTACCTACAAGCCTCAGGTCTAGAGCCCATCCTACCTACAAGCCTCAGGTCTAGAGCCCATCCTACCTACAAGCCTCAGGTCTAGAGCCCATCCTATCTACAGACCTCAAGTCTAGAGCCCATCCTATCTACAAACTCCATCCCTCATCTCAAGCAGGTGATGTAATCCCTAGCAGGCATGAGGAGAAACCTCTGCAACCCAGGATCAGGGGCAAGTACCTGGAAAGGAAGAAATCAAGCTAAACCAACAAGGGTCCAAGGAGAGGGCCCCCCTGCCTCAGCACAATTCCACTGCAGCCAGCCCACAGCACCCCCTGAGAGCTGGCCCAGGAGCCTCCTGGACAAAGCAGCCCCCTCCAGGGAATGCAAGTCTCAGGCTTCCCTGCCTCCAAACAGTATTGCCACATCCCCCTCACGGGAAAGATCCTGAACACTTGGTCCTTTTCAGCCACCCAGCACAAAGGCAAGGATTGCTTTCCAACCAAGCCAGAGAGCATCTCCCCAAGCAAAATGCATCTCAGGACTCAAAATGTTTCTTTGTCAACAGCACAGGAGGACCTATGAACTCCAGCTCACCACCACCACTCTGCCACATGCTCACCACACGTCCCAAAAAAAGAAATATGCTTTTAAAATAACTCCTCTATAAATCAAGGCTCTAAATAAAGCCCAGGTGAAGGTCACGTCCGGCCATCGTGGCTTGCACTGCTCCTCAGCTGGAGCTGGCTGCCAGTGCAGGGCTGGAGCACTGCCAGAGAGGAGGGAAGCAGGACACTGGGATGGGCTCCATGGACAGAGCCATGTGATGGGAACAACCCAGAGTGCTCCCATCTGAGAGGGAGCCCAGGAAGGCTTCACAACTGGCAGCAGAGGGCTTGGGTCTGAGTAGGGGCAGAAGCAAACAGGGTGTCCCTCACCCCCCAATGTAATGGGAGCCACAGATGCTGTGAAATTAATTGAGGGATAAAGACTTGCTGTGGAAAGCTCTGCTGCTCAGCCCAGAGACCTTCTCCTCATCACAAAGTACAGTGAGAACCAGGAGTCTGGGAGAGAAGAGGTGCTTGCCAGAAGCCCCAAACCAGGACTAACAAGCAGGCAGAAGGAAGAAGAGACTGGGATCAGTTACAAATCCACTCAGGGGACATCTCTACCTCTCCTGGTGCCAGCAACTGCTGCAGGATGGGAGAGGAGCCTGCCAAGAGGCATCTGAAGTAGCCAGGAACTTCTTGGGCTCTTCTAGGTGCACCAATTTAATTTTATGCCTACCTTTGTGGGCACTGAGAGAGCTACGTAGCAGCTCCAGCCACTGGGAACTCCTGCCATGCTACATTTCTTTCTGACTCAGGACTCAGCTTCTTCCTCTTTGGGACTTGCTGCTTATGAATTGAGGCTGAACCCTGGAGAACCTCCTACAGGTTTGGACAACAAAAAATCAGCCTGCCCAGGGAGCAGAGAGAAAGTCCCCAGGGCTACACACCTTGTACAGCATCAGAATACCTGTGCTTTCCCAACAAGTGCCTGGGACCAGGAAGGGACAACTCTCCACTGGGACACTGGAACAGCCCCGTGTCCTCTGCTGATCCACAGAGAGTTGTCCCAGTGCAGAGATATCCCAAAGATGTCCTGGGATAGCAACCCAAGTGGCTCAGGACAACACAGGTTGGTGCAGGGAAGGGCTGCAATGCTGCTGGACCCACAAAACCTTGGCAGTGTTTTCCC
>NW_009953790.1:190477-192025 GCF_000747805.2 Chaetura pelagica
TACAACTCACCTTGCTGAGAAGTCAGTGTCTTGCTCAAGAATTTTGTCTACAAAGCAGAGTCTTGATCAAGAAGCACATGGAGAAGAGGCATGGATCTTCCCTGCTGATAGCCCAGATGCTGTCTGAAGACTCCTAAAACCCAGTGAGGCTGGACCAACTGACTAACCCATGACTTGGGGTAGACAACCCTGCTTTCTAGCAGGCTGGACTGGCCCATGTAGCACCCTGAGGACTCATCTCGCAGCACCAATTTGTCTAGAGGATCTGCAGTCCTGCTCTGAGAAACCCAGACCCTTGCTTGAGAATCCAAAGAATGGAACTACATAACCCAACGTGCCCCAGTTAAATCCAGTGCTTGCCATGGCCTTGGCAGAGTGAGGAGCATAGCTGGGTGGTGGAGCAGAGCCCAAGAGGCTGAGAGCAGTGCCCGTGGTACGCCCAGCTCTGAGTCACCCAGTGTCTCAGCTCCCACTCAACAACGAGGCCTTACCAGGAGCTCCTGAAACTTTGCCCTCCTTCCCCCAGCTGCCCAGAGCCTGGCTACCTCCTGCAGGGCACCCACTTTCTCCTCTCTTACCCAGGTACCAACGGGCAGCATGAAGGCAGGACAGGGGAGACCAGTCTGCCAAGGTGACGGGAGAGAAGACAACCCAACCCTCCCACACCCCAGAGCTGGAGAAATCACAGCAGAACTGGGAAGAGGCAGAGCTCCAAGGATCACAGCTCCTGCCCGTGGCCCCCAGCCAGCCTTGGGACTGGGGAAGAGGAGCACACAGCAGGGGCTGAGCTGGGCGAGCTGGGAGCAAAGGCTGCCGTGCTGTGCTGCTTGGCTGGGGCTGCTCAGCTCTCAGCTGATGTGAGAAACCTCATTTCCAGTAAACACAGACCTCTGGGCTTTCCACAAAGCCTTTTTTTTTTTTTTTTTAAGCCTTTTTTTTACTCTCTGACACAAAGCTGAAACCCAGGCTGCTTTGCCTTTAAAAAGCAAGACGTTTCTCTGACCAAGTCCTTGGGTAAAAAACAAAAACAAGGTCCTTTTTTTTTTGTCCTCTGACAAAATTTGAGATTTCCCACTCCGTTTCTGCAGGGAGGAGAACCCTCCCAGCCCCATTTCCTGAGCTGCTCTAATCACAGAGGCAATGAGTTCAAGAGAGAAAAATCTTCCCAGAGCAAGTGCCAGCTCCCCCCTCTGCTGCTCCGGGGCTGGGGGGAGGCTGGGAGGAGGGAGAGCCCTGCCTGCCTCGGGATGTTTTCCCTAAAATCATGTGCTCTTAAGCGGTGCAGCTACAGAGGTAGGCATTCCCACTGCTGGAATTACACCACCTTCCTGTGAGATAACCAGGAATGGCTCTACCTGCTCTATTGTTTCAGGCTTTTCAGGGAGAAAAGCCCAGCACCCAGTTCCACTCATAGAATCCCAGACTGGTTTGGGTTGGAAAGGAACTTAAAGATCATCCAGTCCCAACCCCCTGCATGGGCAGGGACACCTCCCACCAGCCCAGGTTGCTCCAAGCCCCATCCAACCTGCCCTTCAACACTGCCAGGGA
>NW_009953790.1:192784-202637 GCF_000747805.2 Chaetura pelagica
TTTTTTTTTTTTTTTTAAGCCTTTTTTTTACTCTCTGACACAAAGCTGAAACCCAGGCTGCTTTGCCTTTAAAAAGCAAGACGTTTCTCTGACCAAGTCCTTGGGTAAAAAACAAAAACAAGGTCTTTTTTTTTTTGTCCTCTGACAAAATTTGAGATTTCCCACTCCGTTTCTGCAGGGAGGAGAACCCTCCCAGCCCCATTTCCTGAGCTGCTCTAATCACAGAGGCAATGAGTTCAAGAGAGAAAAATCTTCCCAGAGCAAGTGCCAGCTCCCCCCTCTGCTGCTCCGGGGCTGGGGGGAGGCTGGGAGGAGGGAGAGCCCTGCCTGCCTCGGGATGTTTTCCCTAAAATCATGTGCTCTTAAGCGGTGCAGCTACAGAGGTAGGCATTCCCACTGCTGGAATTACACCACCTTCCTGTGAGATAACCAGGAATGGCTCTACCTGCTCTATTGTTTCAGGCTTTTCAGGGAGAAAAGCCCAGCACCCAGTTCCACTCATAGAATCCCAGACTGGTTTGGGTTGGAAAGGAACTTAAAGATCATCCAGTCCCAACCCCCTGCATGGGCAGGGACACCTCCCACCAGCCCAGGTTGCTCCAAGCCCCATCCAACCTGCCCTTCAACACTGCCAGGGATGGGGCAGCCACAGCTTCCCTGGGCAACCTGGGCCAGGCTCTCACCACCCTCACACCAATTTCCTCCTCATGTCCCACCTCAATCTCCCTCTTCCAGTTTTAATCCCTTCCCCCTTGTCCTCTCCCTCCCTGCCCTTGTCCCAAGCCCCTCCCCAGCTTTCCTGGAGCCCCTTCAGGCCCTGGAAGCTGCTCTAAGGTCTCCCTGGAGCCTTCTCTTCTCCAGGCTGAACACCCCAAATCTCTCAGCCTGGCTCCAGAGCAGAGCTGCTCCAGCCCTGGGATCATTTCCATAGTCTCCTCCTGACTCTGTCCAGGAGCTCCATGTCCTCTTTATGTTGGGGGCTCCAGAATTGGACACAGTAAAAAAAAACAACAACAACAACAAACCTGGACACCTGGGAGCAAAGTGTTTGCAGGTTCACCCAGCCCAGCTTCCCTCACAAGCTGTACCTCCAACAGCCTCCACCTGCCTCCATGGGATCCAGGGTATGGCTAAGCCTGGCTCAGTTTCCCTGGGGCAAAAGGCAGGATGGCTCTGCAGCCTGTGGATAAACCAGCTCCTACAGCCTTGCAGGGAGTGGTGCTCTTGCAGCCAGAGCTCAGAGAATCATTTCCAGATGCCTCCCTGTGTTCCCCCAGCCCTTCTCGGGGCTGACGCGGCCGTGGCCGTGGCAGCCAAAGCAGCTCCTACTGGGCAGTGTGTGGGATTATCATTCCAGGCACTGCAGGAAAACAAGCACTTGGAAGCGATTAACTCATGATCTCTCATTTAATTAAACAAAGGGAAAAAATGATGTGTTTGCTTTGCAGCTCTCAGGTCCTGCTTCTGCGCATGCTGGAGGTTGGGTTGTGCTTGGCTGGGGAAAAGCAGCCCCAAAGCTGGGTGACCACCTGGCCAGCCCAGGGCTGGTTTGTTGCCAGTCAAAGGGGACATTCCCAGTTTGCTTTTTAAAGTAGCCTGGAGCTTGGGATCTAGTGCACAGCTAAACCAGTGCTGTCCTTCTGCTGGAGAGAAAGGCAGGGAGCAGTGGGCAGCAGAGGAAGCCTGGTACAGGTGCAGCCCTGGCTCTTCAGGTGGCCAAACACACACCTTGACACATGACAACATGACCAGCCCCTGGCTGCTCAGCCCTGCAGCCCAGCAGGATGTTTACATGGGTCTGATACAACAGCACAACATGCAAACCTGCTCTTAACATACCCAAAGCCCAGTATCCATCCTGGCCAAAGACATATCCCTGTGCAGTCCTGGCAGGAAAGCCTGTGCCCCCAGGGGAAGCTGGATGCACTCCCAGCTCACCCAGCAAGCTCTCTGCTGTCCCACCATCTCCAGACCTGGCTGGAGAGCAAGGTCCAAATGCTGCTCCCCAAAGAAAACAGCATCCCATTTGGACACAGCAATCCAGCTCCTCTTCCCATCAGAGCTCAGGTTGCTTCTCTCTATCAGGTTTTCACACCCCAGCTTCTCTGGAGCCAGGCCTGGGGCTTTGTCCTCTGCCTCTGCAACACCCAACACATCAGAAAAGCTGCTGACAACTGCTGAACAGATTAGAGAGGCCAAACTGGGGGTGAAACACTGACCCACAGTCCAAAAAAGTCCTCATATGGCCAGAGAGGAGCAGAACAGAGAAATGGAAACAAGCCTTTCCTCACAGAGCTGAGTCCTGCTTGTAACTGAGCTCTCACTGAATTGAGCAGAAGGTAGGTCTTACCCAGAGCAAGGAATGAGTCCCTGCTCCCAAAGGCCTCTTACTTTCTATTAGCAATAGATCAGGGAGATGATAGAGGTGTTTAAAGGGCATGTGAGACAACAAACCAAAGCCCTGTCCTTAGACATCTATCAGCTGAACCGTGGACCTGCAAGTGGATGAGAAGAGCTGTGTGTGGAACATCATCCTACAGCTGGAGACCAGCTTATTTTGGTTTAGTTTAATCAAGGGATTAAGTCTTTAATCTGGAATAACTGTCTAAGCACAGATTTTATTTTTTTTTTTTAAATATCATTGGCATAGATCTAACGAGGCAACTAATTAGCAAAGCTGCACTCAGGATGCTGCAAAGCTCTGGGTACTTTTAAAACACCCTTTGGAGCAACAGACTCATGCTGGAAGAACATATGTGGTGGACATGGCTTTGTTGCCCAGCAATAGCCACATACACCTCCCTGAGCACCCCCCCCAGGGCAGAGCTGTGCCCCTCTTCACTCCCAGATGGTTTGGGCACCAACAGTCTGGCCATGGCACCACATCCCATAATCCAGCCAGGGATCTATCCCCACATGCAACATGTCATGTTCCTACAACAGGCTCAGACACTGGGGCCAGATAAGGTTTGCTAAATCTTGTCAGGTATCCCAGCCAGAGCCAAGAATTTCTCTCTCAGGCACTTCCTACACAAGACTGGTCCTGGAACATTACAGAATCACAGAATCACAGAACCCCAGGGGTTGGAAGGGACCTGGAAAGCTCCCCCAGCCCAACCCCCCTGCCAGAGCAGGGGCACCCAGAGCACATCACACAGGAACATGCCCAGGGGGGCTGGAATGTCTCCAGAGAAGGAGACTCCACAGCCTCTCTGGGCAGCCTGGCCCAGGGCTCTGTCACTCTCACAGGAAGGAAGTTCTTCCTGAGATTCACATGGAACCTCCTGTGCTCCAGTTTGCACCCACTGCCCTTACAGCAGGCTCCCTTTCTTTACAGGGCTCTTTTTGGGAAATGCACTAAAAATCTCTCTGCTACCCAAGAGAAGAAACTGCTTGAGCTCATTCGTATTATTAGTTCCAGTGTTTTCTCCACTCTCAACTTCAGGTGTTGGCATCCATCTCACCAACCAACCTGATCACTAGCACCTTGGATCCCTTACTGTTTGTGCCAAAAGCCAGGCCATGGCTCTGTGGGCAGAGGGAAGATGCAGCTGGCTGGTATGAACACAACATGCCCTGGCTGAGCCATTAGCCAAAGAGGTCAGCTCATTTTAACACCTTTTAGTCAGAGGCATTAGGCCCTAACCAACACCTTGTGTTCAGACACCCATCTGGGGGTACCCTACAACAGATGGGCAGCCTCCTGTGCTCAAAGAGAAAATGATAATCCTCCAGCAGGACAGCTGAAGAGTGCCAGAAATTATCCTCACAGTGTCAGCATGTAGATTATTACTGATGGGCCAGCTCTGCACACGTGCTGAGCTCAAGGCTGTGTCTGGATCATGTTCAGAGCCCACCCCTTCCTCTGCAAGGTGCTGGCCAGGCTGCCATGGGCACTGGTGGCTTCTCCATCTCTTGCAACATCCATAATTAAGTGTAGACAACTACTAAGAAATGATCATGGTTTAGTTAAAAGACCTGCCTCTCATGTTGAGTCTCGCAGCTAACACTCTATGGTCCCAGTGTCCCCTAACAGATGAACCAGAGCTCCTTTGGGCCTTAAACAGCCTGTATCACCATGTGCTCCTGAAATGCAAGTCCTGGAGATGGAACAGAAACCACTCCGAAGCAGAGATGCAATTCCAGGCTGGCTGAGGAAACAGTAAATGCACAAGGACCCTCCTTGAAGGAGCAGATCCCTGCACACCTTCCCTATGAGAAAGCAGCTTCCCAGCAGTGACCAGATGCCACCAATGAGGAAGGACCAGCCAGAAGGACAGAGCAGGCAGCCCGGACATGGCTGTGGCTGTGACAGCTCAGCCCTGGGCCACTAGAAGAAGTATCAGTCTGTGCCTTGCTGGGAAAAGTGCTCCTGGTCAGGGAGACCCAGATTTGCTCCAAGCTCAATGGGAAGCAGACCCAGGTATGCTTAAGCTCTGGGGAGACCTTCAGCACCTTCCAGTATCTGAGGGGGCTCCAGGAAAGCCAGGGAGGGACTTTGGACAAAGGCAGGGAGGGAGAGGACAAGGGGGAAGGGATTAAAACTGGAAGAGATTGAGGTGAGACATGAGGAGAAAACTGTTTGGTGTGAGGGTGGTGAGAGCCTGGCCCAGGTTGCCCAGGGAAGCTGTGGCTGCCCCATCCCTGGCAGTGTTGAAGGGCAGGTTGGATGGGGCTTGGAGCAGCCTGGGCTGGTGGGAGGTGTCCCTGCCCATGCAGGGGGTGGGACTGGATGATCTTTAAGTTCCTTTCCAACCCAAACCAGTCTGGGATTCAATGATTCTAAGCTCTCCCACCCCTGAGCAGCCAAGCCTGGGACTTCCAGTCGGACAAAAACATTTCCCCTCTATCCAGCTAGAGCCTCAAATGCCTCCTGGAGAGCTCAGTAAATCAGCCATAAATTCAGGGCATTACTTTTACTAAACTCCCGAGTTAGAGGCGTAAATTCAGACTTTTAAAGCTACTCCCTTTATGGCTTCATTATGACTTTTTTTTTTTCTTTCCAAGCAGAAAACAGTCTCACGTGCCCCATTATTTCCATACATATCAAAGGAGGGTGGAGATTTAACCAGCCATTTCTAAAAGACATCTTTGTGCACAGAAGGGATGGATGCCAAAACGTGGGTGGTTATAAGCCCCAACACAAAGGAGAATAGATCCACAGGCATTTTTCCCCTTGATCCATGAAGGGGGCTGCATACCAGCCTCCCCAGCATCTGAGAAGGACCTTGTTCAAAAGGTAAATGTATTCAGAAAGATGACAACAGACAGCAAATAATCCACCTCCTTTTGCACCACGTTGGAGGATCAGCAGCACTAGGGTTTTGTTGGGAGCCACTGGGATTGGAGAGGCAGCCTGAGGGAAGGGATCCTCCTGAAGGAACCTGCTCAGGAAGGCTCCCAACTCAGTCTCCTGCAAACGCTGCCACGCCTAACACGAGATGTGAAGCTCAAGGTGGACACCTAGCTCAGATCATCAGAACTCCTGCAGCTTTCCCTCCCTAAACCATGCAAACCACCATCCAGTCACAGCATGGCATCCTGTTGAGGTGACCATAATGCCCTCTGCCTGTACCAACAAGCAGAAGGAGCACGTGCAAGTCTTCACCTGGTCCCTCCTGCTCTTCTGCTGAGCCATTTGATCCCATGCTCATCACCAGCTGGAGCAGGATTCATCCTGGGCATCCCCACCTGATAGCAGGATGGTAAATCTGAGCAGACTTTTAAATTCATTCTGTGCTGCTTTGATCCTGGAAGTTTCAGCTTGGTGTCCAGAGATGCAAAAAAAATGGGATCCAGATGAAACCAGCCAGGAGCTCTTCCCACAAGAAAGGTTTTTTTGGTCATTTTTTTAATGACAAACCAAGCCAGGCAACAGGGATGAGGCACTCCAGGTGGCAGGGTGGTATGAGCATGGTCAGACCTTCAGGGTCAACAAGGGCACATCCCTTCCCTCTTCCAAGTTGCAGGGCAGGTGTCACAAGTGGTGCAGCAAGCACAGAGCATCACCCCACCACCAGAAATGGGCAGCTCACCCTACCAGGCTCTCCTTGCTTTTTTTAGTGCTCTTCAGTCAGCTCCACGTCCCATCCTGGTGCTGCTGCTCCCTTTTTTTTAGACCTTGCCTACCCTGAGGCCTGCAGGACAGGAGCAGAGGGTTCTTCATGGGTAGAGAGGCATGAGCAGGAACAAAAGGTGCTCTGACATCCTGAGTGCCCATGGGGGGTTTGAGTCTATAGCTTCTGCAGAAGACATCTTGATTTTTTTGTTACCAAAGGGGTCTGTAGCTCCTGGGCCTGGGACTTCCATGCTCACTCAGCACCAAAGCTCAGCTTTAGGCTGTTCCCACAGCCCCTAGGGTGGCTCAGCTTTGCACAGCTCAGGACCTGACAAGGTTCTGTTTGAAGTGAAGCCAGAAAAGGAGGCTCTGGGAGCTGGGACTGGGCTCTAGTGTTCAGGAGCAGATCTGCTGGCTGGCCATCTTCCCCAAAGTGGCCAGCAGCAAGACACTCACAGGGCTCTCAGGTTGGGGTTTCTTCTGCCAGCCTCCCACCAAGGAGCAGGGTGCACTGGGCAAGGTGTGTCCAATGATCCTCCTTGGACACCTCCCACATTTCACCACAAACACTTGCTGTTAGTATTCCCACCTGTTGAGCACAGAGAAGGCTCCAGGGAGACCTTAGAGCACCTTCCAGTGCCTGAAGGGGCTCCAGGAAAGCTGGGGAGAGACTTTCCATCAGAGAAGACAATGAGAGGACAAGGGGTGATGGTTTTAAACTGAGAGAGGGGAGATTTAGGTGAGATATGAGGAAGAAATTCTTCACTCTCAGGGTGGTGAGGAACTGGAATGGGTTGCCCAGGGAGGTTGTTGATGCCCCATCCCTGGAGGTTTTTAAGGCCAGGTTGGAGGGGGATGGAGCTTGATGCTGTTTAAGTCCCTTCCAACCTTAATGATTCTATGACTCTACTGGAACACTTGTGGTGACTGCTGGGCAGACAGACATGGATGCTGTCCTGTCACCTGCATTTAGCCATTATCTTCACTGTTACAACAAACAGCATGTTCACTTGCCCAGAGTTTTTGGAAAGGAACAGGACATCAAGCACAGACTGTCATCCTTGTTGCCCCAGAGAAGATGCTCTCAAACCAGTTCCATGTGCTCAGAATTATGTCTCTGGGCTTTGTCTGTGTTCCAACATCTTGCTCATGGCTTTGGCACAGAAATAAAGCAGCTCCCCAATGCTTAAAGCTCTTTGTGATTCCCAGAGACTCATTTCCTTCCCATCCCAGGAGAAGACATAACCAGAGGATAAAAGAAAGACTCTTTTCTGCTGAAATTCATCCTCTCTTCTGCCAACATAGAGGTGCCACCTGAACTTCTCTGCAGGAAGACACCAGCATTTGCACATCTTGTGATACAAGCTCTGCTCTACATGTCTACATGATGGCTGGAGACTTGGGACATGCCACCACAACAAGAAGAACAGTCCAAGGCACAGCTTTGGCTACTTTGGCCTACACATTTACACAGATCTGATGCTTGAGGCAACCCCCAGCTGCAACAACCCCCATGCACCCATACACACACCACACCAACAGGACAGACACCCTGTGCAGAAGAATCCCCTGCCTCACACAGGGCAGGGCAGCCAGCAGTTGCACCAAGCCAGACTCCCCTGGGGAGCCAAACCACCAGCTGCCCTGTGGGTGCCAGAGGCCCATGGGCAAGTCTCATGCAGGCCAACAGACTGGCCTACCTTTACTCAGATCCAAATCTTTTGCCTGCAGGCAAGTTTGGTGGACACCAAACACTCGAGTCAAACAGACCAGTTTGGAGCTACAGCCCCAACTTAGCCACTCACAGCTCACACCTCCTGACACCTCCACTCACAGCTCCACACCCAAGAGGTACCTGATCCCTCCTCAGCAGTGGTGCCTGGTCCCTGCACACCTGCAACCCACCATGGCACCTAGACTGACCACAGCACTGCTCTGGGCAAAGGCCCCTGATTCAGGCAGCTTCTGCATCACTGCTTAGATCACATGAAGAACCTGGACTGGGGATGAAGCACCTGGGAATCAGAAAGTCACCTCCAGCTTGCAGGGGCAGAGTAACAGTGGCTGGTCTCTGTCTGAGGCCTCCCAGGGCAGAGTTTCACAAGCCCTGAGCAAAATGCAGCCCATGGGACAGCGAGGAGTGGCATCCACTCTGCACAGCCCCAGACAGACCTCTCCTTTGATTTCAGCTTCATACAATCACCAAGCATCTCCAGGAACACACCAGGGGTGGGGTGATGGCAAGAGGTCTCCTGACTGGGGTGGAGAAGTGGGAGAAGCACAGGCCTCCACAGCAGGACAGGAGAGCACACCATGGCTCAAACACAGGCTTGTGAGGGTGCAGGGAGCCACAGGGTCCTGTGCAGAGGAGCTGGAGGGTGGCCAAGGGAAGGGACACGGGCCTGTGAGCAGGGCTGCAGAAGCCCAAAGTTGGGCAACTCTTCCTTCCCTCAATGGAAGCAGATTCTCCAAGCCCAGAAGCTGAACTTCTAAGAAAAAGCAAGTCAGCAGCAAAGCAAGCAGCTTGTCCCCCTCGTGGACTTTGTACCCTTGGCTGTGGAGAAGCAGCCAGGTTTGTTCCCAGCAGAGCAGCACTCACCCAGGAGATGGCAGGGCTGCTGGGCACCCAGATCCCAGCAATAAACCATCAGAAGCCAGATTGTTTGCAGGGCAGCACCCATGGGAGCTGGGCAGGGACTCCCTCAGGGAGATGGGTGCTCTGCTGCCCAGCTGGGCTCACTGGTCTCTCCTCTCCCAGAACAAGGATCCCCACATGCAGAACTTGACACTGAAAGGGGGGAGGGATCCCTGCCCAGCTCCAGGGGTTTCTCTGAACCCCTGATGCCCACCCTAGGCAGGAGCAAAGGCTCTCCCTTCCCTGGGCTCTGCAGGAGGGCAGTGCCACAGCCCCAGAGCAGGAGAAGGAGGAGGAGGAGGAGACCCCAGCTTTGGGACAGCCCGAGAAGCAGGGCCCTGCCTGCCCTGCCCCTGCCTCCAGGGCTGCGTCCCGAGGGGCACCCCTGGGGGGTCCAGTGCCACCAGAGCCCGGGCTGCTGCCATCCCAGTAACAGGAGGTGCCACCTGAGCCTTTCCCAGTGCCACCAGAGCCCTTCCCAGTGCCACCAGAGCCCCGTGTCACTGCAGCACCACCCAGGCTGCTGCCATCCCAGTAACGGGAGGTGCCACCAGAGCCTTTCCCAGTGCCACCAGAGCCTCTCCCAGTGCCACCAGAGCCTTTCCCAGTGCCCCCAGAGCCTTTCCCAGCGCCGGCTGCACCTCGGGCTGCCCCGGGAGCAGCTCCATCCCCTCCATAAACCCCGCACAGAGTTGTTTGGTGGTTGTTGTTTTTTTTTCCTTACCATGTTCCCAGCCTCCTTTTCTTCTCCCTCACTTCCCCGGGCAGCTTTTTTTCTCTTTTTCCTCCATGTGTGCGAGCGAGGGCGTCTCCTCCGAGCCCTTCCAGCCGTGGAACCAGCAGCGCTCCGGAGCCCTGCTCTGTAACCCAAGCCCTCACCGCCCCCAGCGCGGCTCCCAACTAATCTAACTCATGACACCGCCGAGCAGGGGACCTCCAAGGTTTCTCTGACAACCAACCCCAGGGCTGGAGGGGCATCGCGAGCACAAGTTGGGGACCCTGCGGGGCAGGGGCAGAGCCCGCAGCGCTCGGGGGCTGCTCCTTTCGAGGTGTTGCCCCCTTCCAGGTGCTGCCCCCCTTGAGGTGCTCCCCCCCTTGAGGTGCTCCCCCCCTTGAGGTGCTGCCCCCCTCGAGGTGCTGCCCCCCTTGAGGTGCTCCCC
>NW_009953790.1:205131-207518 GCF_000747805.2 Chaetura pelagica
TCCTCCTCCTCCTCCTCCTCCTCCTCCTCCCAGGGGAGGAAGTCATTTAACATGGCAAATTCCTCCACCCCGCCGTTAATTGTTGAAGGTGGCCCGGGGGGGGGGCAAAATCCTGCCCTCCCCACCCCATCAGTGGGAGAAGAGGGGAAGGTCACCCAGCAGGCAGGGAACAAGGGGTGAGCACGGGAAAGGGCAGAGGCAGGTGCCGCGGGGCATCCCGGGCTGTGCTGGCACACAAAGGCTCTGTGGGACGGGAAATGACACACGAGCCAAGCCCCGAGAGCTGGACGGGAGATGCATAAGCCTGGGGAACTCCCTCCCCAGCCTCGGTGGGGTTAGAAATGAAATGTTGTTTTTGCGTTCTGGTGTTAGAAACACAGTGTCAGGTTTGGTTTGTATCCTAATGTTAGAAGTGTGTGGTTTGTTTGGGATAAGTGAGATCTCTGCACATTCCAAGGACACCAGGAGGGGTTTGTGGCCCAAGGAACTGAGGGAGTGAATTGGGTTCCACCTGGGGATCTAAACATGGAGAAGGATTTGTGGCCCAAGATCAGACCCAACAAAGCCCCTTCTACCTTGCTCTCAGGCAAGGGTGACACCAGTGGGTTTGTTAGTTGGGAAGGCAGCCCAGGGGGCAGGAAAGGTCAGGATTTTACCTGAAAAGGTAAAAAGTGACCTGCTGGAATGGGATGTGTGAGCAGGGGTGGGAAACTTACAGGATCATTGGAAGCGTGGGAGGGGCTGTGAGCCCTGGAGTGCCCAGGGAGTGGGGACACAGGGGAGGGAACTTTGGGAACACGGAATATAAACCATTCTTCACCTGCCTGTGGGTGTGCCTGCTTGTTTAGGTCACCCCTTCTTGCAAGAGTGTAATTAACCTGTGCTTGGCTGAAGGATCTGGGTGGGCCTGTTCCTTGGCACCACAAACGTTTCTCACACAGGTGTGCTACAGGCCACCCAGGAGGCTGCAGAGCTGGGGTCTGGCTGCTCGGCCCCCCTGCTGGGGGAGGTGGCACAAACCCAGCCGTGCCAAGAGCTCAGGCAGGACCTGAGGAGCCACAGCAGGAGGGAGGATGTCTCCTGCAAGGGCAGGCTGAGAGGGGGAGCCTAAGGAACTTGCCTGATGAAACTGGAGAGGCTGCAAGCTCCTCTGGTGTCTCGACCCAAAGGGGCAGCCCCCTCAACCCCCCCAGCAGCAGAGCCCACCAGGGCTGGTCCAGCTCCTTCACACACCCCTCTCCTAGGGAACATGGCCAACAGTTGGCCCTAAAGCCCATTGCACAGGGTGGCCTCGTGGCATTTCCTCAAACATACCCAACAATCGAGGGTTCAGGCAGCCCCAAAGGCAACCACTGCACACTCCAGCTGCTGGATGTGCTGCTGGATTGTCTACAAGCAGCAGTGATGGGTGACAGTCCCTGCAGGGATGCACTTGGCTTTCCTTAAGCAGGAGGAGATGTCCTCCTCAAAGACACTGACCGTGGTGGCATCAGTTGACAATCTCAAGCTGAGTGAGGGGCAGCATCCCTGCCAACACAAAGGGTATCAATGACCCAGCACAGGCACTACCTAGTTGCTGTCTTCCACAACAGCTGAAGGAATTTGTGACCTTGTCTATGGATGCAGAAGAGCCTCTCTTGCCCTCTTGTCTTCCTAGCAGAAGGATGAGCAACCTGGCATGCTTCCCCAGCAAAGCCTCCAACCACAGATTTCACCCTCTGCACCAGGCTACATGTGCAGAGCTGCTTTGCCCTTCACCTGTTCCCCAAACACAGCTCACAAGTGTGGCTACACCTCTGCAACACCTTCCTGCAGGTGCTGGGAGCCTCCCTAAGGACTGCAGCCCCTCCAAGAAAGGGGGTGCAACGTCCCTCCAGCAGATGCACGACCCACAGCTGGCTGTGACAAGCCTCCTGCTGTCAGAGGTGCTGAACTAGGGGCACAGCCCCCACCACAGAGGAAAAGGGGTTAGAAGAGATCCACCACACCTCTCATGCCCAGATGTTTGATGGAAATCTCCCTGCTCTTTCCTCAGCTGCAGCAATACGTGCAGGTTTCAATGCAGGAGGCCAGGGCTGCTCAGGCCTAACCCAACACTGTGTGCTGGACTTACTGGTCTCTGCAATTCCCCTGGGTCTGCAGGGGACCAGCCTCTGACTGGAGATCTGAAGCCTCCACAAGCAGTTGAGCCACCAAGACTGGGCTCTCTTCAGGGCTACTCCAGCACTGGACTAAAGCCCCAGCCAGTCTGAAAGCCTGATGTGGGGCTGGAGGGGTCCCTGCTGTGGGGCTGCAGGGGTCCTTGCTGTGGGGCTGCAGGGGTCCCTGCTGTGGGGCTTCAAGGGTCCCTGCTCTGGGGCTGGAGGGGTCCCTGCTCTGGGGCTGCA
>NW_009953790.1:208012-213426 GCF_000747805.2 Chaetura pelagica
CTTGATGTGGGGCTGGAGGGGTCCCTGCTGTGGGGCTTCAAGGGTCCCTGCTGTGGGGCTGCAGGGGTCCCTGCTCTGGGGCCGGAGGGGTCCCTGCTCTGGGGCTGCAGGGGTCCCTGCTCTGGGGCCAGAGGGGTCCCTGCAGGCTCCTCCACAAGGGCTGTTGCACAAGCCAGGAACTACCTCGTTTTCTGAAACAAAGAGCAATGCAGACCCAGGGGGGGCTGGGGCACCCCGAGACACCACGAGGGTAAAGGGGATGGAGCTGAGAACCTGGTACTAAACCACAGACCTCCTGCACCCAGACCTATGGCAGCAGCTCCAGGGTGAGAGCAGCTTCCTGCTTTTCCTCACCCCTTCAGGCTCCCACAGATCTGGGAAAATACAAGGTTGCCACCTCCTTTAGCTCCAAGTTAGCAGTCAAGCCACATAATCCCAGCTTTCTGAAGGCCAGGAAGAGAGATGTGTCACTTCCAGGGGCTAGGGCAGGAGTTTGCAGCATCCCAGCAAACAAACGAGGAGGGCAACACGTAAACACAGAGCCCAGACTTGGTTCCTGTCCCGTTTTCCACCGCGGTGAGCAGGGACAGAGCCAGGTGCTCCCCAGACCACACAGCCAACGCTCACTACCCGAGTCCCACTCCAGCTCTATAACCACTAGCACATGCTTTCTGCAGTGCAGCAGCCAGCTCAGTTGTGGAGATGACAAGTGGCAGGTTCCCAAGCCAACTCCACACAGGACGACGCAGGAACAACAACGGCTGTGGGTGTTTATTTACCAAAGCAGAGGGGGAACCAGTTGTCTAACACAAAAGTGGCTTGGAGCCCGTCCTCACACCTCCTCCCTTTTCTACCCTGTGCCCAAAAGCTCAGGAACACCTTCCCCCAGCAAGGATTTCCAGGCTGAAGAGCCCAAATTCAGCTCTCCCCCCATCCCCGTCGGAGGCAGTGACGCGATTTCCTGCGCTAAGGGGAACATCACTGTTTACTCGTGCCTGGCTCCTGATATAGCTGCTTTTTTTTGTTGTTGTTAATTACAAAGTGGCATTTCCCTCCTCTCCTGCATGGTAGATCCATTTCCCTCGCAGGCACATGGGAGACAGCTGTAGGCAGCACTTCAGTGGGTGTTAAAAGCCCCTCTTGACGGCGGCCGACAACAATGCGGCGCTTGTTCCCACACAGCCGGGCACTGTCTCCCTGCAGGAGCAGCTCCTCACTCCTCTGTGAGGCCTGAGCTTTCCTTGGGGTCGGTTTAACTGCTTGGAGCCACTGCAAAAGGCTGCTGCCATCAGATCAAGATGCTTCCCCTCCAGCAGCCCTGGCATGGAGCGATGGGCAAGTTGACCCTCAGGGAACCACTTTGGTACCCGGCCGTGGCAGCAGCTCAGCACTGCTAAGCACAGCCTGTCCCAGGGGTGGAACATGGCAAAGGGCAGCAAAGGAAGGGCATCAGGAAGGATGAGGAGCCAAACTTTGAAGCTGTGGGACCCCCCCAGAGTTGAGAGAGGAGGGGGTGGGAGAGGGGTCAGCAGTTCTGAAGCTTCAGGGGTTGTAATTACAGACCCTCATCTCTTCCCCCCTCCCATCCCTTTCTCCCTTGTTGGGACTGGTTTCTGGAGCTGTTGTGGTTCTCAAGTGCCTGCTGAAGCAGCACCAAAACCTAGAGCCCTGTAAGAGCTGGGGGAAGGTGCAGGCAGAGGCAGGAGGCAGGCAGAGGCAGGAGGCAGGCAGAGGCAGGAGGCAGGCAGAGGCAGGAGGCAGGCAGAGGCCTCTGCCTTCGAGCCAGCACCAGCAGAGGGCTGCTTGTTCTCAGTTGTGCAAATCAGGGAAAGCTCAGTGCTTTTACCAACAGGAAGAAACACAAGGCAGATGTTTCAGATGCCAGATAAAGACATCTTCTGACCTAGGGGAAGTTGTGCAATATGCATCCTAGAGGCGGAGGCCTCGGCCTTCGAGCCAGCACCAGCAGAGGGCTGCTTGTTCTCAGTTGTGCAAATCAGGGAAAGCTCAGTGCTTTTACCAACAGGAAGAAACACAAGGCAGATGTTTCAGATGCCAGATAAAGACATCTTCTGACCTAGGGGAAGTTGTGCAATATGCATCCTAGCTAGACAGCTGCACTGTGCAGCCAACAGCTCTCAGGAAAACTCCCACACACACTCCACATTAGCTTAGCAGGATCACTGGTGAGGTCCTTGGCACAGCACAGGGAACTTCCCATGTCCATAGGACCTTCCGAGGGAGAGTCCAGGAGCAGGCTGTGGCAGAGCTGTGCTCCAGGACCTCCTGCTAACATCAGGGATCAGTGGATATCTCAGTCTACTTCCAGGCCTCTCCTCATTCCTGGACCAGGGCTCTCCACCAGCTCCCATGTCCATGCACAAGGCTACACAGGTGTCCTGTGGATAAAGCTGCCCCCTGAAAGTCCCCCTTCAAGAAAGCTACATTGCAGTCCCACCAAGCTACCCACAGAGAACCCCATTCCCCTTGACAGCCTAGAAAAAACATGGGAAGCCCCCAAGCAGCAGCATCAGACCCTGCTGAGCACAGCCAGGTTCCTTAAGACCAGTGATAAAACCAACTTCAAGCAAACATCTATCAAAGAAAAGCAACAAGTGCTGCAGCAGGGAGAGCTGCAGGCAGCCCTTTGTGCCAACAGAAAGGTTTCAGGCAAGAACTTGTTCTCCCCCCATCAGTGAGACAAGAGGGGGTAGTGTGTGCTTTAACAATATTTAAACCTTTACTTCAGATCACAAGGAAAAGAGGCCTCAGCTTCACAAAAGCACATCATTGGTTTAACTAATTAATTTGATAATCCCCTCTTTGCAATCCTCAAGAGACATGCAGCTTCTAAAGCAAGTAATTACCACTAAGTGGCAACCTCTTTGTGAGGCCCAGTCTGATTAGGGGAAAAATGTCTTAAGCCAGAAATATAATCGTGGTGTGATTTCCCAGAAGGACTGGAGGAGAGACTGAATAACAACAGCTGCTCATGCTCCCCATCTGAAGGAACAGGAGCAACTCAATTACCAGGTCTCCAGCAACACTTCAAGATGCTGTTCAGTGCCACGTGCAATGCAGTTCCCCAGCAGGAGGCTTTACAGGAGATGTTTTATGGGAATAGAAGTCAGGGAGGCTCCACTTAGGGCTCTCAAATACCCACGTGTCACAGGGTGGATCAAATCCCATCAGGTGTGCAAGCTGCCAGGGTGCAGGTCCCCACAAGACAAGCAGGGGGTGGCAGCCTTATGGCCTGTCTGCACACCAGGGTGACACTTGGTTCCTTCTCTGACAAGGCAGTGGGACTCAATTCATGCAGAGCACTTCCTAGCTGCATGCCTGCTCCAGGCATCCCCAAGTGCCCGAGGTCTCTGCTCAACAACAGCCCACAGGACCCGAGTCCTGCTTCTTCATACACCCAAGACACCAACCTCAGGCTGGGCAGCTTTGGGCTACCTCAACTTTGGGCTGTTCCTGGGGAGGGTGCCCCCCAGGCCTTGAGAAGAGCCCATGTTGCACATCCCTCTTGGGTTAATGCCTCCACAACAGCATCCTCCAGAGGCTCCCCCTGATGTGAGAGCCATGAACACAGCCAAGGTGGACAGGAGCAAGGCTTGGATGGAAACCAGGCCCCCTGCCCCATCAGGAACCCTTCCCAACAGGCACATTTTCCTTACAACACACACCCCAAGATGTTTCTTCCCCTGTCTGGGTGCTGAGTCTCAGCACCCCAAGTACTCTGAGTACTGGGCAGGTGCACTGGTTGACCACGATACAACTCCTGTGGAAAGAAGACCTCAAACCTCATGGAAAGCCTGGAGCTGAGCCCTGCAGGGCACAGAACCTGGCAGCAACACACCTCTCTGTGGGTGCAGACCCAGTTAGGAGAGCTTGAATTCTTGAAGAGGAGCTGCTCGTTTGTCTCCCTGCAGTTCAGGCACTGCCCTGCCTTTCTGAGACCAAAGTGCTCTTAGCTTAGAAATCCACCTGTGGTTTCAGGACTGATGCTTCCAAACTACCACCACCTCTGGGAGGACAGATTGGCTTTCTCTGAAAAGCAGCCTAAAACTGACCCATGTATCACCAAACCCCACCTATAGAATGGCATAAGAGAGTCATCTGTTTACCTTCCCTGCTGGCAGGGATGTCCCAGGCTATTTAGTCCCCACAGCAGATGTTTACTGTGCCCTTCAAGACAGCACAGTCACTTCCAGCTAGACATGCCAGCAGGCACCTACGCCCTTCCCTTCCTGCTCCTCTTCCCAGGTCTGCTTGGCAGAGCAAGGGTTGCAAGGACAGACACCCACCCACCCACCCCACCATGTCTCTGCCATCACCAGCAGCCCCCAACAAGTGTCCCTGCTCTGTGCCCAGCTCAGCAACCAGCACCCACAAAACACCCACCCAGCTCACACCAGGGGCAGCAGATCCAGCCCTCAGTGGATGCCCCGAGTAGGTACAAAGCACCAACCATGACCAGACCAGAGTTGGGATGCACTTCTGAGCTGGACACCCCCCCCTTCTCTTCCCCAAAGCAGCCTCAATTGAAGCATGCCCTGCCAGGAGGGAGGGCTGCCAGCTCTAGCCACCCCACTCCAGGGGAGCAGGGACCCCCACTGACCACAGGCACCCAGGTGGTACCTTGAGGGGCAACCAGGGACTGCAGCATCTCCTTCACCCTGCTCCAGGAGCTCTGCCCCCCAGGACTGCTATGCCCCCCAGGTACAGGCTCTGCCAAGCCCCCCCAGCCCCTCACACCCCCCCACACTTACAGCCAGCACTTGCAGAGCCTGGGCCCAGCAGATCCCAGCAGATCCTGCAAACCACTCTCCCATGGCAGAGTCTCTCCAGAGGTAAGGAAAGCTCTCACCTGACTGCAGTTTGCTCCTCCAGACCGGGAAGGGGAGGAGAGAAGCAGCTGGGTTAGCTCAGCTCTGCCTGGGGCAGTGCAGTTGCCCCGAGGTGCAGCTCAGGCTGTGGCCATGGAATCACTCACACAGCCACATGGGTGTTCCCCAGGAGCAGCTCCCACCTGGCCTGTCCCACCTGGGCCTCGTTTCCCACTGAACCCAGGCAGTGCCACTGGGGGTCCCTCCAGGTGCTTTCTCAAAGGGCTTTTTAATCCTGCTGGTATTTCCAGCAGAGGAATGACAGCCTGCTCAGAGCTGGGCAATGTTCTCCCCTGGTGCAGGCATGGGTTTGGCTTCCCCTCCAGCCTTGCCCAGCAAAGGGGAAAAAACCTGGTTCCCTTTCTCAGCCTCAACAGAGCAAAGCTCCAGGCTGAGGTCTGAGGGACTCTGCAGTTGGCAAACAGCAGTTTGGGGTCAGGGTCTCCTGCCCAGGAGGGTCTGGAGCCAGCTCTGCTGACTGCAGGTCCAGAGCACGGGAGGTGATGGGAAAGCTCCTCAGGTGCC
>NW_009953790.1:222180-228282 GCF_000747805.2 Chaetura pelagica
GTTGCAAGGACAGACCCCCACCCACCCACCCCACCATGTCTCTGCCATCACCAGCAGCCCCCAACAAGTGTCCCTGCTCTGTGCCCAGCTCAGCAACCAGCACCCACAAAACACCCACCCAGCTCACACCAGGGGCAGCAGATCCAGCCCTCAGTGGATGCCCCGAGTAGGTACAAAGCACCAACCATGACCAGACCAGAGCTGGGATGCACTTCTGAGCTGGACACCCACCCCTTCTCTTCCCCAAAGCAGCCTCAATTGAAGCATGCCCTGCCAGGAGGGAGGGCTGCCAGCTCTAGCCACCCCACTCCAGGGGAGCAGGGACCCCCACTGACCACAGGCACCCAGGTGGTACCTTGAGGGGCAACCAGGGACTGCAGCATCTCCTTCACCCTGCTCCAGGAGCTCTGCCCCCCAGGACTGCTATGCCCCCCAGGTACAGGCTCTGCCAAGCCCCCCCAGCCCCTCACACCCCCCCACACTTACAGCCAGCACTTGCAGAGCCTGGGCCCAGCAGATCCCAGCAGATCCTGCAAACCACTCTCCCATGGCAGAGTCTCTCCAGAGGTAAGGAAAGCTCTCACCTGACTGCAGTTTGCTCCTCCAGACCGGGAAGGGGAGGAGAGAAGCAGCTGGGTTAGCTCAGCTCTGCCTGGGGCAGTGCAGTTGCCCCGAGGTGCAGCTCAGGCTGTGGCCATGGAATCACTCACACAGCCACATGGGTGTTCCCCAGGAGCAGCTCCCACCTGGCCTGTCCCACCTGGGCCTCGTTTCCCACTGAACCCAGGCAGTGCCACTGGGGGTCCCTCCAGGTGCTTTCTCAAAGGGCTTTTTAATCCTGCTGGTATTTCCAGCAGAGGAATGACAGCCTGCTCAGAGCTGGGCAATGTTCTCCCCTGGTGCAGGCATGGGTTTGGCTTCCCCTCCAGCCTTGCCCAGCAAAGGGGAAAAAACCTGGTTCCCTTTCTCAGCCTCAACAGAGCAAAGCTCCAGGCTGAGGTCTGAGGGACTCTGCAGTTGGCAAACAGCAGTTTGGGGTCAGGGTCTCCTGCCCAGGAGGGTCTGGAGCCAGCTCTGCTGACTGCAGGTCCAGAGCAAGGCAGGTGATGGGAAAGCTCCTCAGGTGCCACCGGGAAGGGCTGGTTGGGCAGGGGCAGGAGCAGCCTGCCGTGGGAAATCCACAGCTGGCAATTAGGTGAGTGAACCTCAGGGGATGCCTGAAGTGGGGGTGCCAGGCAGGAGGGCAGAGCCGGGGGGCCCACGGGGCATGGGTGGCAGGTTCCCAGAAGAAGTGGCACCTACACCAGTGAGCCTTGGTTACCAGGATGGGCTGGAGGGACAGGCAGACCGGGGCAGCCTGGTGCCAGCACGGTGGGCATCTCCTCTCCAGGGTACTAGGGCTGGACAGCACCAGCAGGGAAAGGCAGGATTTAATCCCATCAGCAGTGGTACCAACGTCTGCTGAAGAGATGAGCAGCCACCTCTTCAGAGGGGCTGGGGGCTCCTGCCATCAGCCCCCCCTGCCTTCTCCTCACCCGCCCTCCTCCCAGCGCTGTCAGCGTTCCCTGCTGGAAAGGCCTCTGCTCCCAGATCAAGGGTAGGAGCAGCTACAGAGCCAGCAGGGCAGGGACGACCAGGAGACCGACACCCCTCCAGCATCCGCAGGGAACCGCTGCCCTTGGCAGGTCCCGGCGCTGGGGGCAGCGCAGCCCCCCGGGGAGGGGAGGGAGCGGGGCGACCCCTGCCGGGGGCAACGGGCACTGCGGGCACCGCCACCTGTACCGGGGCAACGGGTACTGGGGGCAACGGGTACTGGGGGCAACGGGCACTGCGGGCACCGCCACCCGTACCGCACCGGGGCAACGGTCTCCAACTGCAGGTAACAGGTTCCCTGCGGGGCAACGGGTTCCCTGCCAGGCTCCCTGCAGGATAACCAGCTCCCTGCGGGATAACCAGCTCCCTGCGGGATAACCAGCTCCCTGCGGGATAACCAGCTCCCTGCGGGATAACCAGCTCCCTGCGGGATAACCAGCTCCCTGCGGGATAACCAGCTCCCTGCGGGATAACCAGCTCCCTGCGGGATAACCAGCTCCCTGCGGGATAACCAGCTCCCTGCGGGATAACCAGCTCCCTGCGGGATAACCAGCTCCCTGCGGGATAACCAGCTCCCTGCGGGATAACCAGCTCCCTGCGGGATAACCAGCTCCCTGCGGGATAACCAGCTCCCTGCGGGATAACCAGCTCCCTGCGGGATAACCAGCTCCCTGCGGGATAACCAGCTCCCTGCGGGATAACCAGCTCCCTGCGGGATAACCAGCTCCCTGCGGGATAACCAGCTCCCTGCGGGATAACCAGCTCCCTGCGGGATAACCAGCTCCCTGCGGGATAACCAGCTCCCTGCGGGATAACCAGCTCCCTGCGGGATAACCAGCTCCCTGCGGGATAACCAGCTCCCTGCGGGATAACCAGCTCCCTGCGGGATAACCAGCTCCCTGCGGGATAACCAGCTCCCTGCGGGATAACCAGCTCCCTGCGGGATAACCAGCTCCCTGCGGGATAACCAGCTCCCTGCGGGATAACCAGCTCCCTGCGGGATAACCAGCTCCCTGCGGGATAACCAGCTCCCTGCGGGATAACCAGCTCCCTGCGGGATAACCAGCTCCCTGCGGGATAACCAGCTCCCTGCGGGATAACCAGCTCCCTGCGGGATAACCAGCTCCCTGCGGGATAACCAGCTCCCTGCGGGATAACCAGCTCCCTGCGGGATAACCAGCTCCCTGCGGGATAACCAGCTCCCTGCGGGATAACCAGCTCCCTGCGGGATAACCAGCTCCCTGCGGGATAACCAGCTCCCTGCGGGATAACCAGCTCCCTGCGGGATAACCAGCTCCCTGCGGGATAACCAGCTCCCTGCGGGATAACCAGCTCCCTGCGGGATAACCAGCTCCCTGCGGGATAACCAGCTCCCTGCGGGATAACCAGCTCCCTGCGGGATAACCAGCTCCCTGCGGGATAACCAGCTCCCTGCGGGATAACCAGCTCCCTGCGGGATAACCAGCTCCCTGCGGGATAACCAGCTCCCTGCGGGATAACCAGCTCCCTGCGGGATAACCAGCTCCCTGCGGGATAACCAGCTCCCTGCGGGATAACCAGCTCCCTGCGGGATAACCAGCTCCCTGCGGGATAACCAGCTCCCTGCGGGATAACCAGCTCCCTGCGGGATAACCAGCTCCCTGCGGGATAACCAGCTCCCTGCGGGATAACCAGCTCCCTGCGGGATAACCAGCTCCCTGCGGGATAACCAGCTCCCTGCGGGATAACCAGCTCCCTGCAGGGATAACCGGCTCCCTGCAGGATAACCGGCTCCCTGCAGGGATAACCAGCTCCCTGCAGGATAACCAGCTCCCTGCAGGGCTCCCCCAGCAGCCCCACAGTTCCCAGCAGCCTGGGGCAGTTTGGGCACCTCTGGCCAAGCCCACCCGGCGGCAGCTGCCAGGCTGTGCTTGCTGTTCATTGAGCTCTCCAGGCTCTGCCATTTCCCGTTGGCTACTTTTGTTTAGGGAAACAAAACCGATCAAGCATTTCTAGCAATTCTGTCTTGTCACCTGTTAACTACCCAGCAGCAGCCTGGTTAACCTGCTAACCAGCAGTCAGTCCTTCAGCCCCAGGCAACACGAGGCCGTGCCCCTTCAGCAGCCAGCACCTCTCACACAGGGCATGGGAACACGTCGTTCCTGCCCTTCAGAGATGTTCTCATTTCTTTCTGTTTTTCATTCCTCTGGGACACGTTTGCAAAGCTTTTGGCAGCTTTCTCCATAAACACGGGAGGGTAAGGGGTGCCTGCTGAAAATGTGGGTCTCTATGCACGTGTGTGTGGTGGAGAAGATCATATCCTGGCTCTGGGAGGGGGGCGGGGGGTGGGGGGGCTTCCTGAGAAAGGCAGCAGGACCCTAAGTGTCCAGGAGAAATCTGGAGGGGTGACCCCTGCACCAGCCATGGTTGTGTGGTGCCAGCACCAGCCCTGCCCAGAGGAGGGTTCCCAGGACAGCTCTGAGGAGCCCACACTTTGTCCAGCTGCCTCTGAGAGCTTCAGAGCCCCCAAACCTCTGGGGACCCCCACAGGGCAAAGCCCTGGGGGTGTGCACAGCCCAGAAGTTGACTCCCCCCCCCAGCCAGCCGAGGAGCCAAAGCAAAGCTTGAACTGGCTCTCCCACTTCAGCACTGTGGGCTGTGCTGGGCTCTGGGAGGTAAAGCTGGAGCCCAGGCATTGCTGTGAGAGAGGAAAGCACAAACACAGCACACCTGGCTGCAGAGTCTGCTCTCCACCAGTACCCCAAGGCCTTTCCATGTCCTTCAAGCTTGGGTCTGATGTAGACCAGACCAACTGGGCATCTCCCCAGGGTCTCCTCAGCACCCCCCCCCTCCAGCTAACCCACCACAGGTTGGATTTACCTTCAAGGCAGCCTGGCTGCACAGCACTGGGTGCCAGGAGAAGACGAGGCAAGAAGAGCCCGGGTGGTTTCTTCAGCACTTCTTCAGGGATCTTTGCCTTCCCTGTGGCTCTGAGGAGCAGCTCTGGCTGAGGGGGAAGATGACAACTCTGGGGTGCTCAGAACATCAAAGCCCCCAGCGGGCTGGCATCCATCCTGGCTGCCCTGCAGCAGCCCCTGGCAGCAGCAGCCTGGCCACGCAGTCCTCCAGGGCCAGGGATTCAATCCCACAGCCCCTTTTGCAGGGAAACCCTTCCCACCCAGCCCCAGCAGCCCCACAGTTCCCAGCAGCCTGGGGCAGTTTGGGCACCTCTGGCCAAGCCCACCCGGCGGCAGCTGCCAGGCTGTGCTTGCTGTTCATTGAGCTCTCCAGGCTCTGCCATTTCCCGTTGGCTACTTTTGTTTAGGGAAACAAAACCGATCAAGCATTTCTAGCAATTCTGTCTTGTCACCTGTTAACTACCCAGCAGCAGCCTGGCTAACCTGCTAACCAGCAGTCAGTCCTTCAGCCCCAGGCAACACGAGGCCGTGCCCCTTCAGCAGCCAGCACCTCTCACACAGGGCATGGGAACACGTCGTTCCTGCCCTTCAGAGATGTTCTCATTTCTTTCTGTTTTTCATTCCTCTGGGACACGTTTGCAAAGCTTTTGGCAGCTTTCTCCATAAACACGGGAGGGTAAGGGGTGCCTGCTGAAAATGTGGGTCTCTATGCACGTGTGTGTGGTGGAGAAGATCATATCCTGGCTCTGGGAGGGGGGGAGGGGGGCTTCCTGAGAAAGGCAGCAGGACCCTAAGTGTCCAGGAGAAATCTGGAGGGGTGACCCCTGCACCAGCCATGGTTGTGTGGTGCCAGCACCAGCCCTGCCCAGAGGAGGGTTCCCAGGACAGCTCTGAGGAGCCCACACTTTGTCCAGCTGCCTCTGAGAGCTTCAGAGCCCCCAAACCTCTGGGGTCCCCCACAGGGCAAAGCCCTGGGGGTGTGCACAGCCCAGAAGTTGACTCCCCCCCCCAGCCAGCCGAGGAGCCAAAGCAAAGCTTGAACTGGCTCTCCCACTTCAGCACTGTGGGCTGTGCTGGGCTCTGGGAGGTAAAGCTGGAGCCCAGGCATTGCTGTGAGAGAGGAAAGCACAAACACAGCACACCTGGCTGCAGAGTCTGCTCTCCACCAGTACCCCAAGGCCTTTCCATGTCCTTCAAGCTTGGGTCTGATGTAGACCAGACCAACTGGGCATCTCCCCAGGGTCTCCTCAGCCCCCCCCCCCTCCAGCTAACCCACCACAGGTTGGATTTACCTTCAAGGCAGCCTGGCTGCACAGCACTGGGTGCCAGGAGAAGACGAGGCAAGAAGAGCCCGGGTGGTTTCTTCAGCACTTCTTCAGGGATCTTTGCCTTCCCCGTGGCTCTGAGGAGCAGCTCTGGCTGGGGGGGAAGATGACAACTCTGGGGTGCTCAGAACATCAAAGTCCCCAGCGGGCTGGCATCCATCCTGGCTGCCCTGCAGCAGCCCCTGGCAGCAGCAGCCTGGCCACGCAGTCCTCCAGGGCCAGGGATTCAATCCCACAGCCCCTTTTGCAGGGAAACCCTTCCCACCCAGCTGGGTGTGGATCCCCCC
>NW_009953790.1:228667-232810 GCF_000747805.2 Chaetura pelagica
AGACCCTCCCTGCTGGCTGCTGCATCCCTGGGCCAGCTGGCCAGGCAGCAGTGCCTGGATCTGCAAGGTCTGCAGGGCCCAGGGGGAAAGCAAGAGCTGGGCAAGATCCCTCTCCCTGGCCCTCCTTCTGCATCCCCAGGCAGCCTGGACGGCTGCCCCAGCCCCTGCATCATCCCCCCCATCCCCTATGTTGGCTGAGAAGGAGCTGCCATGGAAAGGAGAGCAGGCTGATCTGGGAGACCACCTGCCAGCACAGCGGGGCAGAGGGGCCAGGGCTGCCACCCAGCCCTCCAGAGCCAAGTCTGGGGGGAAAATGAATGGTTCCCTCCATCAACGGGCCAAACAGGCTTCCAGAGACAGCAGGGATGGCTGCTTCCCATGGGAAGGTGTTCAGTCCGATGATATCCAGGTGAGATGGAGGCCTGGACAGACAGACAAGAGCAGGAGGGAGCCAAGAGTGGGCTGATGTGTTTCCAAAATGAGTGTCCCAGCTGCCATCAGACAGAACTCCTGAATTCTCCCACTGTTCTCCACGAAAACGTGAGCTTGGCCAAAGCCTCTGCCACGCTTTGTGCTTGCTGGGGCCAAGTGGGAGGTGAGAAACTGGGCTCCCATTCATCAGCTTCCCACCAACTGGTGCCTTTGTGGAGAAAAAAAACATCACCCGGGGGCGGTCAGAAGTGCTCCAGAAATAGAGCAGAATGAGAAAAAAAACACCCCAAGGTTGCCTGTGGGTTAATGACACCCTTGCTGCAACAGAGCAAAGTGAAGCTGGCAGGTTCAAGAAAATGATTGTTGCTCTTGTTCTTGGTACCCGTGAGGCACAACTGGGTACTCACTCAAACCTGGAGCTCCCCACAACAGAGAACCAGCTTTAGGAAGATGAGACCAAGAGGGGATTTACCAAAAGGGGACAGAGAAACTAGAGCCCGAGTCTTCTCAGAGACCTGGAAGCAGAAGGGGCAGCAGGGATGAGCTGCACCAGGGGAAATTCCTGGTGGGCATAAGGAGAAAATCCCTCTGCCTGAGAGTGTTGCAGCCATGGTGTGGCTCTGGGGCAGGGAGATGGTGACACCTCAATCCCCAGGGACCTTCCAAACCTTCCAAGGTTCTGAGCTATCTAGCTCTAGCTTTGCCACCAGCCCTGGATGGAGTGGGGTTGGACCACAGACCTCCCAGTCCCCTTCCAGCCTAATATTTACCTGAGGCTCCAACAAGGCCTGAGCAATAGCAAGGTGGTGATTTTAAGATGCCTGCTTAGCTGACTTGGGAGGTGGCCAACACCAATCCACTGCTCACAGCTTGGCTCTTCCATCCAGCTGGAGCTCCTGTTCCCAAGAGCTGCCTCACATCCTCTGCTGACTGCACAAGCTCTGGTACCACGGAGAAACCGGAGCAGCTGAACGTGGGAGAAAACAAATCACTGTGGGACAAACGTGCAGATCCAATGGGGAGAGATCTGCTCTGGGGAGAAGCCTGGGTGCAAAATGATGGGTCTGTGATAGGCAGGCAGCTCCAGGATGGGGCTCCTGATAATAACAGCCAGAGGGTTGTGTGTCCTGGGGCTGACAAGCTGCTTTGGTTCTGCTTTACTCTGTCCTGGAGAGGCAGAGGTTTGGGCACACGTGTTTGTGGTTTGGCCTGGTTCTTGTGTTTTTCCACTGAAACACTCCAGTATTTTTAGGCTGAGAGAGCTGGCTCAGTGCTGTGCAGAGCAGTCCTGTGCAGGCAGGGCCCTGCCTGCTCCCTCTCCCTGTGAAGTGAACTACAAAAAGTGGAGCAGGAGAAGAAATCCTGACAAAACCCTGCGGGGAAGGTGCCACCAGCCTTGGTCACAGCATGGCTGGGGTCAAGAGCTCCAAGATGCTGGCATGAAGATCCTGCTGCCAGGCTCAGATATCCACGTGAGAGAGCAGCAACCAGCCCCAGTGTTCCCTGAAGCTGAGACATCTACTTTTCCTCCTCCAAGGACCTGGATGCCACAGACCCAGTGCTTCCAGGGAAGCAGCCTGGGCCTGGCCAGCCTCTGGCTGGCTGCTCCCCACAGCACGGCCTCATGAATGCTGTGGGCAAGCTGCACTTTGGAAAGAATGTCACATTTTCCACAAACACGATGGAAACTAGGAAATCTCATCAGGCACATGGAGCCTGAGAGGGGGGCTGTGGCCTCGGGGGCAGACGAGCAGGGAGGCACAGGGACGCGGTGCCCGTGGGAACCAAACCAGGAGCTGCAGGCACCAGGATGTGCAGAGGTTGTTCCCAGAGAGAGGAGACCCCAGACCAACCTGCTCCAACCTCCCGTTTATTGAACGTTACAAAATACTCTGCATCTGTTTTCACATCCAAACAACTGCAAATCAGATGGGAAGTCTGGAGTCGCTTGTTGGTGCCCGTGGCTACGGGAAACACCGACCCGGCTAGAGATTTAGCATGGCCCAAACACCAGACAGCAAAACCAGGATAAGGCATACCAGAAATGCAAAACTATATAAAAAAACCTTTTAAAAACCTCATGCTCACCTGGTGGGATGGGTGCAGAGCAGAGGGGCCTTGCTGATGGCACCAGAGGGTACCACCAGCTTGCCTGCCCCACCCTGTGCTCACTTGCCTGGTGCATCTTTGTGTCCCCTTCACACCTGCTGTCTCAGCACGCCCAGGTAGCTGGAACAGGCAGTTATTTACCTGTTTGAGGCATTAACAGCCCAAGTTCCCATTCCTCCTCAAGGGAACATCCCCAGCCCTCCTGCATTGCCAGAGCCCAGCTGCTGTGTGGTGCTTTTGAGTGCTGAGCAGTTCCTGGGGAACAACCCTTGGCCCTTGAGGTCCCACCAGTATTAGTTCACCTCGTGGGCCATTGCCACTAGGTCCCACCACCCTGTCAAGAGGGACCAGGGCAGGCTGAGAGGCTGGTGGCGGGGGCAGACCTTTGATGATACCCTCAGTTCTCACCCATCACCTCCCTTCCTGATGTACATTCATACCTGCTGCTCACTCCACTCCTCACACCATGACCAGCCCTCCCAGCTGACGGGCTCCAGGCAACTGGAGGGCCTGGGACACGGGCAGGATGAATGCCAAGGATGCTGTGCAGGGCAGCTGCCTCCCAGCAGAGCCAGGAAGCTGCTGAGTGCTGCAGCTCCTGGGAGCACATCTAGACAAGAGGCGTGAGGCTGGCACAGCAGGGTGGCTGCTGGAGGGGTCCCTGTGCGTTGACTAGTCCAGCTCCTCGTGGAGCCAAACCCCAGGAGCTCTGCTCCCAGTCCTGAGAAGGTCATGGCCTTGCTTCTGAGGTACCTCCACAATGCAGGGAAGGCAGAGCTGCCATGGCAAGGAGCCCACCTCTGGCCTCCTGGCTCATCTGTGCCATGAGGAACCAGCACTGCAGCTGCCTTGAAGTCAATGGCTCAGTTACTGGGCATGGACGGGTTCTGGTGCATCAGCTGCTACTCCCAGCCCTCTGTCCAGAGGTGTCCAACTCACAGCCAGGCTGGAGATCAGCTCATGCTCCCACACCTGAGAGCAGACACATCCTGTTAGCCAGCACCCACACACCTCAGGGTGGCAGAGTCCAGCTGGGATCCCAGCCCTGGGAGGAACACAGAATCCCAGACTGGTTTGGACTGGGAGGAACCTTAAAGATCATCCAGTTCCAACCCCCCTGCATGGGCAGGGACACCTCCCACCAGCCCAGGCTGCTCCAAGCCCCATCCAACCTGCCCTTCAACACTGCCAGGGATGGGGCAACAAAGGGGGGCAGTGAAAGAGAAATTCAGGGTCACAACCTGCTTGTACTGACACTATTTCAGGTGTCTCCAGAAGGTGGAGATGGTTCTGCTCATCCCACGTGGCTGGTGGGCAGGGACTGGGTTGAAGGATGAGGTGAAATGCAGGGGAGTGGGGCTGAAGTCCATGAGAGTTTTGGAAACTCCAACCCCCATAGGAGACTCTCTTAACCCTTGTGTCACTCCAAGTGTCCCACCAGGGCAGGGAGGAGTGGCCAGCACTGTCCCTGGACCAAGATGGGCCAGGTTGAGCTCTGACAAGGTCCCATCTCCAGCCTTTGACTGTTTAAGGAAGGTTATGGGGGATTCTGCCCCATCTTCATGTCCCTTGGCTGCAAGACACCAGAGATGCTGAGGTTCA
>NW_009953790.1:235459-236673 GCF_000747805.2 Chaetura pelagica
ATCCATCCCCCTTGTCCTCTCCCTCCCTGCCCTTGTCCCAAGTCCCTCCCCAGCTTTCCTGGAGCCCCTTCAGGCCCTGGAAGGTGCTCTAAGGTCTCCCTGAAGCCTTCTCTTCTCCAGGCTGAACACCCCAACTCTCCCAGCCTGGCTCCAGAGCAGAGCTGCTCCAGCCCTGGGATCACCTCCATGGCTCTTCTTCTGGACTCTCTCCAGCAGCCTCATGTCCTTAAACACATCTCTGGCCTCTCAAAGCCATGAAGATGTGTAGGGACCAGAAAGGAAGAAAGAGCTTTGGGGTCTGTGACCCCCGAGTGGACAAGGCTGGTGCCTGTTCTTGCAGCTCGAAGCCCAATTCTTGACCAGCTTTGCATCAGTAGGTGGGTGGGCAAAGCCCACTTGGGAGTGCAGCTCTGGAAGGAGTCCCAGGCTTTCCTGCCCTCCTCTCCTGGAGTTTATGGAGACATACCCAAGCTTTACAACGCAAGAGAGCAGAGCAGTCAGGGGCTCACAGCCCGTGGGCAGCCCCCAGCCCCTTCCCCACCCTCTGCTGGCCTCAGAGGTGGCCTGCCCTGTTGAACATCAGCCACTTGGGCTCTGTGGTGGGCACCATCCTGCCCTGCTCCTCCGTGGCCATCAAAGGCTGCAGCTCCTGCTGCTCCACCCCGTCTGGGCTGCTGTCACTCTGCAACCTGCTGCTCTTGGAGAGGTGGCTGGGGAACTGGAAGCAGGAGCTCAGCTCTGGCACAGCCTGGCTGGCAGACTGGGGCTGCTCCTCCAGCACAGAGCAGGTGAATCTCCTGGGCTGAGGTCCACTCTCCAAGCCCGGGGGGGAAGCGATGCTCTCCAGGGAGGAGATGCTTTGGTTCCAGGCCTTCTGCATATCCACTGGCACGATTTTGGTGGTCTCCGAGGAGACGTAAACAGCCAGATCAGCCTGGTCTCCTTTCCATGGCAGCTCCTTCTCAGCCAAGGTGGGGGATGGGGGGATGATGCAGGGGCTGGGGCAGACGTCCAGGCTGCCTGGGGATGCAGAAAGGTCATAGAATCACAGAATCCCAGGGGTTGGAAGAGACCTGGGAAGATCACCCAGCCCAACCCCCCTGCAGAGCAGGGGCACCCAGAGCACATCACACAGGAACGTGGCCAGGGGGGTTGGAATGTCTCCAGAGAAGGAGACTCCACAGCCTCTCTGGGCAGCCTGGCCCAGGGCTCTG
>NW_009953790.1:237233-248408 GCF_000747805.2 Chaetura pelagica
CCCACCTCCCCAGCCTGTCCAGGTCTCTCTGAATGGCAGCACAGCCTTCTGTGGAGGGCCAGTGAGAGGGATCTTGCCCAGCTCTTGCTTTCCCCCTGGGCCCTGCAGACCTTGCAGATCCAGGCACTGCTGCCTGGCCAGCTGGCCCAGGGGTGCAGCAGCCAGCAGGGAGGCTCTGCTGGGCTTCCAGGGGATTTTCCCACCCCTGCTCTGCTGACCTCAGGTTTGGCCCAGGCCAAGGCAACTTCGCTCCCTGGGTGGAAGAAGAACAAGCTCCCCAAGGGCAGCTGGTGTGGGCACTTTGGTGCCTACCTGGAGCTGTCTTGCCCTGCATGACCTCGTCGGTGGCTCGAGCGACGAACACGATCCCTTCATCATCCTCTCTCTCCGTGTCCGAGCTCTCGCTCTCCTCCTCCTCTGAGCTGACCAACACCAGGACAGGAGCTACAGCCAGATGGAGGCAGTTGGTTGGGAGGATGGGGCCCTCTGTGGGGCAAGGACTGACCCCGTGGAAGGAGGGCTTGGTGCTGGCACAACTGTGGTGCCACCAAGCTGGCAGCAGAGCAGGCTGCTCCATCCCATCCCATCCCACCAGGTCCCCTCAGCAGGTCCTGCAAACCTCACCAGCCTTACCAGCCTCCTGCCAGGGGACATGTCTGTGTGTCTTCCCATTGGGTGTATCACTGCTCAGAGAGGTGTTCTTCTGCAAAGGAAGAGGGACTGGCTGGGACCTGCCCCGTGCAAAGCCCTAACCCCCACCCAGGTGGCCCTGCAAGCCAAGGCAGCCCTGGGGACACAGATTCCCACCCTGGCTAGATGGCAGCCAGCAGGCAGTGCCTCCTAGTCCTTAGGTGTTGCATCTTCATGGCCCTACAGCTGAGCTGCAATGCCTTCAAAAAGCCTCCAAGGGAGAGAAGACACCTAAAGGCCAGTTTAAGCTGCAGTGCCACGTGTCTAAGCCTGGACCTGCACCAAAGTTCAGGCTACTTTGTGCTGGGTGCTCTTGGAAAGCAAATGTGGGGTTTCTCCAGGGCTTGGGACCACGTTCATAGACTGGTTTGGGCTGGAAGGGACCTTAAAGATCATCCAGTCCCACCCCCCTGCATGGGCAGGGACACCTCCCACCAGCCCAGGTTGCTCCAAGCCCCATCCAACCTGCCCTTCAACACTGCCAGGGATGGGGCAGCCACAGCTTCCCTGGGCAACCTGGGCCAGGCTCTCACCACCCTCACACCAAACATTTTCCTCCTCATGTCTCACCTCAATCTCCCTCTTCCAGTTTTAATCCCTTCCCCCTTGTCCTCTCCCTCCCTGCCCCTGTCCCAAGTCCCTCCCCAGCTTTCCTGGAGCCCCTTCAGGCACTGGAAGGTCCTCTAAGGTCTCCCCAGAGAAGCTTTGCCCAGGGAAGAACCATACCATGGCAGTGCTGGTGTGCTGGGGACACATGGACATGTGAGATGAGCTGCTCTCCCCACTGGCCCTGGAGCTGCTGCCACCCTGCAGCACCTTGACCCCCAGAGGACCTCCCTGTCTGCAGCTCAGCGGGGATGGGGAGGGCGGTTGGGGCCCACACTTGCCTTTTTCCTGCCCTTCTCCTTCAGCCTGGCCTTGCTCTTGGAGGAGCACATGTTGTGCTTGGTGGACTTGAAGGTCTCCAGCCTCCTCTTCATGTTCTGCCGGAAGATCTCCTTATCCTGCCGCTCTTGCTTATCTGGAGAGATGAAGTGACGGCTGTAGCTGGCCTTGTACTGGCCGGGGGAGAGGCAGAAGAGACGGAGACGGGTGAGCAGCTGTCCCCAGGGAGCACCCAGCACCCCCCTGCCCACCCGCTGGGGTGCTCACCCGCCGGCGCGGCTTGTAGAGGCTCCCGCGCAGGACGTGGTGCATGGCCGCGTCCTCCTTGTCCCGCCGGCTCCGCACCGTGTCGATCACCTGCAGGTCCAGGCAGGCCCCGCTCCCGCTCTCCCTCCTGTTGTGGGGAGAAGTCACAGAGGGTTGGGAGAAACCTCTGCAGAGCTTCTAGTGAGACTCGTTTCTAGAGAGAGGCGCCGCGGTGAGGTGGGATCGCGGCTCCCGGCAGTGGGAGGAGGGGGCTCGGGGTGAGGGGGGGTCAGAGGAGCACAGGGTGGTCAGGGTTGGGAGGGACCACTGGAGATCATCCAGTGCAACCTCCCTGCTAGGCTGAATTAGTCTGCTTAGGCTTCCTACCTCTTCTTGGAGTAACAGGCACCACAGGTATTTGCTCATCTTGAGCATTTTCTGCTGTTTGAAGACTAGAAGTCTCAGATGTGTCTTTTGTACGCCTGGTACTTCTCCTAGGAGACTGTGCAAACAGAACTGGTTTGTCTTTCTTCAGTAGTTGCTCCTCATCTGCCAATGGAATACTTAGATTTCTACTCAGTTGTCCCCTTGTGCGTGTTCTAGGAGTGACAACACGCTCTACTTGATATCTACTGGTTTCATCTTCCACTTCTTCTGGCACAGTTGTTAAGGGAGTTCTTGCCTTCTGGAATCTAGTTACTTTTTTACCTATGGTTTCATGAATAGACTGTTCTACGACTTCAGATGTAAATTCTTTACTTCTTGTGTCTTTGATTACATCCAGTAAGTTCTCAGCAATAGCTACCTTAATGGGTTCAGGCACATACGGGAGTGACTCTGCAATATTTTGAGATTCCTGATCACTAGTTACAGTGCACACTGAATTTGTAACATGTTCTTGGTTTTCTGTATTTCCAAAGTTGTTCAGAGGCTTTTCCTCTGTTGTTGTGCCAGCCAGTTTAGAAGCATCTACTGCTGTAGAGTCTTCCATCTCCGCTTCACCTTCTTCTCCTTCCAAGACTAGAGTAAAATTAGGCTGCTGTGACATCCCATTGCCTGGTCCCTGAGCTGCAGGTTCATTGCCACCTTGCTGATGGATGGACACCAGGCCATGCTCCACTTGCTTTACAAACTACAGCAGCTCAAACTGATGGAGATGCTGGGCTCCTGCACCCTGGCACAACCCCCCCGTGGGGAAGGGTCTGGCTGCAGGGGCCCAGCAGGGACTGCCCAGGGCTCTGCAGAGGTGCTGGTACTCACAGGAGGTTTGTGACCGACGACTCGGACACGGAGGTGCGGCTGGGCATGGAGGGCAGGGCCAGCTTGGCAGCCGAGAGCACGTGGCCACCCTGGGAGGTGGGAGGGCAAAGCTGGCACTGGGGGTCCCCACTGCCCTGCCAGAGGGGACACAGCATGGCCACGCACGGGGCCAGCTGGCTCCTGCCAGGCCATCCCACCTCCCCATCCCCACCACCTGCCCGCTCGTCCCCCACCTGGTCAGCAAAGCTGATGGCATCACGGATGTTCAGCTTGTAGTAGACATCCCAGATCTCATCCCGCAGCCTGTAGGCAGATTTCCTCATCAGGAGCTGGCTCAGGTACTTCTTGTCAAACTGCTCCCACCTGCCAGCAGGTGAAGACATGGGTGGTTGAGCTCCCACGGGGGGAAGCACAGCCAGGGAACCCTGCCCGTGTGAGGCTGAGTGGGCAAAGCATGGCTAGAGTGGGCTGGGCACTTGGGCACTGGCACAGGCTGACCAGGGAGGTGGTGGAGTCACCATCCCTGGAGGCAGCCAAAAAACCATGCAGACTTCAGGGCATGCTCTTGTGGGCATGGTGGGTTTTTCCAGGTTGGTGGTTGGACTCGGTGACCTTAGAGGTCTTTTCCAACCATGAGGATTCTGTGGTTCTGTGACCTGTGCCCTGGGAGGGCAGGAGGGGACAGGACAGGCTGATCCTTCCTGCCCAAGGGGAAGCTGGAGACCAGCAGGTCTGCAGGAGGGATGGGAGTGGGAGCAGGAGCAGCCCTGCTGGAGCATTTCCCCTCCAGGAAACAGGCTTGTCCCATCCCTTTCCTGCCACCACCCTGCAGATAAACACTGCCTGGGCTTCCACAGGGCTGTGCCCAGCACAGCTCCACGGGGAGGCACAGGGACATTGCTGCCACCATGGCCACCCCACAGGCACCAGCAGCTCCCTCCTGGGGAAGCAACGCCAGGTCCTGCAGCATCTCCAGCTGCACCTGCCCAATCACTCTGGGGTGCTTCTGGGAGCTTGTCTGCTGCTGAAGAGCAGATGGACAGTTCCCTTCCAGATGAACAGACATCCAGCCTGCCTGGTACTGCCACCCTGCCTTCAGCAGGGGTGTCCTCCAGTGGGGACCCTGCCATGTCCCCAGGGCTGCCCTGCAACCCCCACCCAGCTGGTGGCCAGCAGAGGATCCTGGCTAAGACACTCACTTGTCCCGCCAGTAATGGTAGCCATGGTGCCCCACGATGTCCTCCACTGCTGCCAGGATGTGGTCAAAGGCCTGGAGTGAGGAGAAGAGTGGTGGTGAGGGGGTGGGTGCCCCGGGGGGTGCTGAGGCCACATGTGGCTCCAGCCCCCAGCACCTACGTGCTCATGGAGCTCCTCGTTCAGCGTGGGCTTGTGGTGGTCGCTGCGCTTCACCTTCAGCCAGGTCACCAGGGGTTTGATGGTCAGGCCCTGGAATGGCAGGAGGAGGCAGGGGAAAGACTGGGAGGGTGAGAGGGTGCATGGCTGGGGCACGGGAGCAGAAGCAGAAAGAAGTGACCAGGGGCAGCAGCTGTGTCGGCCAAACGTGTCCCTCCCAACCCAATCCTTGCACCCAGGACCTGGGTGATGGTCCCGTGTCTCAGCAGGCAGTGACCACTCTGTACCCCACACCCCCCCTGACCCCAGGCTGGTGTCCATCTGCTGTGGCACCCCTTCCTGGGGAGCAGGAACTCCAGAGCCATGGGCCATCAGCAGCTTGTAAGGGAAATGGCCTGGCCAGGTACACTTGGAGACAAGTCTCCAAGACACTCTCTTGGAGACAGTTCCAGAACAAGAGGGAAACAACATGGGCCATGGCCCTGCCACCATGACAGCCACCACAGAGGTCCTGCACGCCAGCCTGGGCATGGATGGAGTGCCAGAAGGCATCCAAGGTGACTTGAAAAGAGGTACTTGCCCCAAGCACGTGTCCTGACCAGCCAGGTGAGCTCTGGGCAAGAGGGCAGCACTGGAGGAGGGCACGGTGTCCTCACCTGCACGATGACGGTGAAGAACACCACCACGATGGTTGTTGCCACAAAGTAGTCCTTGGCTTTCACCTTCGCCCTGTCCAGCAGGATGACCAGGGCGAAGGCCACAGCTCCACGGAGGCCACCATAGGACATGACCACCTGGTCGATCCTGTCCAGGGGGATGAGGCGGAAGCGGTTGAGCACGTAGGTCTGGAGGACAACACCTAGGGAAGGAGGAGGAGAGCCTGGGATGCTGGCAGAGCCTGGCCTGCTCCTGGAGATGGGGCAAAGCCCAGCCCAGCAGCTGTGGCTGCTCCTGTGTCCCAGCTTTTCTCAGGGAATGCCACTTTTTTGGCAGGAAAAGGGTTGGGTGCTCCCAGCCCAGAAGCCCAGTGGGGCAGACTGACCCACAGCTCTGAAGAGCAGGATGAAGACGAGGGTGCCCAGCACCAGGGCTGTGTCCCACGCCCACTTGGAGGTGTCCACGGCCGAGATGCCCAGAAACATGAAGATGATGGTCTCCGAGCTGCTGGCCAGTGTCTTCATGGTGTACTTGACCGTGGTGCGGGACTTCTGGGAGATGTTGGCTTCCACGTACTTCTTGCAGCAGATCCCACAGAAGGTGACACTGGGGAGGGGCAGAAGGAGCCAGCGTGACCCTACGGTAGGACGAGGAGCAGGTCTGCTCACCACCACTTGCTGCTCAGCACGATTTCCTGGACCTTCCCCCCCCCAGGAGACACCCTGGTACTCACGCCAGGATGGAGGAGAGCGAGACCATCTCAGCAGCCAGGTAGGCCACGTAGGCCAGGAGGAAGACGAAGAGGGGCTCGATGATGCGCACGCGCTTGGTGAACCTCGTGGTCAGGGCCAGGAGGAAGGCAAAGAGCAGCCCCACGGCCGTGCCCCCCAGGCTCACCAGGAAGAAGGAGGCTGGTGGGGTGGGGAGAAGACCCGTTGGCAGCGCCCCGCAGGTGAGCCCAGCTCCTGTGCCCCACCTTCCCGGCAGGGCATCCAGTGGTGACAGCCAGTGTGTGACCACTGGGAGGGAGGTGACAGAGCTGTGGTGCTCAGTGATGCTCAGGTCCACCCCATGGAACAGCAGCACCCGTGCTTGCCCCGGTGCAGTCCCACCCTGGAGGGGTGGAGGGTCTGGTGGGCACGTACTCACCTACCCCCTTCAAGTAGTCCGTGGCGTGGACGTGTGCTGGGCCCAGCTCCACAAAGGAGTTGAAGACCTTGTAGAGCACCTGCAGGCAAGGCAAATCCCTTGGGGAGGGGCAGCACCCACGGGCAGGATGGACCCCACAGAAGAGGGTCCAACTCTGCCAGGTGACACAGCTCATCTCAGCAAAGTCCCCCCAGGGCCGAGGAGAGAGGAGCCATGGTGTGGGTCTGCTGCTGGCTTAGGGATGTCACCTGCACCTTCTGCCCACCCTGGGGGATTCCAGTGCCCTGGCCCACGTTGGGCTCTGCTTTTGTGTCCCCCAAGCTCCGACTCACCACGGTGACTGCATCATTCAGGAGGGACTCGCCAAACACGATGATGAAGAGGGTCTCATTCACGTGGACCTCTTCGAAGACGGCCAGCACTGCCACGGGGTCCACAGCTGAGATGAGGCTGCCGAAGAGCAGGAAATCCATCAGCCCAGCTTCAACGCCTGGATCTGCTGGGACAGAAGGAACCAAGCTCAGGCAGATCATCTGCCCCACAGCCCCTCTCACCAGGCTGAGACACCCGATGGCCGCAGCATCTCAACTTGGGGTGCAGTGGGCTTAGCCTGGGAGTGTTCTCAGACCTCCTGGAGCCCCCCAGGAGAAGCAGGGCTCCCTGCAGCATGAGGGGAGCAGGGTTTGGATGTCCTCCTGGGCACCCAGGTGCATCACTGCTCCTCAGGCAGGTATGGAGGCTCAGCAGCCCCACCTGAGGTCCAGGCATCAAGCCCAGGGGCTCCAGCCGAGGAGAGGGAACCTGGCAGCGAGGAGAGGGAACCTGGCAGTGAGGACAGGAAGCCAGCAGCACTAGCCAAGGTCGGTGACAAAAATAGCAGAGACATGAGTCAGCCCAGTGCTGAGCAGGGTTTGTCCTGCACGCTTGACAGTCCTGCTGGAGCACCATCCCCAGGACACCAGGACTTCTCCTTCCTAGGAATCCACGGCGGGGCTGGGCAGCGGGATATGAATTTGGGGGGGGTTGCTTTGCACCCTCCAACCCATCTTTTGGGCTGCCCGAGCTTGGCAGCCCTGTGCACCCACCCATGAGCCCGGCCCGGTGCAGCCCCCAGAGCGCAGTGCCGGTGGTGAAGGAGTTCCAGAGCGTGCCCACCACGGCGTAGGTGAGGATGGCGCCGATGTTGTCGAAGAACAACCTGCTGGGCATGAAGTAGCCCGAGTCCAGGACGATGGGGGGCAGGAGGAAGAGGAAGAACATGTTGGGCTCCAGTTGGTACTCAGCTTTCTTGGCCACGGCCAACACGATGCCCCCCAGGCCCAGCCCCAGCAGGATGAGGAGGCAGCTCTCCGGGACGATGGACGTCACCTTCCTCGACAGGTGGAAAACTAGGAGGAAAGGAAGGATGGGAACATCGGGCAGGTGGACAGAGCATTGCAGATCCACACGCCCCATGGGAGGGCTGGATGATGCATGACAGACCCCAGGGTTGACAAGGGGGCACCTAAGGTTGCTTCGTGGCTATGTGTGCAGAGAAGACTTTCCAGCTAGCTCCCAGGTCAGGCTTTCAGGTCCCCAAACTCTTTGGCATCTCCTTCCCCTCCCCAGCCACTGCCCAATGCACCAGGCAGCTGCTGGTTTCCTTTTCTGGGCTCTGGCAAAAGCAGCCAGTGAGCACGTTCATGGTGTCACCAGCAACACCACTGCTGTTGGAGCAAAGATGTCACCACGACATGCTACCCGACTAGATATGAGGATGCTCAGCCCTGGTGAGAGGGTGACCTTGTTTGCAGCCATCTGAGTGAGCAGATGGAGCAGGACACAAACCACTGCAGCACAACCCTCCACAGAGCCCACTGACCCACCCGTGTGCAAACACCAGGACAGCAGGAGCTGCAGCTCTAGGGATACTTTGAATAATCAAGTTATTCCACCTGAGGTTTGGACCACATTTCAACTGCTGTGGAACAGGATGGGCTTTTTAAAGCATGGCCTGGTGTCCATCCATCAGCAAGGGGGCAATGAGCCTGCAGCTCGGGCACCAGGCACTGGGATGTCACAGCAGCCAGCACAGGGGACTCACTCCTCCAGGCAGCCTTGTCCACAGGGTGTTTGTCCCCTCATCGTTCTGCCATCACTTGTGACATCCGGCCCAGCTCTGGAGCACGACTTGGCCATCAGATGGAGAAACCTTCTCCTGGGGAGCAGGTCCCTCCAGGCACTTCCAGAGCCACCTCTGTCCTTGGGCACCCAGCAGGTACAAGGGACACCAGAGCAGCCTCTGAGCTGTCACTTGGCTGCAAACCCAGTCCTGCTGCCAACCCAACACCTGGCCCCTGAAGCCCTTGAGCTGGACTAAAGGTGTCCATTGCATGTGGCAAGTCATCCCAGCAGATGCAGGTGCCCAGCATCTCCATCCCCATCAGCTGAAGTCCTGGAGAGAGTCCAGCCCAGGGCACTGAGATGCTGGGGGAACTGGAGCATCTGCCTGTGAGGAAAGGCTGGGAGAGCTGGGGCTGCTCAGCTGGAGAGGAGGAGCCTGAGGGGGGATCTGATCAGTGCTGGTCAATATCTGCAGGGGGTGTCAGGAGGATGGGCCAGACTCTTCTCAGGGGTGTCCAGTGACAGGACAAGGGGCAATGGGCACAAACTGGAGCACAGGAGGGACAAGTTAAACATCAGGAGAAACTTCTTTTCCCAGAGCCCTGGGACAGTTTGCCCAGGGAGGTGGTGGAGTCTCCACCCCTGGAGACATCCCAGCCCCCCCGGACGTGTTCCTGTGGGATGTGCTGTAGGTGGTCCTGCCCTAGCAGGGAGGTTGCACTAGATGATCTCCAGTGGTCCCTCCCAACCCTGACCACCCTGTGCTCCTCTGACCCCCCCTCACCCCCAGCCCCCTCCTCCCACTGCCGGGAGCCGCGATCCAACGCGGGGAGAAACCAGCGACACACACACGGAGCCTGCAGCCCCCTGAGCAAATCCACAGCCCTGGGAAGGGTTGGCCGAGCTCCAGCCCTGCCAAATTCCTGCCCAATTCCTCCCAAACCCCCGCAGCAGCCTCGGCAGAGCCCTGCTCACCCCCTGCCAGCCCCACGGAGGCAGCTCCGGTGGGCGACGGGCGCTCGAAGCCGCTTCCCCGCCCACGGGAACTGAGCTCTGAAGTTTTCAAGAAGGGAACGAGGCGTCCAGCCCCTTTTCTGCATGCTCGGGAGCATTGCCAAGATCCCTGTTCCAGCAACCCATCTGCACTCCCCGTGCTGTGGAGATAGATAGGCCCTGGCTGGCTCGAGACACCCAGGAGAGCCCGCAGAGATGCTACGGGGACGTGGATCCTGGATGTCACCCACCCTTCCTTCCCCTGAGCCAAAAACCTTGGGGAAAAAAAAAAAAAAGGGAGCAGCATTGATGGGAAAGACCCTGGGTTTCCAAAAATGCCCTGGCTGAGATGGGGGTTTTGCCACCCTCCTCATCCAATGACCACCCAGCAGCTCCTCTGCACCACGGGGAGCAGCCAGCAGGGACAGGGGGGAAGGAGCTGCCATTTCACACGTGCTGGAGTCAAGAATTTCAGCATTAAAGGTTCCCACAGCAACGGTAACTTAGCCACATGTGAATTAACTTCAGAACCATAATCCACACTCAGGCATCCATAAAAGGGGATTTGCCATGGGAAGAACTCGGGGCCCAACCTGCTCCACTCCTCCAGTGCTCAGGAAACACCAAAACCAAGGCACGAGCACCTAAAGACAGAGGTGACAGTGCAAGGAGAGAAGGTTGTGCCCCATGGGGATGCTGCTGGGTATAAAAACATCCACCTGCTGGGAAACCCCTGCCCGTGGGACAACCCTGGGTAAGAAGCAGGTTTGGGGCAATGCTCCTGCTGGTCCTTCATCTCTCTTCTCCCATCCAAGCAGATCTGTGCTCTGGCCAAGCACAGAAAAGGCAGCAGAGCCCAGATGATGCCTGGCTGTGCAGGAAGGCAACACCCAGGCCAGTTCTTCCCCACCCCGGGTGTTTATTGGCTCGAGGCATCGTGACAGCCTGGGAGAACAGAGCCCACAGTGTCACTTCCCTGTCACCCGGGCGTGGGGCCACTTCCTCCCCTGCAGTCACAGGGCTGTGAGCTGGCAGCCCCACAGCTGCTGCTCTGCAGCCCCCGCTGCTCCCAGGCATCCTCCAGCCCCACCTCCAGCTCCTCTGTGGGCTCCTGGGTGCCCTGGGGACCACAGGCATGGGGGTTGTGCCTCCCAGATGGAGAGAGGGACAGTGGCCATCAGGTTGCCTCAGGCCTGGAAGAGTGTGGTGGGGCTGTGGGGCTGGGACAATCCCAGTTCAGACCCCCATGGCACCCACCAGCTGCACTGGGACAGAGGGGAATGCACCAAGGGAAACCCACGGAGGGAAGATGCTTGAGAGAAGACAGTGAGAGCCAGGGAAAGGAATCATCTCTCTTGATCTTCTGCAGGGAGGAGGGACATGCTTGGCAGCTGGAGGTGGCACCGCTGCAGGGAGCAGGTTCTACTTTTAAGCTTATGCTGCTCATTAATTCACTCCTCGCGATGCTTTAGGGCTCCCTGGTGAGCAGGCCCAGGGAGGAGAGGAACGTCAGGTCCACGGCAGTGGGGTGGAGGACACTTGGGACCAGCAGAGGCCAGCTGGTGGCCACAGCTGTAGCTGTCCCCCTGGGCACTGGGAGCTGGTCCCCAGCTGCTTGGAGACTCCCAGATTCCCCTGCCTAACCCTGACCCCATGTTTCCTGACCTGGCTCCAAACTAAGAGGGTGTCTGTACCCACCCCCCTAAGAGGGCTGTGCCCCCAGCCAGGCCCCCCAGGAGGTAAAAACCAGCCTCAAGGTCATGGTCTCATCTCCAGCACAGCAGGCAGAGACACAGCAGGGGACCAGCCCCTGGGGACCCTGCTCAGCAGAGGTGCAGG
>NW_009953790.1:249160-249739 GCF_000747805.2 Chaetura pelagica
CCCACCGGCTCCGCCCGCCGCTCCCCGGCCCCGGGGATGCCCCGGGCCAGACCCCGGTACTGCCGCGGGGAGCCGGTGCTGACCCGATCACCCCTCGGTACGGTCCCGGTGCTGACTCGACCACCCCTTGGTACTGACCCTGAGTCCTCGGTACTGACCCGACCACCCCTCGGTACAGACCCGACCATCCCTTGGTACTGCCCCTGAGTCCTCGGTACCGACCCGACCACCCCTTGGTACTGACCCTGAGTCCTCGGTACCGACCCGACCACCCCTTGGTACTGCCCCGGGGCCCCGGTGCTGACCCGAACACCCCTCGGTACTGACCAGAACACCCCTTGGTACTGATCCGAACACCCCTCGGTACTGACCAGAACACCCCTTCGTACAGACCCGACCACCCCTTGGTACTGACCCGGGGTCCTCGGTACTGACCTGAACATCCCTTGGTACAGACCCGACCAGCCCTTGGAACAGCCCCTGAGTCCCCGGTACTGACCCGGCTACCCCTTGGTACTTACCCGAGCCCCCATACTGACCCGACCACCCCTCGGTACTGCCCCCTGAGTCCCCAGTACC
>NW_009953790.1:250273-253181 GCF_000747805.2 Chaetura pelagica
CCGCCCCGACCACCCCTCGGTACCGCCCCGACCACCCCCGGTGCTGCCCCGGGATCATCCGTGTTGTCCAGGGGCTCCTGGTGCTGCCCCAGCCCCCTCGGTACTTACCCAGCCCACCCCAGGCCCCGGGTACTGCCTGGAACCCACCAGGTCCTGCCCTGGGACCCCCAGTACTGCCCTGCACCCCTCACCCCACCCTGTCCCACCCCAGATTCCCCCAGTGCTGCCCCAGGGTCCCCCATAATGTTCAGGGGCTCCCGGTACTGCCCTGCTCCCCTCACCCCACCTGGTACCACCCCAGATTCCCCCAGTGCTGCCCCAGGGTCCCCCATATTGTTCAGGGGCTCCCGGTACTGCCCCCCATCACCCCTCTGGTGCTGCCCCAGCCCCCCAATACTGCCTTGGGGCCCGCGGTGCTGCCGCGGGACCCCTGCACTTACCCCTGGGACCCAGCGCTGCCCTACTCAACCCACACATCCCCCTGGTCCCACTTCTGTCCCCTTGCCCTGGTGGCCTCTGCCCCACAGCAGTCTCCTTGCCCCTGTGCCCCCCTGCCCCACATCATTCCCACCCGGTGCCCTCTGCACCCCACTGGTCCCCCCTGCCCCCCCTTGGTGCCCCTGTCCTGCCCGGGTCCCATCACCATCCTCCTGCACCCACCAGATTCCAAATCTCCCAGCCCAGCCCCTTCTGCTGCCAAGAGCACCCCCATCCAGGGTGCTCCCCCAACCCCATGGTTCACCCTCACCTCCCCAGCCCCTCTCAGACACCCCTAAAGATGCCCACTGAGCCTGGGCCATCCCCCCTGCTCCCTGAGGTGCCCCATCTTCCACATCCCATCCTGGTGCCTCCCAGATCCAGAGCACCCTGTGGTGGGCAGGCAGCAGAGGGTGCCCAGGAGATGCCACCTGGCAGGGGGAAGAAGGGACCCTGGCACAGCACTTCATGGGGAGCCAGCTCTGAGCTGTGTCTGTGTGTCCCCAGGGCCAGGACAGAAGGACCCCTTGGCCTCTGGCTGGCACTGCCTATGGATCAGGCACCCTTGGAAGTGGAGTGCTGGGCACAGCCCACTGGAATGAGCTCCAGGATATGTCCCCAGAAGCCTCAGTGGTGTCACCTCTTCCCATCTCTCTGATCCAGCACCGACCTTTTCCAGAGGCAGCAAAGGAAAGCAGCCTGGTGCTGCCACCCCCTGCCAGCTGCTCCAGCCAGCAAAGGCAGGGCAGGAACGGTCTGGCCAGGGCTGGGATGGGAACAGGTTCCCTCCACTCCCCTTTTCCCTTGTCAAAAGTGTCATTAAATCTCCCCCTTCCTTTGCTTCCCTCAGGATGGTCATGCCCTGCTGCCCTGACCTCCTGGACCCAGCCCGTGCCACTGCCTGGGAAACCCTGCCAAGCTCCCCCAGGCTGATTAGAAAACATGTCTTCAAGGAAAAAGGCTGCTCAGGGCAGGGAGGGAGTCCCCATCCCTGGAGGGGTTTCCAAGCCCTGTAGATGGGGAGCTGAGGGACACGGGGCAGTGGTGGCCTTGGCAGGGCTGGGGGAAGGGTTGGGCTTGGTGACCTTAAAGGTCTTTTCCAACTGAATCCTGTGATTTCGTGATGCTCTGATCACACCTCGCTCCTCCTGGGAGCCCGGGCAAGGGGGAGGTTCCCTGCCCACCCCTCCAGCACCTTGGGCCCAGGTGATCAGTCAAAAAGAAAGTAAAATCACCTTTCCAAAAGCTTTGCCTCACTGGGTTGGGCTCAGCATGCCCAGTGATGCTTCATGCTGAGTCCAGGAGTGATGGGACCTTCCCGTGTCCCCAGACCCATCCCCTGGTGCAGCCACAGTTCCCCTGGGTCCTCCTGAGGGTCCCAGCTCCCCTTTGCCTGCTCCTTCCCAAGCCCACCATGGCCTTAGTGATGAACACATGGTCCAGCTTGGACACTCATTAGCATCAACTCTGGCCCCAGAGCTGCCAGGGTGGTACCACTGCCCCCTGGCTCCAGGGGGCTCCCAGAGCAGGGGGGCTCATCCCTCCTCCACTACCCCCTGCCCCAGAATGGGGAGTTTCAGCCCCACACCTGTACTACCATTCACCCAGGGCAAGCAGCCCCTACCAGTGCAGCCCAGAGCTCCCCAGGGCCTGGAGCATCCCTGGCACTGCAGCATCCTGGAACTGGAGCATCCTGGCACTAGACCACTCCTTTGGATCATCCATCTGGGGTCAGAGACAGCTCCAAGGGCCTGGAGCATCCCTAACACTGGAATATCCTGGCAGAGCAGCCCTCCAGGGTGGGAGGCAGTTCCAAGGGCCTGGAGCATCCCTGACACTGGAATATCCTGGCAGAGCATCCCTCTGGGCTGGGAGGCAGCTCCTGGGGCCTGGATCATCCCTGACATGAGAACATCCCGGTGGAGCATCTCTCCAGGGCAGGAGGCATCTCCCTGGCACTTGGATCATCCCTAACTTCGGAGCATCCCTGATACCAGAGCAGCCCTCTGAGCTGGGGCACAGTTCCCAGGGCTGGAGCATCCCTGACACTGGAGCATCCTGGAACTGGAGCATTCCTGGCACTGGAGCACCCCGGCACCAAAGCACCCTGGCAGAGCATCCCCCCATGGTGAGAGACAGTTCCTAGGGCCCGGAGCATCCCTGACACTGGAGCATCCTGGAACCGGAGCATCCCTGACACTGGAGCATCCTGGAACTGGAGCATTCCTGGCACTGGAGCACCCCGGCACCAAAGCACCCTGGCAGAGCATCCCCCCATGGTGAGAGACAGTTCCTAGGGCCCGGAGCATCCCTGACACTGGAGCATCCTGGAACCGGAGCATCCCTGACACTGGAGCATCCTGGAACTGGAGCATTCCTGGCACTGGAGCATCCCTGACACTGGAGCATCCCTGACACTGGAGCACCCTGG
>NW_009953790.1:254093-254719 GCF_000747805.2 Chaetura pelagica
CTGGAGCATCCCTGACACTGGAGCATCCTGGAACCGGAGCATCCTGGAACTGGAGCATCCCTGGAACTGGAGCATCCTGGACCTGGAGCATCCCTGGCACTGGAGCATCCTGGAACTGGAGCATCCCTGACACTGGAGCATCCTGGAACTGGAGCATCCCTGGCACTGGAGCATCCTGGAACCGGAGCATCCTGGAATTGGAGCATCCCGGAACTGGAGCATCCCTGACACCGGAGCATCCTGGAACCAAAGCATCCCTGACACCGGAGCATCCCGGTGGAGCATCCCCCCAGGGTGAGAGGCAGCTCCCAGGGCCTGGAGCATCCCTGACACTGGAGCATCCTGGAAGCGGAGCATCCTGGAACCGGAACATCCCTGACACTGGAGCATCCTGGAATTGGATCATCCCTGACACTGGAGCATCCTGGAGCTGGAGCATCCTGGAACCGGAGCATCCCTGACACCGGAGCATCCCGGCGGAGCATCCCCAGCACCGGAACATCCCGGCGGATGATCCCTGCAGGGCATTCCCGGCTCCGGGATGCCCACGGGAGGGCGCGCTGAGCCCCGAGCTGCCCGTTCCCGGGGCGGGACGGGGCGGACCGAGGCGGTGCCACCTCCCCACC
>NW_009953790.1:255490-261356 GCF_000747805.2 Chaetura pelagica
GGCAAGAGACAGGAGCTGAAGGCAGGGGCCGTGTCTTCCTTGTCTTCCCTGATCCAGGCTGGGACAGAGGGGCTGGGAGCCAGAGGAGCCGGGAACTCTTCCCCCTGGGTACCCTGCGGTACTGGGATGCTTTCCGAGCATCCTTTGCGGGACTGGGACGGGCTGGTTTTCCTCCTTACGAGCTGAAATGAGGTGTGGGCTGGTGATGGTCGAACATCCCCAGCTTGCAGCACCACCGGGGTGCAGGGAAAGGGGGCAGGCAGGGAGGGAGGGTCCTGCCCGGGGGCTGGGTGGGAGAGCTGGGAGCAGCAGGAGGTGGGAAAGCCCTGCCTGCCCCCAAAACACCCCTTTCGTTCCCCCTTTTTCGTTTCCCTCGGGGCCGCGTCTCCCGTCGGGGGCCGCCACGGGATTTTTAGGTGGTGACTAAAAGGAGTTTGTTTGGGAACAAACAGCCCTGAGATATGACGAACGGAGCGACCTCAGATTTCAGGCATGTGCTCTGTAACGGGATCACCAGCCCGGGGTGCTGCCGAGGTGGCCAAGGGGGGGGGGTGGACGCGGCATTCCCGAGGGCAGGAACGTTGCAAGGAGGTGCGGTGCCCAGCAGAGGCGTGGTGATCCCCAGGGCTCGGGCTCTGTTCCCTGCTTAAGCCAAGCTCAGGGTGGTTTTTTTCCATAGTTTCCCATGGCAAAATCACAGGCAAGTGGCTGAGACTCCACTGGGATTATAACCCAGATTCCTGGGGTGTGGAGGTGCAGTTATACAGGGTACAGCCCTTGGGGACGGGGGCTCCATCCCAGCCTGCCCAGCCGGGATGCAGGCTGAGGTTTGCAGGAGGTCAGGAGCCTCCTGCGGTGGGATTTACACCCTATGGGATGAGTTGGGTCTCCTGAACCTTCCAAATTCAGAGCTGGCACTTTGGAACCACCACACAGCCCTTGTCACCCTGGCACAGCCTCCCCGTGGTGCCCTCGGTGCCAGGTGCTGCTCAGCTCCATCCGCCCTAAAATTAGTAAATGAGCACTCACATTTTTTTTTTTCCCCAAGGAACTGGCTGTCAAAATAAAAAACATGCAGCTGAGGGTGCCCAGTGCCAGGCTTGTCCTGAGGTGACGTGCTGGGCCCCACGTCTGGAGCTGCAGAGCAGCAGGAGGAGCTGGGCTGGGGCTCCCCACGTCCCCCACGCTGCCTTGGGGGGCACTGCCCGGGTCCTGGTGCACAGCAAAGCTGCTCCCGGGGTTTGGGAACAGCCTGGACATGATGAGCAGGAGGTTTCTTGCCTTGAACAACATGTCCTGCTCTGGGACACCCTCGGTGCTTCCTCCCCCTGCCCCAGCACTGATGACTTTTTCATGCCGGCCGGAAAACGGGTTTGTGCTTGAAAATCCCTTCCCGCTTTGTTTGCTGCCACCACATTGTTCAGCTCCAGACTGATACTATCTCCTCCTGCTTTCCAGCGTGTTTTCTAGGACCCTGGGGTGATGCTCGTGCTGGGTGGGGGGTGCAGTTCTGACCCTCTGCAGGCAGGTTTTGGCAGGGCAGATGTTTTGGCCTCTGCTCCCCGCGGGGCTCCCCTGCCCCCCCAGCACTATCTCACCTCTCAGCCAAGGGACTTGTTTTTTCCAAACAGTTGCAAAACCTGAAGGGCTGGAGCTTCACTTTCCCTTTCCCCAGGGAAAAGCAAACAGCTCGCTGGCCTCCCTGGCTCAAGCCATGATAGAGGCTTGAGAGAGGAGAGGTTGCTGGGTTGCTTGGTGCACACATGAGGTGTATGAGCCCAGTCCCACCAGCCCTGCTTGTCCTGACCAGCTCAAGGAGGGGGGGGTGGTTTCTCTGAGGGTCTTTGCCTCACTTAACCTCTGGCAGGCCCCAAAAGCAGTGAGATGGGGGGCACTGGCAGTGCTGCCATCTGGCTTCACCACCTGCTTCTCTCCCAGTGCTGAGGTAGGTGCCCTGCAGCTCCCAGCACAGTCTTGGAGTTTGCAGTCCTGGGCCAACAACTCTGGGTGACCTCCAGAGATCCCTCCTGCCCTGAGGGTTATTTCTCCCCCCCCTCCCACCGTGATAAGGTGACATCAGTGCTGCCACCCACTTGCTGCCATCCATCCACTTGACCTCCAGCTCAAGTGCTACCTCAGCTGGAGCAAACAATGCATGTGGGGTTTGGGGTTTATTTGCCTGGAACTTCCCCACAGCCTTCCTAGAAGAGCTGCAGCGATGGTGGGAAATGGTGGTTGCTGCAAAAAGAAAGTGTTAGAGAGGGGAATAAAGTGTTTCCTCTGCTGGCAGATAAAGGGGGTGTTCACTGCCCAGCCTTGGAGCCTCCTCCGTGCGTGCGGGTGCCGTGATAGGGATGAGCAGGAAGAGGTGATGGATGTTCCCATCTCAGAGGTGGAGGTTTCTCCACCACCCCCATGGTTTGGGGGGACAGTCCAGCCAGCTTTCCCTGGGAACTCCATTGCCTGGCACGTGTGTCCTTGCTGGATGCCCAAGGCAGCAGGAGCTGCTGGTGCTGGCAGGATCAGGGAGCTCCGTGTGTTCCCACCTGCCCCGTGTCTCGGGTTGGAGGGTGGATGGAGGACATGGGTGCTGCTGGGCTGTGGGCTGGAGGTGTGAGCCTGGGACACTCTCCTCCTCCCCAGCTCTGCCTGCGTGTCCCCGTGACCCCCAAAACTCATTTTAAAACAGGGCAGGAAGCTGAAAGCCCTGCTGGAGCTGCCAGTGCCCTGCGGCCCCAACGTGCTGTCCCCAGCAGGGTGACTCCGAGCTCCCAGGATGGTTTGAGTCCCTCATCCAAGCAAGCAGAGGAAGCCCAGCCCTGGGGTGCTCAGTTTTTGGCAGGGCAGGGGCAGCACAAGCCCGGGATGTTCTGTCTGCATCCCCAGGGGCTGCTGCTGGCCTGGGGGGGGGGTCGCTGGACCCGGGAAGCGCTGCCAAGTGTGCGTGGGAAACACAGGGTCACATCCCAGGGACTTGGGTCTCCTCCTTGGCCAGCTGGGACATGTCACCAGCCCGAGGAGGAGCTGAGGATGTTAACTCTGCTGTGCCGGGGCTCCGGCAGCCCACAGTGAGGCAAAGTTTTTTTGTGCTGGAGCTCAGGGTTCCTCTGCACTGGGCTTGAGCGCCCAGGGGGATTCAGGGATGCCCAGGAGGATGCAGGAGGGGTTTCCCATGCCCAAGAGGATGCAGGGATGCCCAGGAGGATGCAGGAGGGGTTTCCCATGCCCAAGAGGATGCAGGGATGTCCAGGAGGATGCAGTAGCGGTTTCCCACTCCCAGGAGGATGAAGGTTTGCCTAGGGGGCCCTGGGGTGCTCAGTTTTTGGCAGGGCAGGGGCAGCACAAGCCCGGGATGTTCTGTCTGCATCCCCAGGGGCTGCTGCTGGCCTGGGGGGGGCGTCGCTGGACCCGGGAAGCGCTGCCAAGTGTGCGTGGGAAACACAGGGTCACATCCCAGGGACTTGGGTCTCCTCCTTGGCCAGCTGGGACATGTCACCAGCCCGAGGAGGAGCTGAGGATGTTAACTCTGCTGTGCCGGGGCTCCGGCAGCCCACAGTGAGGCAAAGTTTTTTTGTGCTGGAGCTCAGGGTTCCTCTGCACTGGGCTTGAGCGCCCAGGGGGATTCAGGGATGCCCAGGAGGATGCAGGAGGGGTTTCCCATGCCCAAGAGGATGCAGGGATGTCCAGGAGGATGCAGGAGGGGTTTCCCATGCCCAGGAGGATGCAGGGATGCCCAGGAGGATGCAGGAGGGGTTTCCCATGCCCAGGAGGATTCAGGGATGCCCAGGAGGGTGCAGGAGGGGTTTCCCATGCCCAAGAGGATGCAGGGATGCCCAGGAGGATGCAGGAGGGGTTTCCCATGCCCAGGAGGATTCAGGGATGCCTGAGAAGATGCCCAGAAGGACTCAGGGATGCCCAGGAGGGTGCAGGAGGGGTCTCCCATGCCCAGGAGGATTCAGGGATGCCTGAGGGGATGCCCAGGAGGACTCAGGGATACCCAGGAAGGTGTGGAGATGCCCAACAAGATGCAGGAGGGGTCTCCTATGCCCAGGAGGATTCAGGTATCCCTGAAGAGGTGCAGGAGGGGTCTCCCATGCCCAGGAGGATTCAGGGATGCCCAGGAAGGTGTGGAGATGCCCAACAAGATGCAGGAGGGGTCTCCTATTCCTCAGAGGATTTGGGAATGCCTGAGGGGATGCCCAGGAGGATACAGGGATACCCAGGAGAGCCCTTTCCCTGGGCAGGAATTAAAGCTTTCCCCAACAAGCAACCCCTGCCTGGGCTCAGGGCTAGTGATACCCTGAGCTGGTGGCCAGGAGCACTTGCCTGGAGCCAGCAGCCCATGTTTGGTGCCTGTTGCCATGGCTGGCGTGGCCAGCAGCCAGGGGAGGTGGAGCAGGACACTAATAACACAACAACTGTGTCCAACCCAAGGGCTCTGCCCTGCCAGGTTGCCCTTTGTGGCCAAGCTTAGTCAGAGCTGTTCATTATTTTGATGCAGGTGGCATTTTATTCTTTGCCCTCTGGTTGTCATGTCACTGGCAGTGATGTCAGATGTGTGAGCTGAGGTGTCACCCAAAGAGGTGGGGGCTTCTCTGGGAAAGGTGCACCTGGAGGTGCAGGAGCCATGCCTGGCATTGCTGTCTGTCACCAGGGCCACCAGAGGGACACAGGCAGCAGTGCTGAAGCCAGAGGAGCTGTCACTGTCCCCATCTCAGCTACTCAGCCACTGGGCTGAGGGTTTTGCACTTTAGGGCTGAAATTTGGGGGTGTTTTTAGCTGGCTGAGGAGTCCCACTTGTCTCCCCTTTTTTTCTTTTCATTAAAAATGGGGTTTTATCCCCCTCCTCAGCTCCTCCAGTGGTGACACAGCCCTGCTAAGAAGGAGCATCAGCTCCTGGGAGGTGGGAAGAGCTGGAAAGGGGGCTGCAGATCCCTTGGGAACAGGACCTGATGCTCTAGGGTGGCAGGAGCCAGGCAGGCTCTGTCTTGGCTCCCACCTGGAGGGCACTGTCCCTGGAGCCCTGCCTGGGTGCTGCTGGGTGCCCAGGGTGGCTCAGGGCTTTTGTGGGTGCTGTGTCTGGGGCACCTGTGGGTGCTGTGCCTGCTGCCTGGGGTGCACCACGAGTGCTGGTCCCTTTCAGGTGAGATGTCCTGGAAGGTGTCAGGAGGCTGAGCCAGGGGCTGGCTCACCCAGGGGACATCCCTGTGGGATCTGCCATGGCTCGGGGTGTCCCTGGCCAGGCTGGGTGCTGTGCCAGTCCCCACAGAGCCCTTCCCCACAGGGTGGAGGAGACTCATCCCTGGGAGGAGACGGATTCTGCCCCGGTCACACCCCGGCTGCCCAGGGGCAGCCCCAGGGTGTGGATCAGCCTCTTGCCATGGCTCCAATCCAAAGGGGTTGCCAAGGAGCCCGGTGGCAGGTGCCCTTTTCCCAGCCTGGGGCCCCATCTTTCACCCCAGTCTGCCAGCAGGTTGGGGCAGCAGGTGCCAGGGCATCTCCCAGCAGGGACAAGCTGGGACCTGCCACCCCAGGCTGCCTGGTGGGCTTGGGAGGGTGGCCTGGGGGGTGTTGCAGGGGGGGCTGTGGTGGGCAGGGGGGGTGCTCATCCAGGCTGTCTGCACCCCCAGCTGGAGGACTGCACGCTGCAGGTGTCACCCTCAGGGCACTACCTGGACCTCGACTTGTCTCTGCTGGAGCAGAAGGATGAGCTGGAGGGTTTCTACGAGGAGGTCAGGTGAGACACGTGGGGGACAGGACACTGTGTGTGTGTGTGTGTGTGTGAGCAGCACGGGCTAAAGGGGGCTGTGGGCCTGGGGTGTGCCTCTGTGGGGGCCTCACACATCCTTTTTTCCCCCCCCCCACC